>NC_091827.1:13125000-13425000 GCF_038994185.2 Dermacentor albipictus
ACAACCAGCCGTAAACAATCACTGCTTCAATTCCTTTTTTTTTTGTTCCCCTGGGGCCAGGCTCTAGCGTGGCGCAGTCGATTGGTGGCAACATGCCCAAACAACATGCGTTTCAAGCGACGATTAGCACCGCATGACAAGAACCAGGAGCACGCCTGGTTCTACATAAACATTTTCTACTGAGGAATCATCTCGAGATTGATCAGTGGGGTTAAATTGAAGCACGTTTCTACAGCCAACACTCAATCACTATTGACCGTTATATAGCCCTAGCTTCCAAAAGAACTGTTTCTTTATTTCAGCTGGCTAATGCTACACAAGGCGCCTCTGCACGTTGACCACCTCACGCTGAAGGCGGGACAACATCACAAAAAAACGAAGACAAAGTACGGCTTTACCTTCATCTGACACACACATACCACGGTGTAAGAATTCCTACACCGTGCACATACACACACACGCGAGAAAGAAAAAAAAAGAAAGAGAAAGAAAAAGCCGCAGCACGTACACGAAATGGCGCAAAGGAAGGTGAAAGACGAGGCGCCGACCAGCAGCCAATGGGAAGACCGGTCTACGAGCAACTGACGCGAATGACAGCCGGTTACACCGGTTGCTAGTGGGCGCTTCGCCTCCTCTGCGCTGCGTCCATAGAATAAAGAACCAACTTTATGTGTCTGTGTGCTACATTTGCGTGCTAAGGAAAACCACACGGCTTACCCACGCCGGCTACGCCGATGGCAGCGCCACCAACGTCACCCAGAGCTGACAGCACGGCCGTCATGGTGTCACGTCGGTGTTGGTGTTCTACACAAACGTCGACGGAATACTAAACCGGTGTTAGGCCGTCACGTCGAGCTCTCGAAACGGTCGCGGACGTTCCGAAAGGCACACCTCTTCACAGACCGTAACACCCGCACGAAGCGAACATTTCGCAATCACAAGAAAAGCAGATGAGAAGGTTACGAGGTCTTCTTTTTCTCGAGTTCTATCATACTTCCTGCGCATGCGAAGCCAGCAGCACGCGACACCACGAAATGCAACTAAAAGGCAAATTTAAAACAACGCAGCTAGTCGTTACCGCCGACTAATTCAGCCCACTTTAACGCACGACGAAGCGCCGTCTTCTCATGCTTCTTTCCCCGAGCTCTTGGGAGTTCACCAGGAAAGCTATCTGGGCAGGAAGACGACGCCCTTGAGCCAAGTCGTGTCGGAGCAGACGACGCGTCGCCGACACCTTCACCGCACAACCACCGCCGCCGGGGGCACACTTTCCGCACCGCCAACTTCCTCCAGCACCGAGCGCCAAGCGGTGCTCTTCCGGCTTCTTCCCGCACCGAAACCTAACGCGCACTTCGTCCCAGAAGCCCCCCCGACCACGGCACCCCACAAACGTCCTCGGCGCTCCCCCTCGAAAAAATGACTGCCGAACCCGGACGGGAGCGCAGGGCGTGTGCTTCGACCAGCCGCGATCGACTGCGCGGGTGACGTCAATGCTGACGTCACACCGGCGTCGAGGCGACGTCACGAGGCCCGCCACTGCGGCCCGTCTGTCACCGCACGTGGCGCAGAAGAGAAAACAAACGGGGATACGAAGAAAACGTTTCGCGGCAGAGCGGGTCGCCCAGGGCCACGGGAGCAACCCGCGCCCAAACGAAACGCAAGAACACAGCACCGCGGCTCCTGCTGCAACGCCACGCACGTGGGTGCCAAAAATAAAGCGCTGCTCCCTCCGCCAATCACAGCCCTGTCGTTAGCGTTCCGCGGCTGTGCTGCGCTTCGGGGCTTCCTCGGCGGCTCGTTGTCGCAGCTTAGCAAACCCTGGCCCGCACACGATGCAAAAAAACGCCGGTTTTCGTGACGCAAGCGGGCCTTTGAGCGCGATTCGTTCACAGACGTCTCCGGGCCGTGGGTCGGCGTAGTCACTCACGAGTACAGTGACTCACACTCGTCCCTCCATACTCATTTCACAGACGTGGAAAAGAATGTGGGCGAGTGACAAATGGTGTGACCTGACGTGCGGGTGAACGTGAACGAGAGCCGATGAGTTTGAGTGGTCGTATAAAGAGTGAGTGAGTGCCAGTCAACGTGAGTATCAGCGAAATTAGGGCACTAAAGTTTCGATTGGCTGGGCTGCGGTAAGCGTCAGAAGCAGACAGGCGCCCCCAACCAATCAGCATTTCAGCAGCGGGCAAAATGGGCATGTCCACCAGGCGCACAACTACAGAATAGCCCCTTTGGCGAGTGAGCATTTGTGGGTACCGGCTAGAGCGCATGAGTGTGGGGGTGTGATTACCAGCGTGAGTGAGTGCAGACGAATTTTGAGTTACCATACACTCGACCCTCGTCGTAATAAAACGGGATACAACGAAATAATGGATAATATAACGAAGTAAATGAAATTCCCCTTCAAATACCCATAGAGATTCATGTACGTAAAACATAGCTTTAACGAAGTGAAATTCTTCTGCTAATGAACAAACTAGATTCCTCTCCGAAACAAAATTTAAAAAAAATGTCGCAGTTTCGCCCGAAAGACGAAGCATCGATTGCGATAGCAAATTAGTAGACAGCTATACGAAGTAAGCATAGTAGTTTTATCGGTCGTGTGAACTCGGAAACATTCGCTCACCAACTGAATTAACAAGCACGGTGTCAGCGCGCACAAGCAAACATGAACACGTCACAATCGATGAGCGCAGACACTCGAAACGCTGGTGTGAACAAGCGGGGCAGCAGCAGCGAGCGAAATGACCTTCGCGCGGTCTATCGCTTCAACCAGAGCAGCGAGAACAAAGTGTGGGCTTTCAAGAAACGGCGCACGCGACCGTGCAAGTGTGCACTTGGTGGCGGAGTCGAAGCTCCCACATTTTCCTACCTCGCTTCCTGCACACGAGATTGAACCGCGATCGTCAGTTTCCCTTGCGCGAAATGCACAGTTGGATGGACGGATGGATGGATGGATGTTATGAGCGTCCCCTTTGGAACGGGGCGGTGGCTTGCGCCACCAAGCTCTTGCTACTATGCTGCCTAATATTCTACCTAGGTTAACCAATGAAAAAAAAAAAAAAACACTATGAACTACCACGTCCAAATTTTCTGATCCCCTATTGCGAACTGTGCTTTTGTACGTCTCCGTCCTTTGTCGTTTCCCTACTTTTATTCCACCAATCCTCCAATCGCCTCTTACTGATGTCTATTGCGGACCTGTTTGCTTTACCACTGCTCCCGCTGAACCCAAGGGCTTCAAGGAGGCCAGTGGTGCCTAAATCGACCGCTGGATAGACGTCTTCACATTCTAATAAAATATGCTCCGTCGTTTCCCTAGCTTTACCGCAGCAAGCACATGCTTCTTCTTCCTTCTTATATCTCGCTTTATAGGTGCGTATTCAAGGCATCCAGATATCACTTCAAAAAGCAACGAGCTTCCCTTTGAGTTATACATTGCTTTTTTTCGGATTACTCTTTTTCCTCTTAAGTAGTTACTCATGGTAGGTTTCTTTTCCATTGCCGCCACCCGTGAAATTATTTCAGCCTCTGTGCATTTCGCTTGACGTTCTTTGCTGTGTTGCTAACCCTACAGGCCGCATACTTACTGGTAAGCTTCTTAGTCCTTTTCCTCCACTGTGAATCAATGTTATTCCTGTACAAATACCTGAACACTCTCCCAGCCCATTCACGTTCTTCCATATTCCTCGGTCGTTCTTCGTAATAAATTTTACTCGGAGATTCCCTCACTTCAAAACTTGTCCAGCTAGTATCACCCTGCACAGCTTCAGTTGCACGTCTTCCCGTGAGCGCCCAATGCGAGGTGTCCCACGGACCTCTGGTTGCCATCGAGTCCTGATTGTACCCCTGACTTCAAGCAAACAACCGCATTTCCAGAAGTAAGTACTGGAACCAGGCACGTACCCAGGATTTTTTTTCGGGGGGGGCCCACCACCTCCACCACCACCATCATCATCATCATTATCATCATCATCATGTTTTATGTCCATTGCAGGACGAAGGCCTCTCCCTGCGATCTCCATTTACCCCTGTCCTGCGCCAACCGATTCCCACTAGCGCCCGCGAATTCCCTAATTTCATCGCTCTACTTAATGTTTTGTCGTCCTCGATTGCGTTTTCCTTCTCTTGGTATCCATTCTGTAACCCTAATGGTCCAACGGTTATCTAGCCGGCGCATTACATGACCTGCCCAGCTACATTTTGTCCTCTTGATGTCAATTAGGATATCATCTATACCCGTTCGCTCTCTGATCCAAACCGCTCTCTTTCTCTCTCTTAACGTTATGCCTAGCAATCTTCGTTTGATCGCTCTTTGCGCGGTCCTTAACTCATTCTCAAGTCTCTGCCCCATATGTCAGCACTGGCAAAATGCACTGATTGCACACCTTACGTTTCAATAATAATGGTAAGCTTCCAGTCAGGAGCTGGCAATGTCTGCCGTATGCGATGCAACCTATTTTTATTCTTCTTTGAATTTTCTTTTCATGATCAGGGTTCCCTGTGATTAATTGACCTAGGTAAACGTACTCCTTCACAGTCTCTAGTGGCCGACTGGCGATCCTGATCTCTTGTTCCTTTGCCCGGCTATTTATCATTATCGTCATCTTCTGCATATTAATATTCAACCCCACTCTTACACTCTCTCTGTTAAGGTCTCCAATCATTTGTTGTAACTCGTCTGCATTGTTGTTGAATAGAACAATGTCATCGGCAAACTGAAGGTTGCTGAGATATTTGCCGTCGATCTTTACTCCTAAGCCTTCTCAGTTTAATAGCTTGACTTCTTCTAAGTACGCAGTGAATAGCTTTGGAGAAATTGTGTCTCCCTGTCTGACCCATTTCCCTATAGGTATCTCATCCCTGCTTTTCTTGTGTAGAATTAAGGTAGTTGTAGAGCCTCTGTATATATTCTTACGCGAAGGACGAGCCAGTAAGCCGGGAAACTATTTACAGATTATAGTTACAACAACGGTTGCAGCGCTGACCGGTTAGATTCACAGCGCGAGCCCAGTTCGTTCTTCCTCCTCTATTCTGGAGTGATGGCGAACACACGCACCTCGTTCAAACAAACAAATACCACACGCATGTAGCAATATTTTTCAAGCTTTTTACGTAAGCGTTCTGTAGTCCTTGATTACGTAGTACTTCTAGACTGCTGGTATCTCTACTGAATCAAATGCATTTTCGTAATCTATCTCCGTAATACTCTGCAGATTTCGCGATAACGTGATTGATGACATGGATGTGATCCATTGTGAGGTATCTCTTCCTGAAGCCAGCCTGTTCCCTTGGTTGACAAAATCCAGTGTTGCCCTTATTCTATTGGAGATTATTTTGGTAAATATCTTATATAATCCTGGGAGCAAGCTAATGGTCCTATTATTTTTCAATTCTTTAGCGTCTCCTTTTTTGTGGATTAGTATATAGTCTGCATTCTTCCAGTTTTCTGGGACTCTTGCAGTCTATATACACTTCGTATAAGGAGCCGCCAGTTTTCTAAGCATTATGTCTCCTCCATCTTTGATTAAATGGACTGTCATTCCACCATCTCCTCCCGCTCTTCATCGTTTCATGTCTTGCAGCGCCCTTCTGACCTCATCGCTAGTTATAGGAGAGTTTCTGTATCCTGTTCATTACTGTTTCTAAGTGAGGTATCATGACTCCTCTGGGTACTGTATACAGGTCAGCTTAGAATTTTTTTGCTGCTTTTACTGCATCTTCGAGATTGCTTATGATATTATCCTTCTTATCTTTTAGTGCATACATCATGGTTTGTCCTATGCCAGGTTTCTTCTTTACTGATTTCAGGCTGCGTTCATTTTTTTTACGGCTTCTTCAGTCTTTCACATGTTATAGTTTCGAATATCAGTTATTTTCGCCTTGTGGATCAGTTTTGACAGTTTCGCGAATTGCGTAACGCTGTGCGGCCGCCAGTCCCATACAACCGCGTAGAGCGCAGGACTCTGCGATTCTAGACGTACTGCGCTCACCGAGAAAGGTTAGAAAAACACCCACATAAGCACAGCAGAGAAGTGGCTACGTGAGGCGGTTCGACCGATAACTGTTGAAGAGTCATTCAAAGCAAGTAATTATTCTCCACTTCCGGCGGCGTTTTCCCTACTTCCTTTTTAAATGAAAAGATGTTGATCCATAAATATTCTCATAAACAACGGTTAACATTTTTATTATTCCCTTTTGCTTGCACTTTGGTTGTTGCGTTGGCTCTCTCCCTTAGTAGATCGCTTAATTTCTCAACTGCTTGCGATTTTTGTTTCCGGTTTCCAATTTTGCACGAAAAGTGCTATACAATTAAGGAAAAACAGACGAGGTAGCTGGCCACAGTCATCTTGCTTATGGGCCTAAGGGTTATTGCAGGGTTTCATGATGGACGCTCTTTCACATCATTTTATTTCCCACCTTATATAACCCATATCATGTGTATATGGTTCCGGGCATCTGCCAGCGTCGCGGCGAGCCGTAACTCAAGGAAATAATGAAGCAAAGGGAAAAGTTAAACGCAATTGGTGTTTTCTCCGGCCGCAACTCGTTCCATGAGAGTACAGACCAGCTAAGTAACAGCCGCATCCCTCTCCTGGTCCCAGGATCAGCCTAAACAAAGAAGGTTGAACTAACAAAAGCAACAGCTATGCGCATGACGGTTGAATAGATGGTGACAACTGAGCGCATCTCGACTTAATCGCGCGGGTGCGAAATCTATGAGTAAACTGTCCTTCACATTACAAGAAATGCCGATAACTACCGCCATTTAAAAGGAGTGAAAAAGGCAGCATAATGCTGACCGATGAACAGCTGCCAAGTCTCAACATTCATCTGGCGGCGCTTTAGGAATGTGTGAGGAGTGTTGGCGTGGGTGGGGAGAGGGGGGGGGTATGCCACTTGATTTCGGGGGGGGCCCGGGCCCCCCCGGGCCCCCCCCTGGGTACGTGCCTGACTGGAACCATTACACCGTTCCACATACCCCGGAGCTATACACGTACCGATTGTATTCCCATGGCGCTCTGCGTTTCATTATAGCTGCATTTCTTTTTCCCTTCGTTTCCATATATCTGTTGCCTTCGTGTTTCCATATATGTTTTGCCTTCGTGGGTCGTATAACAGTTGCCGCAGGAGCACAGCGCCGCCGCCCCTCCCCCCTTCTCATCCCCCTCACGGCCTTAAGCGCGACGGAAGTTTGTGCGCTTGCTCTCCGCTTTCTTCCTTCAGGCACGCCAGATTGAGCCTTGATCGTGCGCTCCCCTCGCGTGCTTTCACTCACACATACAGCATAAAAGACGCGCGGCAACGGTGTTATTGCCGGTGGACTTTACACGGAACATCACGGCCACTGCAAAAATGCGCCTGGAGTGTCCGTATAATTGCCGTAGCAATACCCAACCGTTGAACATCGCTTTCTGCGGGGTTCGGCACTCGTTCGCGGCGGCAGTTCAAAACTCCCGCGTCACCGCGTCGCATACGCCGTCAAGCAACACTGCTGTCTCAGCGCGGCGCGTAGCGGCGCAGCCGCGCACTAGCGTCCCTCCAGGAACACTACAAGCAGCGGCTCGCTTCCCCACGCTCTTGCCCGTGCTTGGAGACTTCACGCAGGCGACGAGAATGGTGGCGCCATCTGCCGGGGATAAACAAATTGCGCGAAACACGGAAATAAATGAAAACAAAGAGAACGCCGAAGCGCAGCCGGCGTCCGCCCCTCCATACGCGTTTTGCTGGCGCGGGGATGGAGGGGCGAAGGGTTTACACGAGACGTTCATCTGAGGGATCGCCAGCTGTTTGTCCTACCGAGACTTCACGCATAGCGTTAATATAGTAACGGAGGGTTTAGTCCTAGCGAGACTTCACGCGTGCTTCACGCATTTAGCAACTCTATGGCTTCACGCTATGAAAGTGGTGGCGCCATCTCTCGGGGATAAACAAATCACGCGGAAGCCAGCGCATCTCGTAACTGCTCGGCGCGCGAAAGTTGAAGCGGAGGGAAATTTTAAGCGCAGAAAGTTCCATGCATTTCCCTCCCCTCGACACCAACTCGGTCTAACTCTCATGGACCACCGGTTATCTGCCATACGAATTACGCGGCCTGCCTAAATCCATTTATACAATACCGGTCACGCCCGTCTGCTCTCTCATTGCTGTCTTCCTGTCATTTTTCGTTCCATCGCTCGTCGCGCAGTCCCAAACTTCTTCCCAGGCGTCTTTGCTAAGCTTAAAGTATCGGCTCCATATGTTAGCCCCGTTACAATGCAATGATTAGGCATGATACACTACCTCTTGAATGCTGCTCAAAGCTACCGCCAAGGTCACAATTCGAACCAAAGCGGAAAATCCGAGCACGTCTCTGCCGCTGCGAACAGCTCATTCGCTTGAGGAGCCGCTTTCGCAAACGCGTAAGACATGCGCAGCCTGCCGCATTTGACACGAGTTGCACTCTCGCGCGTTTCTCAGCTGCGAGTGGATGCGAGTGGGAACGCACGGGAACGCTCACGAGTGGGTGCCGTGACAGTGGGCGCTATGATTAGACAAATTCCCAGAGGGTGCAGAATAACTTCGACCCAAACGTTCGTTCCCCGCCTAATGCCTACACAGCAAACCACAGAGTTTCCTACGACAAAAAATTCAGTGCCGATTAAGCCGCAAATGCGAGAGAAATGCGTTAGCGCCACGTTGCACCACTTTCGAGGTTCCGGACCCGTGATTTAAACTGCGTTCACCACATTGCAAAGTTCTGCCTGGGAGCTCAATCGACACACGCCCTGCCTCTTCGAGGAACGAAGTGCAACTGAAGGCGGTCTTCTGAGTTGCTCCATATACACATAAACACGTACATGTGCACGTTCTTCTATGCTCTCCCACCCACTCTCTATTTTTACCACGTGACCGACTTCCCACACTTAACACAGATGTACTTTTTTTTTCTCCCACTTTGACACTTCTAATGCTAACGCATTAAAAATTAGTAGACGTAACTGTGGTGCGGGTGGCGTCTACGGGCTGTTGCAGGTATGAAAGTTCAGCAAGGAGTGCTATATCATAACTATTGCCGAATTTCGTCACACTGTCGAGTTAGCCATCTTGTCAGCTCCGATTGGCCCATAAGGCTGCTACGGCTTCTATGATTGGTTCGAAATGTCACCATTACAAAATTTGTCAATACGGCAGTATTTGACGATGTGCACGATGGCAAAAAAGGATGGATTTATGAAGCGTATCGTTTTCAACAAAATAATGCGTTCTAAATGAAACAATTCGAACGATTATTACGCTTGCGCACTCAGCCTTACTGCTTTGCTGTTCTCAGAAAGATATGAGTGCTAAGAAAATTAGAAATATGAAGCGCAATAAATAGCGTCAAAAGAACGTTCAAAGCCTCCAGCACGAATAAAAAAAACTAACCGCTTCCTCCGTGACAAACGATCGACCGACAGCTTGAACTGGTGGACTGGGCGAAGAAGGCCATGCAGGCCCCGGGCCTTACTTGAGCCCAATCCCTCAGCCACGTACCCCTTTGCCCTTCCCCCTTTCAATAAAGTTTATCGCCACCACCACCACAAACGATCATTCCCATGGTAGCTGAGAGACAACCGCGCCAAAGTTCCCTCTAGCAACTATGTGGCAAACCATAGCCTCCGAGATTGGCCACCTTGGCGGTTAGCGCCATCTCGGAGGCGATGGGCGAACGAAGGTTCCGTGCCTAGTAATAGTAGAGACGCCAGTCACGAGGCGGCGCCACTAGCCGAAGAAGCGCGAGAGACGCGGCCCGGCGGGGCAAAGCCGGTCCCGGCCAACTCGAGCCGGCGGAGCGGTCAGCACCGTCAAGGACGACCACCTGGCGGCCCGTCGAGAACCGGGACGAACAACGGCGGGAGGGGAAAACAAAAAAAGCTCAAACGAAAAATACACGCGCAATCCGGTCGTCGTCGTCGTCATCGCTCCCACTCTCCTCCGATCGGGCAACGCCACGCACCAGAGAGGCGAAGGACCAGCGGGACGCGTTTGCGGCATTGACCAGTTGCGGCGCTGTAGCCGGATGAAACGCATTCGTCAATCGACAGCCGCGAAACGAAAGTCCAGCTCTAGTGAGAGCGCTTAACGCGATGCTTCGCACGCAGCATAGTGCGACAATATTTACTAGCGAGGATGCACTGCATTAACCAGAGTATGAACTAATTAAAACTCCCAGGAGTGCACAATGAGAAAACAGATAGTTATTATGAGAGAAAAGCTGAGAGGTCGGCCTGAACTAGTATGTTATAGCGGAGTTCTTTGATTAAAAAAAAAGAAGGTATCAAAAGACTCTGGTTATAGTCTGCTGCTCAGAAAGCAGTAGCTACGGTAATGGATTGCGAATGGTTCTGACCAGCGAGGCGAAATAGTGACCGCATACAGTACATTTTTTTTCAGCTGCACCAAAATTTAAGAAATCTCCTGTGGCAGACAGCACAATTCTACTAACCCTTGGAACTAAACTACTCGATGACGCGGGCACTACTATTACAAGAAATCGAAATGCTTAATCAAATAAATCGAATAGTTCGGCTAACTTTGAAATTAATTTACTTCACATATAGCAAGTTACGAATTGTAGACAGTGAGTCCGCAAGGCGGACCCACATGGAACACAATGTCAAGATTACACCGGTTTCGAGATATTGTTTCCCAAAGTATGCAACAAACTACACTGGCGTGTCAGTTAGCGTCGTGCTTCAATGCATACGACACCGTTTTCCTTTAAAAAAAATAAATGAAAACAAGAAAAATAAGTGGAATAGCAATGAATTTTTTTTTACCGCAAATTTGACAGCCCGTATGCCGAAACCAGTGCCATCCCTCAGAATTCGTTTCAAGTCGATATATCTTTCAAACTCGCTAGCTACAATTCCTACACCGCAAAGTAAATTAGTGAAATCTGAATTGGCGACATTTTCTTTATCAGTTAATTACGCATTTGATGGCTCGTGGAAGGAATATCCGCCTCATCGAGTAATTTAAGTTAGGTTCTGCTACCTGCCCCATGTGATATATAAAAAAAGGAATGACATATGGTCATGTTGTGTTATAAATTAATGCACTAGATTACGAAAAAGAAACACAGGGAAATCGCACGCTGAGAAGACCGATAAACATACTGTGCAACGTGAGAAATAATATTGATATGTCTAAGAATTTAGAAGACAGAAAAAGGTTGAATCGTCGCGACGGCACATCACAGTCGCCGTAGGCGTCGACGTCTCTATAACGAAATTATTTTTGAACAGTTCTAACAGCGTCCACGCAACAATGGTTGTTAGTGTACTGTCAAATGCTCATATGTTGCGGCCTGAAACTGACGGCACGGTGCAAAAAAGCGCTCACAGCGAGATCAAAACATTGTGCGCGAACATGCATGCAGACGCGCAGTCGGTCGCTGCGAACCCGTGCGATCGCTGCATTGAGGCTTCATTCTGTTATGCCCCGTTTGTTTATACAGACAGCCCACTATAAGAACATATTTCACATAGTTTACTCTCGGCGTTTGCCTACCTTTCCCGCAAGAAGCCGGTAGACTCCATCGCGGTGATCACGCGCAGTGGTGTTCCCTGTACGTATAGGGTAAAGAGATAGGGTCTGTAAACGATTCTGTGCTTTCAGTTTGCCCAAGATTACTATATCGGCGGTCAAAAACTTCCCTCGCTTTGAGAGTACTTGCATATATGTCCAGGAGGGCTGTCACGTGGTGTTTTTATTGAGCGCCGTAAGCGAAACCTACGGGGAGCGCGCCGCGTGATCCCTCATACTACGCAAGAGAGGCGCTTCCGATAGGTGGCGACTCCGTAGCTCCTCGCCCCCGTGTATGTGAAAAGGCGGCACGGAGGAGCGGATCCAAAAAGCCGCTCCACGAAAACGCGCAAGGAGCGCTCTGACGGAGTGGGCGTGGCTGTGGTTACGCGTCGGGCATCGGGACGCTCGCCGTCTCCGGCGGCGACAAAAGCGCGGAAGCGCGAACCGGAAGAGAGCACGACCTTATCTCGGCCCAAGGTGCCGCGAGCCACCGAGAGGAGGAGGAGTGCCAAGGCAGCGGGCGATTTCAACAGCTGGGCCCACGAAGGACTCGTACACAACGCGCACCTCTGTTTGTTCGTTTTCTTTTTGGTTAGGAAGGATTAACCAATTTTCTTTCCGGCCGGCATTGACTATACGGACGTTTCTTTTTTATTAATATTACGCATATATCTGCTGACGTGTACACGTAACGTACTGTGGCGACTTCTGCAGCGTTTCATTATGGAACATTTTGTAGACTCGTTCACGGAGAAAAAGAGGGAAACGGGATGGGAAAGGCAGGGAGGTTAACCGGAAGAGATTCTGACATGCTGCCCTGCACTGAGGGGGGAGGGGTAAGGGGAAGTAAAAAAAAACTGAAATAGGGGAGAGATAAAGCAAATGCAAAGAAAGGGTTTATCGCAGCAAGGATACTTCTCCCGAAAATATGGTTAGCTGATGGCAGAATTTTCTTAACATATTGTATTAGGCAAGTAATTGCGAGGACCAAATAGAAAGTTGAGGCATTTCGGATCACTGAAATATACATTTCCTACGCGTTTACCGAAAGATATGACGAATCGTTAGTTTTTTTTCATTTTCCGGCTACCACTGCATATGACAATTTTAAAACGGATTTCACGGATTAGTCCTAGCATTTACGTACAGTCAGATACTACGATCGTTGCGGAAGCGTAATGAGATGCTAATTAATTACCCGGCCAATTAGGACACGGAATTAGTCCTGAGACACGCATATCTTTCTTGAGGAAGCTAAATCTGGGGCGCGTATACACTCGGACATTCTCCTATAATAACCTCATATGCAGATAGATGGCTACAGGATTTACAAAGATGGAGGACGGGGAACAGCCCTCGAGAAGTAAATTTCGCAACCGAGTGAGCATCATATGAGTCTACAATGACGGCGAGAAGGAAAATAAAAAAGTAATAAAGCGTTTTTTTTTTTCGCGATGGCGCTGGCTTCATTTTCTTATACGCATTTCTTGCCGACCGCATGACTTGCACGGTGTCATTAGGGAGTTTTAGAATAGGGGCCACAATATTTTGGGGCCCCAAACAGCTTTGCGGGTGTTAGCGTTGGGGCACGCAGGAGTGAAGAGTTTTAGAATAGGGCTTTGCGTTTACGGATAGCGTCTTGCGCTGACAGCGCCACTACGGCGTCAAAGAAAAACGATTAAAAATAATTAAATAAAATATTCCATTTTATGATATGAATAGTAATTTTGACTTGCGTGTATTTGCGTTTAATTACAATTTAGAGGTTATTCTTCAAGCAGCATACAATTAGTTGTGCTTAGTTTTGAGCAACAAAACCAACTTTACGTGCCTTCACCAGCCAAGCCTAACCGTCTTAGGCCTACGAGCCATAAAATCCACACTCGAATTCGGAATCAGCGGCGTCTAATGAATCAATCTTCATAACATACACCAGTTGAGAGAAAGCGATAACCGCGGTCACTTCTCCTAGCTTGCGAACTTCACGCGTTACCGCGAATCGAACCCAGTTTGGTGCTAGGTCAGAGCCGTCGCTTCGATGGGTGCCGCCATGTTTGTTGACGCAAAGCTTTTGGGAACGCTTTTTGAGCTCCCGCTAAATCGGTGAAATAGCGCTCCCAACGCAAAACCCAAACGCAGTTTGCGTCTCGCGCATGCGCAGTGGCTTCGACGCTATTTTTTTGGGGCCCCAAAACGTTTGGGGCCCCTATTCTAAAACTCTCTATTGACGCAGATGATGCTTATGCATTCGTGCGGTAGTCGGAGGAATACAAGAGCAGATATCCCACAAACAAACGAAGACGGAGTGTAATCCATCTTAACGAAGTGTAATTGGTGCGTTTTATGCTTATTTGGTCTAATTAACTCCATATATCAGTGAATTAACCACGCGGAGAAAGAAATCGAAAGCTTCTATAGAGGGAAATTAAGCTTAAACGTGCATAGCTGCCCGAACCGCAGCTGTTCAGCCAACAAACTGCAAACACGAGGCTTTTTTTTTTTTCATCTCGTCCCCAATTAATTAAACGCGGTCGCCGTTGCCCGGACTCGCAACTGCGACCTCGAATCTCCGCAGCGCATCACGCCATAGCCAGCCACTATAACCTAACTCAGCGGGTGGGTGACAATCTTCGCATTTCACGAGACTCCCTCCTCTTCGCAAAATTCTGTAGAAATGATTTGTCGTGGCAGAGCAGTTCCCAGTGCTCCCCTATTATTCGAGCGAAAGAGTAAAGAAAGAAGAGCCCCGTCTTTCCAAGGAGACATTTCCTCAGCTTTCCTAAGCAAGCAATGAGGTCCGCACAGGAACACACACGGCGCTTGGGGCACAGGTGTGTAACCCGAGAGGCTGAGTTTACGTACAAGCCTGTAAAAATGCCTGCCAACGACAACAATGCCAGCCTGCACAACGAAAAACGGTAGCCGGCCGGCTCGCTCCACGCCGAAACCCCCGGTAATTCGATAGAGGCGCAGCGCCTGCGCGGACCTGTTGCATCTCATTAACGTTGCGCGACTGATGTCAACCGGGCGGCTGGCCGGCTCGTCGCCGTCTGAAAAACCAGCGCTCGGCGCGCTTTGCTCACCCCGTGGTATGCCAACAGAGCACGGGAAACGGCCCGCCGGCACCCGGAAGGCGCACAAGGCCGCCGGATATTGCGAGCCGTCGAGAGCCGGCCACACAGAGACGCGGGCCCCCGGAATGTGCTCCCGTACATATGGACAATGTCTGTCGGCAACTGCAGAACCAAACGCGCCTATCTAAAAGCGCATCGTATCAATACTACCAGTAGATTAGTAGTATTGATCGTATACGGCACACTGGCTAGTTGTGTGCACCGATAAGGCACTATACACTTGAAGGCGCGTGGCGGTCAAGGAGCTGGCGTTACATAGCTTCACCTAGTGGAACGATATGCAAAATCTTGCAAGTGCGCTTCTCCACGCGTCTTGTTTGATATACACGACACGAAATACACATTTGAGACGCGCCTTCTATTTCCGTGCGCCGTCTACACTGTCAAAACATGCGCCTCGGCTTTTACAATGCACGAACGAGACCATCTTGGTAATGGCAAGTAAGATACGCGTGAAAAAAAAAAAAAAGAAAAAACCTGCTGACGGAGTTTTGCATACACGGCTCCCGATTTATAAGTACGAACGCTCGCCACCTGCCCACCTGTCCATCGCGATCGTCGCCAAAGGTCTAGACGGCTGGATGTAAAGGGGCCGAGAGGCTCGGACGATTAAACTAGTATACTGATCAAATGAGTGCCTTGTTGATGATAAGCACGACCTCAGTGATCGGGTGGCGCGCTGTT
Source organism: Dermacentor albipictus (assembly GCF_038994185.2). Lineage (NCBI taxonomy): Eukaryota > Metazoa > Arthropoda > Arachnida > Ixodida > Ixodidae > Dermacentor > Dermacentor albipictus. Next base: position 13,140,375 of record NC_091827.1, read on the forward strand.
TTCACCACCCGATCCCTCAATCAGCAACTAACTGCACCGGACGTACGGCGGTTGCACGTCCGGCAGTGAGCCAATATAGTTTATATCTAATCAGGAGACACGACCCATTCGGCCCGTGCCCCGAATGACGCTACGGTGAGCTAGTCGGTGCGGAATATTCGAAATGCTGACGTCACCAGTCTTCCGTCATTGTGCGCATTCTACGAGGGCGAATCAAAAGTATTCACACCTACTTTTTTTTTTCGCCGAATTACGGCTGTAAATGCGAAGTCAACATATCCATTCCCAGCGGTGAACCTCTCTTGGACCGTCTCGGCTTTATTTGCCGCTAGCTCCGCGGCACGGCGCTGCTGTCAGTTGTTGAAGATGGCGGTTGTGCTTCACAGGCATAGAGGCAGGAAAAATATAGGAGGGAGCATTAGGTCACGCTGGCAGCCTTGGCAAGCATAGAGTTTCTCACTACATTACCTAGAGGGAAATCTGGCGCTACTGCGCTGTGGTATGCATGTGAATGCCGGTATATTGTGGATTCGGATTGGCATCGTTCTCGTAGAGACAGGACACCTTGAAGACGCGCTTGGCAAGTACCGTTCCGTCCGTCACAATGATTCATTTTCTACTAGAACAGCACGTGAAAATCTGTTTTAGTTTTATTATTACGCGAAAACATGTTTTGTTTAACTATAAGAACTTGTTATTGCATGTACGACTACATGTTACGTAAAAAGTATCAGCAGGCCGTTAAAGTTGGAGGACAGACGACAAGGTTCGCGGTCGCTTTGAAACAGTTGGTCGTCTGTTCTTGCTTTTCTTCGCTTGGTCATGCATCGTGGGTGAGTAAAGATGTAATATGCGTGAATGGAAACATTTTATGAAAATTTTACTTTGAGAATGCGTTATTTGCGTAGCCATATCCACGTTTTAGACGAAGCCTCTTACAACACCAGCCAACACGAGCCTCGCAGACACATATACCGTCATTCCCATGACGGCACGGTGCCCCCTTAAGAAACTCCCATAGACGGTGGCGCCAGATTACCCTCTAGGTGTTATAGTGAGAAACTCTATGTTGGCAAGCGAACGCTCCGTGAAGCCACAGCGGTGGCCCAACACGTGATCACTTGCGTGGAGGTCACGGAGCAAGAATCCAGATTTGCTGAGACGTTTGCTTCCCAGTAGCTATGCCAGTAGTTTTTATTGTCTGCGCGTTTGTTCGGCTGCCCTGCCATGGCTTTGCACGCAGAGCGGGAGCACTAATAACCAGCCGCGCACTTTGACGTGCGATCACGTGCAGGGCCACCAGGTTGGCTTCAATCGCGTTGCGGTATGCTCCCTCCCATCTTTCTTTCCTTCCTCCATGTTCACACGTCCACGGCGTACCAGCAAAGAAGAGTGATTAGTTTTCTATGGAGCAATTGGGACGAACGCCCATCGAAATCTACAGAGAAATGCAGCCCACGTATAAGGAAAGGTGTCTCGCTTTGAGAAGTGTGAGGTGGATGTGTCGCGAGTTCGCAAAAGGCCGTAAAGACCTGCATGACAATCAGCGCTCGGGGAGGCCGCATACGTCGCTGACTGACGTTTCCCGCATGGATGCCATGGTGAAAACCAGTACACAGTCCGGACCTCGCTCCTAGTGATTTCCACGTTTTCGGTCCGCTGAATAAGTTATTCGCAGGACAGAGATTCACGTGCAAGGATGAAGCTAAAACAGCAGTCCGACGGTGGTTCCAATGTCAGCCGGACGAGGTCTACCACAGAGGCACCTCAAATTTAGCGCTGCCATAGGACAAATGTAAGAACCGGTGTGGGCACTATGTGGGAAAATAGCTTAAGGTACGCGGAATAGTACGTATATTTGTAATTACCTTTGTGCACCTTATTTTGGCTAATAAAATATAGGGGGGAAATACTTTCTGATTAGCCCTCGTAGCATACCAAGCTTCCCATGATGGTAAGATTGACGAACATGGCACGCCAGACGTCTTAAGAAACCATATAAGCCAGATAACACCGCACTTAAAGCTTCGTCTGGCTATATACACGAAGACACACAAACTGCCATGCTAGTGCACAACTGTCTTGCACTTGAAATTTTTTTTCCGTTTTCGTCGATTTCGCTTTCTCTACGAAACCACGTATATGGTCTGCAATCGCTTCTGAGGGCCTCGCGAAGATGCCGAAAGAAAACTATTTTATCCCACCGTCGTGCCTCTCCAAATATACGAATAAACGTATTGTAGTACAGCGTATAGCGAAGTCCCCACCTTTTCATTCGACACAAGTACGAGGATCGGAACAATGGGTCCTCGTCTGGAAACATCGCTCACGACTCGCCGCGAGACAGGCGGTCTGTCGTTACCGCGGCTACAGCGCAACGAACGCTCATGAGGCAGCAGATGTTCCCGGGAAGACATACATTCGGCGCTAAACAAGCACGCACAGACATGCATTCAGGGCACAATACGAGCGCACGTACAACGCAGCGAAGCAGAACGAAACAGATGAGCTTAGCCCACGTAACGCCTGAGCGAAACACACAAACACACACAAAAAAGGAAAGAAAACTGACAGCTACGGACTCTTCTTCCCAGATGTGCTGAGCGCCTGCACTACGCTGCCTCACGGAAACCATGCAGTGCAGGTGGAAGCTATGTATACCTCGTGCAGCGCTGACTTCATGTAAGCCAATCAGGATATCGAGCGTACCCGGTTTCTTGTCCGCAACGTAAGCGTCTGTCGTCCGCGTCGTCTGCTCCCGAGGGCGGTAAAGCAGACGACGGGGCGAGATGGGTTGACGACGACAGCTGCTGCCATAACCGCGTATTGAGAACGGTAACAGACAAGGCTTAGATATACGGTACGGCGCTTACGTTCTCTCGTTAGTATCATTCTACTAGCTGACAAAAGAAAGTGGGAAAGAAGGAAGACGAAATTTTTGCTGACGAGAACAGCGATATGCCACTATAACTGGGAGGCTGACACCTCAGTCAGCAGAGCAAGCGAGTACTTAGGGACAGTACACGGAAATAAGGGCATGATGTAGTGTAGTCATTCCAGTAGACAGAAGGAATAATGGGCACAGTGAAGGGTGAAGTGCACACTCACATAAAGTTGTCGATTCAACTGAATACATGGATTCGCCTAAACTTCGTTTTTTTTTATCTTCATACGACTTTGTGACTTTGAAAATAGATAATTTTCTACAAAATATGGCGTTATAAATTTATTTATTGGCAATGTTTCGGTAAATTGGCAATGTTTATGCGTGTGCGCAGAGTCTCATTGTCTTCATGCGTTTAGGAAAACACGGTTCCTTGGAAATTTTAGGCCAACAGGTGGTGTGCGAACCCATGGATGGTCCAGTGACGACTTGCACCGGGTAACAGAAACCAATCTCGAAGGGCTATGCTTTTGCTGACTGCACGCACCGGAAGCAATCGCAGTTTCGAAAACGCGTCACGGACGCCATATTTTGGAGACCTGTCGTAAAAAAAAAAAAATGCGTGTTAAATAAAGCCGCAAGAACGTCTGCAGTTACAGGCGCGAATATTATTTGACAAATCCATGTCTCTACCACAGCCCCTCCATCAACCGCATCGATTGAGCGGCCGTGGAACCACCCATTTTTCCCACGACTGTTTAGCGATTGTATCGCCACAGTTCCCTCTGTAGTTTTGAGTAGGGAAGTGTATGAATGCTCCGACCCACGGCACTAACCAAAGAATCAACGCTGTCGCAACTCGAGCGTCACTTCCACGCGTGCCCACCGGCGTCTGCAGCACTACGGATGCTGCAGGAAGGCCGGATGTCTCTCCAGATGTATTCATCCGCGCCGCGTCGTCTGCTCAGCAACTGCTTAATTCGCGGTATACGATGCACATGCCCAAAATTCCTAATATGCCACAGAGCGCTGTAAAGTATCACATAGGAAGAAAAAACAAAACTACCTAATTCTGCCAATAATCGGGGAGCTACGTCCGGAACTATATTCCGCTGCGCAAGGATATTGCCAGCACCCGCCTCGAACCTTCGGCAGCGCTGCAGACGACTTGCGAGATGGAGTATAGGACGCCTCCCACAGCTTTCGCAAACACTGCACGGTACTAGGGAGGCGCAGACAGACCCGGGCCATCCTTTTAGAGGCGCAACATCCGCATATAATATTATGCGGGAGCGACGCGTCCAGCTCTTGCGCTGTCAGATGATGCGGCGAGCACTATATACGTGCAGTTTCCTGCTCTGCTCGGCGGCAGCGTCGTGATATACAGCATTGATCGACGACGACGAGGACGGAACGAAAACACAGCTCGTTCGTCCCGCAGCTGCAAGCCCCGTCGTCGTCGTCCGTGCTGTCAACTGCCATCAGCGGGGGCGGACTCGTTGTATCGCTCGCGCGCGCGTTCGGAAAGGCGTAAACCGAAGCAGGATGACGACCGTGCAGACGTATTTGACGGGCGCCTTCGCGGGCAGTTTTCGAAGCTTTCGGGGGGATGGGGAGCCCGGAAATGGACGTCCGCCGAAGAAGAGACTGGCGCGTCGCTGAGTTATGATGCGTCTTTCGGTAACATGCGTGCCCAAGCATACATGCTCCTTCGAAGACGAGGTCAGTCTGTTTTCGCATGGTGCGATTTCGTTCGCGATATCACCGGGTGCGTCGCATGTGTCCAGTTCCATCGTGCCTGCGATTTTTCGATGTTTGCAGGTGCTGAGCTTCTACATATATGCGGAGTGGGCACGAAACCAATAAAAACGGAGATCGTTAAACACGTCACAAGGCTGCTCGCCACTTTTGTTTTGATACGAGCTAACCTAGACGAGGTTAGTTAGGTTAAGTATACGAGTTCCGACAAGAAAAGAAGAACGTTGCACGAAAAAAAAAAAGATTTCTAGTTTGTTTTCTAGACAACCAGACTAAGATTTCTAACTTGTTTTCAGTGATGCTAAGACTAATTCAGTCTTCATTCATAGGTGCTCGAAAATGCGCACATAGCAGCTGCTATACGATCAGTCAATGCGAAATTCGCATTTGCGGCATCCTGAACTGCTAAAAACACAGCACTTAAAAAAAATAACAACAACAATCGTGTTTTTTTTCTTTACTCTTCCGAAAACACGACAATGTATAATTAACAAATTCCATACAAGAACGCAAACGAGACGAGCAGGAATAAGTTGGAATTGACACGAATCCATGGTGAAATGAAGGAAGCGCGACACACAAGGACAAAGAAGAATCGACAGTACAAGCGTTCATATACTCGAAACTGAGAAAGTGGTCGCGTATATACTAGTCCCGATAAACGGCGGTGCCGTCGTCTGCATAAGTTACCGCAGACAACGTATGGACTAGTGTTGACAATATTTTACTTATTTTCTTAACACTCTCGAACGTGACGCGTCCTCACGACGAAAAGCCACGGAGATGAACAAAAAGCATCTAAAGCTCTTTCGGCACTGCTAGACTACTGCAATGCGACGCACTTGAGAGCGCCACTCTGAGCCCCGCACTCACATTTTTTCCCCTTGCCACGTTCATCCTGTCTTTCCCTCCTTCATCTTTTTCTTCCCATTCCCCCTTCCCCGTGAAGTGCTGTTGAGGTGTCCTCCTGTGAGAGACAGTTACAGCGCTGCACTCATCTCTTCCGTTTCCTTTCCTAAAATCACTTCACACACACACATATTGCCGCTGACGCGACCCGCGTACAAGGCTGGGCGGGATTCACAGACGCAGGGAGTCAAAACTTTATAGAGTTTCAGAAGAAAAAAGATCACCGACGATTACGATGCTCCCTAACGGGAAATTCGAGCGCAGCTCCGTACGTGTTTTCATTTCGCGATATATGGGCTGGCGCGGGCAATCTGTCTCGTGCGGCACGTTGCTATCGGGCCGATGTGTGGCGCCACACTGCCTCGCTAAATCCGGAGATCGCGAGCGCACGCGCGTAGTAGGGTGGCGCGATTCGAAGAAGCCGCCGCCGACAAACATCCCAGACGATGCGCGCTACTCTGGCGCCATCTCGTAGGGATCGTCGCCGCACTTCGCTTTTCTTCTCACGCTTTCGCCATACCCTCCTCCGCTTTCCGGTTCGCGGTTCCGCCGCACCCCCCCCCCCCCCTTCGCTTTCCTCCTCTCAGCTCTTCTCTCCCCCCTTTCTCGTGCCCTGCTGCGCGCTGCGTTCGCTCTCATCTTTGGCAGTGCTCCTTCGCTCGGTTACACCGACGCTCGTCTCGGAAACGGGCGCCCAATAAAACGTGCGCTCTAAAACGAAAAAAGTAACAGTTAACCAACCGGACATTAGCTGTCAGGCAAATCACCTCCCGTTACACCCTCTATCGAAACGACCCGACAAAGCCATTAGAGGAGGTATAACAGCTGACACGCATGATCCGCAGGCGAAGGCAAATGCCGCCGCCGCATCAGCAATACGATACGGTGCTTCGTTTGGGCCGAGGTCGGATGACTAATCGACAGCCGATAGAGGTCGCGCGCGCGCGTGTGTAGCTAAAGCCCATTTATTCTTTACGTGCAGCAGCGTGGCGGGTGCATACACGAACCATAAGTGTAAGGCAAGCGCACGCTACAAGCTTGCGCATAGCGAGAGAACAAAACGCCACCGCGAGGTCGTAGGGCGTGTGCCAGTGGGTTAATGGGATGCCTCACCTTGCGGCAGCCGGTGCCCCACGCGTCGGTTCTCGGCTCGCCGGCAGCCACACAGGAAGGAGCATGCAACTTGTCCTATTCACGCACGCACGCACGAGCGTGGACGGGAGTCTATAGCCGCTGACGCAGATACCACGTGCTCTCCCCCCTTCTCGTCGTCGAACTCGCAACGGGGTTGAGTTGGTCTTCCGGAGCTTATACAGTCGCCTGCGTGTAATGCCATAATGCATACGCACGCACGCAGGCAGGCAGGCGCACAGGAAAAGCGATTGCACAGACGACGCTTAGTGACCAAAACGGCTATAACATACGCCGACGAAGGCAGTTGTCGATCGGGAGGGAGCACTGGTTTTCGCAACGTGTAACTTAGTAATATAAGCAGCCTGGTTGCGTATACGATGCTCGATACAAACAAGCTCGCGCGGTTTCCGGATTGGCTCGCGCGCGCGGTTGGGGAACTAAACCGGCGGCGAGGGCTCTGTGCTTATAGGCGTTCAATCGCAGCAGCCCTTCCTGATGTTGCACTACATACTGTGGCTGTCTGAGCGCCGCGCGTATACTACACGCGCGCTACACACGGTGTGAACGGCGACAGCGCGTGCGACCTCTGCAGTCGAGGAAAGAGTCGTGTCAGCGTCGCACTAACCTTGCATCAGCGCAGAGAATCCCAGCGACAGCTCGCTGTACGCGAGAGTCATGCAACATCATATAACAAAAAAAAGTCCGCAAGTTCACCAACTAAATGCTAAGACGTTGCGCGCAACAAAATGCCCTATACTATAACGACCCGCCGTGGTTGCTCAGTGGCTATGGTGTTGGGCTGCTGAGCACGAGGTCGTGGGATCGAATCCCGGCCACGGCGGCCGCATTTCGATGGGGGCGAAATGCCAAAACACCCGTGTACTTAGATGGTGGTGAAAGTGGTTTTGGCACGTAAAACCCCATAATTACAATTATACTATAACGTTTAAGTAAGTGAAAGCAGTAAAAGTGGCGGTGACAATTTCCGTTGGCAATCACAATGCCTGCACCATCTTTCAAAGCAGTCGCGGAGGGATGTGTGGTGCCCTAACGAGGATTTCTTTTAACAAGCTGCAAAGCTGAAGGCGATGTGCATGAATTCGTGTTGCAGCGCGTTTTGCCAGTAGTATTAGCTTGTATGCCTCGTAAATTTAACAAAACTGCGCCGTTTCCAAAACAAGGCGATTTTCGAACGCCAATGATCGGGCGTCACCGGTGTAGAGGCTCGATCGAGTACTCTCTCGTGTGTTCGAACACGGTATAAGGACGCTGCGAAATACTTTCTCGTCTAAGCCTTGAAATCTACCTAATAAATAAACAAATAGGACAAAATTCACGGCAGTACACCAAGCGCACGATACACGACGTGCATTCTTTAAGTGATGAATATTATCGTCACTCTCAACAGTTTTTCGGCACACACTTTCGCCCAGCTCGAAGTACAGAGCTAGCTGTACACACGCCACCGACACTGTTGTAAGCAAGGCGCATGTACATTCTAGAACGCACGCGAACGCTGGCGATTGTGCTGGAATGTATTTGAGGAGTCGCTTGTGGTATACGTATGTAAACAGACGCTAGCTCCCCTTGTGCCCCTTTAACACCGACCTCGCCGTCTTATACAATGTTTTCATGGAGGCACTTTAGCTCCGCCGACGCTGCAGAGGGCCGAAGATGCGCAAACACGTACGCGGGAACTTACGTACCACATCCAAGCATTGAGTTTGCGGCACAGACGTGCACCGAATACGGCATCCAACCTTCAACGCGGCGTTGTTTACATATGCGGCGTCGTCTGTCCCGCAGTGCCGATTTATGCAGTGACGTGCGTTTCTAGCCCCGCACATCATAAAAAAGCGCTCACCGCCTGCATCGTTCTCGCTCAAATCGCATATTACAGCCCGCAGATCCTTCAATATAACGCATGGCGCCGTTACTCGCGTGCTTCGAGGACAGAACAATGAGAATTTGACCTTCCTCTGTGCACCTCTTGATCGCACCCACCAGCGTGCAGTGAAAGGCAATCTCGAAAGGCCGTGCTTTGCCGTACGACAGACGGCGGAGGCGACCAGCATATTCCTCCACCGTGCAGAAGAACGTAACCGCCATGTTTTGGAAAGCATTTATGGCGAGAGGAACTTAACGTATTGTCTTCTGTCTCTTTTTTTTTTTTTTTCGTGAAAACCGCGCAGGAAACATTGCTGAATGCTGAACATGCTGAATGACCCCGACAAAAAAAAAAAAAAATCTTCACAAGAAACTCGAGCAGGAAGAGAGCAGCTGTAAGCGCAAAATGATTTTACTTTACGATGCGCAGGGAAAACAGACGTCTCCGTATGCGCGCGCGCTGTAATAGCCACAGAGTTCGTCAATATTTATGTGCTTTAAAAAGTATTTAACGACTCTGCAACAGCAAAGAAAAGCCCGATATGCGCTCGTCCGCGCGCTTCGTGCATTGGGCTTTAATTCAGCTCGAGATAGTGGCGCCATCTATAACTTACGCGGAGATGCACGGACAGACGCGACAGAACAGAACGGCCGCACAGGCCGGCATTGCAAGTTTCCAAGGTGCGGCATCCCCACATCTGTTGGGGAGTCTCTCCCTTTCCTCCTCCTCCTCCTCCTCCCATTCCTGAAGTGCCGCGCTTATCGGCCGTCCCGTTAGCGCGTATATACGCCTCGGCAGCGCCGCCAGCGGGCTAACCGGGCGTTGTTCTACGGCATCTCTCCCCGCGCCTGCATTTCCAAGTTCTGCGCCGCTGCTCGATTCCGGTTTCTGCCGCTCAGCCCTTTCGCCTCCTCTTCGATGCCTCATTATCAAGAGCTCCTCGGGCTCTCATTTCTCATGTATTTTGTGCAACATTTCGTACCTCTCTCTCTCTTTCTCTCTCTTCAAGGATCTGGCGTCCGCACAGAACCGGCACTGCGAAGGAGCATTCAGGGGCGGCTCTTTGTAATGAGCCCCCATTACACGGCAGCCCCGGCGAAGGGCGGCGATATAAGGGCGACCGGAAGGCAAAGCAGGCATCGTGATAGACGAGCAGAAGGATGCGCGATTTAAAAGACGCGCACCCGAGCGAAGGGCTCTGAACGAGAGCGCGATACGGGATCTAAGCACATACGTTTACACGAACCCGACGAAGGCGGGTCGAGTCGGCTTGAAAACCGCTCGTCGGGTTCGTGACAACGCTGCGCAGTTTCGGGCCGAGCGAACGTCGCGGGCGAGCTGCAAGAGGTGCACTTGCAAAAAGGTGGGTCGACTCACTCCGCCCGCTTCGCAAGATGCGTTTTGTAAAATGCGGTCGGGTCGAGATGGGTCGGCTCGACTTTACGACTCGATTCGCTCGCATCGATTTCACGTAAACGAAGCTCTTAAGAGAAAGAAATTAAGCGCCTGCGGCGCATGCAGAAGCAGACGTGCGACGAATTAACAGGGAGAGACGTGTCAAGCGCTCGTGTCTCTCCCGTGTTTTCATCGCTTTGTTGTTTCTGCTCTGTAGTCGCTCTCACTGTGGAGTACACTAAAGCCCCGCCATACACCAGCCCGTTCTTGTATCCGCTTTCAATATACTTCTATAGATACTTGCCCGTCTCGAACTACGCATAAAGAGGGCACGCACATTTCGAACGCTCACTAGCTCTAATAAATCAAATCAAATCAAGTTTAAAATCCATTATTTAGAACGCCGCCGCAGGTTCGTGAGAAGGGCAGTATAGTACACAGCCAACGTTACCAGATTGGTTGGCTCCAGCCGCGCCTTAATGGCCGTGGGCCAAAACTGACGCGCGGTCATTACGCCGAGGGCCTGGGGCGTAGCGGAAGTGCGAATAGCGTCCCGCTTGGCCACGTTGCGCTTGCCTGCGGGACGACTCGGCATTACACGCCATTCTAAACCAAAGAATGCGCAAACTACACGCGTCTGTGCAGACTGAAGAAGACAGAGAGAAGCTACGATGCCTTGTAGAAACAGCTAGATTTACAGTGCGGGGTGGGGGGGTCTTTCGCTGGTCTGCATTACACGCGCCAGTTTATCGCGGGTCCGGTTTATCTCTGCCGCAAGGTAACGACAGCAGCGGAGTTGAGAGAGCTGTCGAAATCGCTCCTCCGCCGCGCCTGTGTGCACACTATCAAGACCACACGCACCGTCTTTCTCGTGACTGGCAAGACAAATCCTTGCGGTCTATCTATCATTTTCTTTCTTTTTTATATAGATTCCGCGACGCCAGGCGGTGACGCACGCAACGGCACATATGCCAGAAAACCGTTGGCACGCAAGGCTTTGCCTTTCGGCAAGGACGACGTGGACGACGACGTCTCTGCAGCAGCGCCGCCACCCCGAGTCCTTATCCATCTACAGTTAAAAGACGGCGCGCTCAAACCACGTGCAGCACAGCGACTAGCAGCGACGACCGACACGCTTCACCGGCCAGTCGCGCAAAAGCCCTTTTCAAACTGCGTGCGCACCGAGATCCGCTCGCGGCAAAGCAGTCATAAAAAAAAGTGCGTCGGATCGCTGCCGCGTTTATTTCCTCCTGCCGCCCTTCACTTTCCAGTTCTACATCTCTCTCTCTCTCTCTCGTTCACTCTCTCTGCCCATGCTTTTTATACTATTAGTTTATTTTTCTCGCTTTTCCCCGTCACCACGTCGTTCCTAACCGGAAGGTCGCTCCGCCATTTGCCGCAGTCCCGCCGATCGCACAATGCGCGCGCCTAGAGCGTGCGCAAGCGTCGGCGTTGCTCCCGCTCCCGCACGTGCGCACCCGTAAACAGTTGCGTGCAGTGAGGCTGCGAAGCGCACAGCCGGAATCCCGAAGGAGTGTAGTCGTAGACGATGTGGTCGTCAACACGTGTACACTTGTCCAATTCACGCGTGTTCTTTCGAACAGACGATAATTTCAATTTTGAACAGACGGCATCTTTCGCTACGCAGTCGCACCCCCCCCCCCCCTTTGCTCCCTTTTTCCACGCACAAAATCAAGCGCTTTATTTCGGGATGCTAAACGCGCAGCAAACCATTCTCTTACGGCATCGGACGGAAGGTGTTCCTAAGGCCTCCTAGTTCTGATTTTATTTTTGAAGCAAACAAACTCGATTTCCTGCAGGACGAGAAAGACGAGCAAAAATATTAACGGTGCTATTTTTCGCTATGTGCTGGAGCTTTCTGCCACGAATTCGGAACATTACATAGGATTGCGCCTGAATCTTCTAAAACGCCTTATATTAAGTGCGTGAAGCGAGGACTATATTACATGCCGTCTACGTGCCTTACCCGGGCAGTCTACAAGGATGAGCCACAGATGAGTAATTAAGCGCGCTGCCAGCAGAGTCTACATAAATACGGCGTTCACATTTACCGCAAATAGTGTCTCCTATGCATGTACGGGGCATTCCTCGTAAACCACCGTGCTTCCTACAGGGATCATTGCAATATATAGAAATGGGTTTAATTAACCTTTCCGAGCATATATTATGACCGCTGTACACAGCGGCCGAGGCTGTGAAACCCGCAAACCCGCTCTGTCCTCCGCTCTGCCGCTTATAGTTCGAGTTTATCGAAAACGTCACAAGGATTCCAACTTCTCGAAGTCCTAAACATCCGGACTAAAGAATGATGCAAACTCAGCTATGAAGTAACGCCGATGTAACGTCGAAACCAGCATTACGATTAGCATTCTTCTTCGCCCATTTTGGCATGACGTCCGCTATCGAGCCACCTGAAACGTCGCTCTACGTCCGACTGATATAAAAGTGAAATCACCCATACAACACACAGAACAGCATACGTTTCAATAAAGCACAAGCTCGACACAAGCATTCGAACCATCAATAAAGCATTGCATACCCCTCTCAGCAAATGTAGCGGTGGTTTTCCAACAGCTTCGCTGAACATCTAGGTTGATAAGGACCGATAAGAGTTGATAAGGGTCGGATCATGCTCGATAAGGTTGATAACGACCGATGAGGGTTGATAAAGGCTTATACTGGTGTCGGATCAGGTTTCTTAACATTGACAGTGAAACGGGGCTGCGTGGAGATAAGCAAATGGCACAATGCTTACGCATACTTAAACAACTCTCGGAGGAGTTATAGCGTGATTTTTTGTTTTTTTAATTTCTTACGTGGAATAACAAGCACACACTTTAGAAGGGACAGTGAGACACGCAAGGGACGGGCGCTGTCCCGTCTAAAGTTGGCGCTTATTAGTACATGCAAGAATAAACCAACTATAGCCCAACAACAGATTCTATCAAAAACTACTTTTCAGTTGCCGTTCCACAGCCTCTAGCGAAACGGCAACATCATGCTCGGCAGCAGACCACCACTCACACAGAATTACGCGGAAGGATGCTTGGGAAAGTTGGTGCGACCATTGCATGGTGGTTTCAGTCACTGCGTGGCGCTGTATCCGCCTCTATTCCTTGTCGTGTTAGCATCGAGCGATTTTCCTTTATAATAATCACCTGCAGCCTATTTATGTTCCCCGTAGGAGGAATGCAACCCCCAAAGATCTCCAATTGCCGACATTTTGTACCAGCTGAACCTTAGGCCTGCAAATTTCCTAATTTCGTCACACCACACTCGCAGCTCTCTGCCGTCCGCGACGAAGCTTCCCTAATTACTGGCTCGGGTGAGGTGCGAAGCACGGTTACCGAGGTCGAAATAACAGCGCCACGGGGTGGGTCAATCACAAACACCGATGGCTGCGGATAGATGCGTAAATGCCGCGAGAGAATTGTGCGTTCGAAAACCTGAAACCTACAGGGAAAAAAGCGGTCACGTAATGGCAGGGTCACGTGACAGCCTCGGCGCGCCCTATTCGCCCTGCCCCGATGCCCAGAACTGCAAGCAGGCAGCCCCGGAAAGTATACAAAAGAGCGCGCGGGCGGAAGAAGGGGGAGGGGGGGTTGAAGCGCCGAGCGTGAGTCATCGCGCTCGCAAGCGGCTCGGCGCGTCTGCAAAAGGCAGCTTCTCCAAACCACACCTAGCGCGGTCGGCAAAAGCAACAAAATGGGGCAGGCAGCGAGCAGTTGCGGAAGAAAGAAAGAAAGAAAGGGAGAGGCATGTCCTCTTCGGTCACGGTACGCTGGGAACCTCGACCACATTCTCCGAAAAAAGAGAGAAAAAAAAAAATATGTGGAATCGCGCCGCTGCTGCTGCTGCTGCTACTGTACAGGGCGTTTCGCAGTTTCACACGGCGTGCCATTTGCGCAGCCGCCACGCCCCCTACCAGAATCTCCTTACCGAACATATATAATGAGGTTCAATAATGACTGTTGGCGAAACAGATACGTATACTCCTCGTGGTAGTCTTTCGGCACACACAAAGTGTAGAGGAAAGAATGAGAGAACAAGAGAGTGCTTTATTGGCAATGCGCGCATAGCGTGACAGCCGGTTACATTTTCTGAAAACACTGCCCCGGTGAATCAATTGAAGGAAGCAAACCATCGTGGGTGCAAACCCATATAACATCGCGCTTTATAGATCTCGTCTGTTCGCGTGTCCAAAGCATTGCGGTCAGCGCCACTTGGCCTATTCGCCGTGACCGCACGCGAAAAAAAAAAAAAAATGTCCTCACAGCCTCTAAGATCGGCCGTAAGCACATCCTACGGGAGTGGCTGGCTCACCGAGGTATAGGCACACACCTAATGAGATGGTACGCACATTACTGAAAGCCAATAAATGCGGTCTAATTACGCAAGAAAAAAAGGTCAGCTGTGACTAGTCCTTAGGCATGTGAAACGTACACGCAAGGGTAATAATACGCACCTTGTTTAATAATAAACGGGGTGAATGCGCTGAGTAGGTTGTGTCCGCTATTTCCGAAGGGCGCCAATTTTGAAACGGCGGGGCCGGATAAAGAGGACGTAGAGGCACGTGGAGTTGACACCGCCCGTGCGTTGATTGACTGTTTGAAGAAATTATTGTTTCATTTTTTTCTGAAGGGCTTACAATCCAATGTTCATATACATCAACCTCGTTCTGTCGCAACGTTTTCAAATTAGCGCCAAGTATACGAACCAGTCATCTCAAAACAACGATGGATGGATGGATGGATGGATGGATGGATGGATGGATGGATGGATGGATGGATGGATGGATGGATGGATGGATGGATGGGTGGATGGATGGATGGACGGACGGACGGACGGACGGACGGATGATTGAGGCTCAACCCTTTGAAGCGGGCACGGCGGCGCGCGCGCCACCTAGCCTTTAATGGTTCTATATGCATGCATACCTATGTATTTAAACCTTTACTTTTGCGCTGATATTATCCACCAATCAGATAGTCTCCGTTTAGTTATTTCTACCAGTTCAAAGTCTATTCTACTTTCACTGTCTTTAAAACCCAAAGCTTTGAATAGTTCCCCGTTAGATTCAACTGCAGGGTGAAGTTGTTTACAAGCAAGTATCAGGTGTTCAGCCGTTCTACAAGGATTCTACGGTTCCAACGCCCTCTCTCGGCTATTAGAGAACTTTACACTAGGGGACGCAAGCGGCTTGCGTCGGTACTGCGCATGCGCACACCCCGACGTAGGCGTCTGCGCATGCGCAGTACCGCGGCCCCTAGTTCTTGGGCACGCAAGCCGCTCGCGTCCCCCAATCCGAAACTCTCCGTTATCGTTAGTCGAAGGCTGCCACAAATGGCACTCGCTAAGGCCGAGAGGGTATACACCTGAAACGCATGCCGTGTAACTGTCAATCGCTCATGGCGGGCACCCGCAAAAAAATCCGCGGCAGATGACGGGCCATCAGTGCCGACCATCCCCAGATGCGATCTCCACACGAAGCACTCGCCAGGCACTACTGCCTCTTGTGTGTGTGGGAGACCGGAGTACTTGAACGTGACGTGGCCCTGGCGGCTGTTGCGAGAAAACTACCCTGGGTCTGCTGCAACAACACTACCCGGGTCCGCCTACTGACCCCGTTCGTTTCGCGTTGTTCGCAAAGGTGGACGTTCGCCACTTCACCAAACTTTCCACCCTAGCTCCACCGGGAAGGTTTATTTATCCACGCTCATAAAATTTTGCTTACACCACCCCGCCCCTGTCCTCCACCACACAAGCGCACACACACATTTTAAGCATCGCGCAGCTGCTCGCTCAGCGCTCCTTTTCGACGCCACCGATACGAGTTGTACTGAAACCACCCGTCTCGTTCTTGCGCCCTTCATTTGTACACTACGTGGGACACTGACGTCATCGCCCTCAGGCGGCAAGGGGGGGGGGGGGCGGGGGGGAAGGTTAGCCGACCTCAGTCTCGCGTTATCAGCGCGGCCGCGGCGTCGGGAGGCGTGGATCTCCGCGCTCGATCTCTACATAGACGAGCCAGTGTTAAAGGGATCACCCTCGTTACAGCGAAATTTCATTTCGGCACCGAGGCACCGTCGGCGCGTTCACTGCACCGGCCGAACTCGCGCTGCATGCCAGCGCCTCCTCCGACGGCGCGCGCAACTTCTTTGGGCCAGTCTGCGCCGTCCTTGCGGCAGGTCGCAGACGAGAACGCAAGGCGATGGGTCGAGCTGATATCCAAACGAGGCCGCTGCCAGGCCAGAGCCATTAGGCAGTTTTAGTGTTGGGGACGCAAGCGGCTTGCGTACGCAAGAACTAGGGGCGACGTTACTGCGCATGCGCAGACCGCTACGTCTACTTGCGTCCTTGGGTGGTTGGAGCGGCCGAAAACATCGCTGCCCCTAAGAGGTCACGTTACCCACGTGACTCTTGCGGTGTAGGAGAACTTGCGAGCAGCTAGCGGGTAGATAATGTAATAAATCTTTCGCCAAGTGTCGACAGACGTCGTTTTTATATACATTGGAGAGGTTTAGCATGTCCGGTATGCGGATAAACGCAGTTGGGGCGTTAGGGCGGAGCTATAAAGGGGAGCGTCTTGCAGGGTGCATCCACCTGGCGGCGTAGAGCTAAAACTGACAAAATCAGCTAATATTGCTGTAACCAAGTCTATTCTACTTCGCTGCTGGTGTAAGTTATCGGCACTGGCTTAACTGTGTTGCTGCCAAAAATTTATACCCGCAGCAAAGTAAAATACACTTGGTTACTGCAATATGAGCTCTTTTTGTCTGTTTGAGCTTTGCGCCACCCGGTGGCAGCACTATGCAGGCCGCTCTAGTTCATGGCTCCGCCCCAACGCCCCAGCCTACGTTTACCCGATTCCCGGACGCTGTAAACCTCTCTATTAACTGCTTCTAATAAAAAGAGTTTAATGTACTTTACTTCATATGCTTCATATCATATTTTATAACATGATAACGCAGCAACGACCAGACGTTGGTGGTGCTTCGAGCGCATGCGACCTCATTGCGGTTTGCGTTTGGGGCCGCTAACCTATAACACGTTTCTGCTTGCGTACGCAAACGCAAACGCACCCAGGCGCTTGGGGCCCCAACGCCTTGCGTCCCCAATACTAAAACTCTCTATTATCGCGGAGGACGAGGGGGGGGGGGGGGGGGGGGGGGAGAGGAATCACTCCTGAAGCGAGCGGCGGTGATGACCCGAGCACGTGCTTATAACGCGAGGAGAAGGCGCTGGATCGCCGGGCTGAGATAGAAGCGTGCGCCTACATGTGTTGTGGCGACTGGCCCGTGTTGAGGGCGTGCGTCAGGGAATGCGTTCATGCGCCCGCGCATACATGCAAGCTTGCGGCGCGGATAGCGTAAGCGTTGGATAAGGAACGCGAGTGAACAGTCAAAGAAACGTATCGAGTGTCCGTTGTTGAATCTGCATCACTGCTAGAACGTCTGAAGAGAGGAGGGGAAGGGGAGAGCGGGGGCAAAAGCAGCGATAAGAAACTGCGGAGGCCCAGTCAGTGGAATCCTGACACAAAAGCAGCGTCGGCTGACCAAGTTAAAACCCTTCAAAGGCCAGAAAACAAAGGCGACAACCACTCAAGTGGGAGATCGGGTGGAATGGGGGGGGGGGGGGGGGGGGGGGGAGGGTGTTCCCTGCATTTGCGGGATGCGCGCTTTCGTTCCAACACTGTAATGTTTAATATTTGCCACGACACCTCGTTCATCGCACATTATTATTTTCTTTTACAAAGCTTACTACTGCTACTACTCGATTATAATATCTTAGGAAGGCGTATGGATGGACCCGCCGAAAGCCTCATGAAACTGTAACAGCTACACCAAATTTACTCGACTCATACTTTAGCAATTTTCCTGCCCTCTTCTCCCGCCCTCCTTCCAGAAAAAAAATATGTAGTGGGCGAAGAGCGGCGGGTAACAGGGGTGGCGGACACTGGCTCGATAATTTAAATCTGAAAAGCCAGTGTATTACAACACATCGCGAAACAAAGCTGTACACAGGCGGATACAACTGGACAAATGCTAATTCGCTCCCTTCTCCACGGGTGTAGTCTCGCTTTTTCCGCGCGGCTGTTATTCAATGTGTAACCAACACACTTCGCGTTGGTTGCGTTCAACTGAACGCTTCGCAAATTCATCTTTCTACGGTGTTCGGAGAGAGAGAGAGAGAGAGAGAGAGAGAGAGAGAGAGAGAGAGAGGGGGGGGGGCGGGGTCGGAACAACGGACGGTAGGGAAAGCAGAAAGTATAGGGGAGAAGGGGGGGAGGGGCAGGAGAGGTCCCATCGCGAAAACGGGGATAAACACGATCGACGTACAGCTCGTACCACAGCGCAAACCGCGCACACCCGCTGCTGCGACGACGGAGTCGAGAGCTCTCGTGCCAGCAGCAGCGGGAACGAACGGGTCCGGCCGGGCTGGTTTCGTACGAGCGACCCGCTTATCACGTCGGCAGCTCGCTGACCGCGAGACGAAGTGTTTACGCAGCTCGGTGGGACTCGTCGGGAGACGTATAGGCGAGCTCCCTGCAAACGACACGCCGACGGCAGCAGCGGACTGATAGATAGCCGAGGAATCCCGAGAGAGAGAGAGAGAGAGAGAACGAGGAGGACAGGCTGTGCTCTCGGAAAAAAAAGCGCGCCGACCAGTACAGAAACGAAACGGAAGATGCACACACACAGCTGCAGCGCTATGTAGTACAAAGCACAGCAAAGAGAATAATAATAATAATAAAAGAAAAGAAGACCGAAGCAACCGTGCCGGAAAGAGAGGCATACAACACACACACGTCCGCACCACAGTCTCAGGCCGGGGCGCGCGGCCCGAATTCGCCGCTTTCCCCCTTTCCCTCGCACGCACGTCAACCTCTCATAGGCACGTACTTACTTATTTCCTTCTCCTCCGAGCTAGCGCTCTTCCAACCCGTTTTCATTTTACTACGCCCCATCGCTCTTCAGCGCCTTGCGTGGATAAATAATCGCGAACATGCTGGTGGCACGGTTTACCCGGCACAAGCACCATCGCGCGTCTTGGCCCCCTCCCCATCGGCCAACCAAACACGCGCCAACGCACGCACGCGCAAGCTCCCATCTCGGTCAACCGGAAGGTTGGAGAACCGTCTCGGAGGGAAGAGCCCACAGCCCTGGCCTCTCGCGCGTCCATCGCCTGTTCTGAGGACTTGGCGCTTAACTCGCTCTCGGCGACGTCCTCTTATCGCGCGCCGAGCCGCAAGGTTTCTCGCGATGCCTTGCGCGAGCAAGGCGGCAGGAATAAGGAACGGCGAAAGGCAAGGTTATCTCTCTCGCTTCTCGGGGCGATAAGAAAGATCCGCCTGAAAAAACGCTGCGTTTGAGTCCGCGTGGTTAGTTTCCTATAGCCACCTATAGCTGAGGAGAGAAGCTTCTGTAGTCGAGGCACGGAAGACGAGCAGCAAATGCAGCATTAGCGAAGAAGGCTCTTGTTTCAAGGGGAATCAGATGCGCAAACTCAATCCTGCGATATTCGGGGAAAACGCAGTTACAATGTGTGTGCGTGTGTTTTTGAAAGCCTCAGGTGCGTCATTCATTGACCGATGAATTGTTCGATAGGATTACGGCTCAAAGCTGAATCTAGGACATGATGCTCGCGTTGTTGGTTTCCTGTCGCCGTGCTCAAGGTCGCGCGTAGGTATACCCGACCGCGCGTAGGCATTTCCGACGAGCGCAAGATGGAAAAAAAAAAAAAAGAAAGACGCGCGCGATTTTCACTGCGTTCCGCAGAATTGCCGGTGTTCCAAATTTAACCCGGAGCAATCTGCAATCGCATCACACGGGGTTCGAACCGCAGATAAAGAAATAATACTAGGAAAAACGTAAATCGAGACAAAAGCACTGCGCAAAGCGCTCGATGTGACTCAGTGTCGACAAACCCACCGCATTATCTCCCTTGAATTGTAAATCTTCCTCAAAGTTTTAAGCAATGCCTTCGTTATGAAGCAAGAAACAAATAAAAATGGTAACTCAAGCGATACATCCACAGGGGCTCTTCGATGACGTAAGAGAGAAAAAAAAAGGGGGGGGGGTGCGAAATCTTATGTATACTCCATGCACTGGGCGAATCGGTGTTATGTGAAACATTTTTTTGCAGGTAACATGACTATATCCACCATTTGGGGTCCTGCAAGGTGTTACTACACGGTGAAACGTGTGCGTACGTGTCACGCAGGCGTGAACGGAAACGGCAAGGCGACGACCACAGGACGGTGGCACGATGGTGGCACGACGGCTGCATTACTGTATACTCCGACGAAGAGACGCTACAACCTGCTTCGTTCAAATCTGGGTCGATCCAGAGATGCACTATAGATTAGCCAATTGCCACAGAGTGTCTCAAAGGGTCAGTCGTGCCACGAGGGAAGGAAGGTGGTAACGCTGGTATCCACTCGTACCACGCATGCGCCCGCGGCCCAATGGAGCTTCGAATCGCACAACCGGACACATTTTTTTTTTCTTCTTTTATTCGAGTCCGAAGACGAGGCCAGACAGGCCACAACAGACGCACAAAGTGGCTGATAGAGGTAAACACTGCTTCGCGTTAAAGCTGAAAGGTCATCCCAGACCACGTTACGCGTTGGCAAACGCATTCAAGATTCGTGAAAAGTTCGCTGCCCTGTCAAAGGGGAATAAGGGACTCCGAGATTGCCGCGACGATTTCTGGCGCGCCACGACCACCGTCTCGAAGGCCACGGCGGCCAGTACATACAACGGCGCTACAACGTTACGCACACGCAAGTTCTCGCGATGTATAGATGACCTACTAGCCTTGGACAGCCAATCAATTTATGGCGCGCGAAAAAAAAAATTGGGGCGGCGCGTGCCTAGATTATCGGAGGCAAGATCGTGTCACCATGACAGCGTTCAGCTTCTGCACTTTTGAAGGCGCCGCAGAGGAAACACGATTTCGACCGGCTTGGAGGAGTACTTGAGCAATGGAAGGTATGGACAATACGCTAAACTACCATGTAAACAACGGTATTGCGTCGAGGTGCTCACTAGAGAGCTTTGGATTAGGGGACGCAAGCCGCCTGCGTCCCCTAATCAAAAACTCGATAATATTTGCATCTTGGAGCGCTCTATGCGTACCTATCGACTATGTTATGAAAGGGTTTAGGTGCCACCATCTTGGGCTGTTGGCGCTGCTGTTTTGTGTCTTCAACGACGAACTGTGCGTTACTACAGTCGATTCGCTGGCATGAAAATAGCTCTATGAATGCGTTCGGCCTTTCATGACCATGTTATGTCACTTCTAATAAAACATAGAAATTGTTTGTGTAACAGCCCAAGATGCCGGCGCCCATGAATCGAATGGCAACATTAATCGTCTATAGGCAACTATCATTAACGGGAAGCAGTTTCAGCGCACAATATCAGAAGGAACCACTTTGGCACAATTTCGGCGCGTACTATGTCAAAACATTGGAGCCCCCGGCTGGTCGCATATAGCAACGTAACCTGGGTGATCATGGTGATGATGAAATGTGGCTGGGCCCTTTGCATCGGGCGGGCAAATCGAGAACGCCCTACCCAAGGATTGGGAGAAAAACAAACAACACACAAACACACACACACAAAAAAAAACCATTCCAAATACGCAAGCACACACACTACAGTGCTAGGCTGCCGTTAGTGTGCAGTATATTCCTACCGACGTCAACGCCGCCTCCTGGAGAAGCGTGCAAGTGAGGCACCCTAGCGCCACCTGCTCATAATCATCACTGTTTTGTTCCTCAAATCTTTAATAAATGTTGAAGCTTGAGGCAGTTTTTATTGTTTATTTATCCACCTTCTCGTACGCTACTGATGTTATTGTCAATTAGATCCCTGTCATTTATCATAGGCGTTAGTAAGTGGATGCACACATCCAGTGATTTTATAATGCCATTTTCGCTCGCCGATGTTGCCGGGCCCAGTCAAGCACGCCTCTCTGTTGGCTTTGAAAGGTCCGATACGCTATGTACCACATTACAATACGTTAGTAAGTTATTATTATTATTATTACAGACGCTGCGAATTCTCGTTCCAGTTAACCTGACTGGACCCCGAAGTTTCACTGGATGCTAGGAGCTGGTGAGATGGGACGCAATCAAACCTTTATTTCAACGTCCCGTATGCGTACACGATGTTGGGGACACAGTCAAAAAGCAACTACGCGTCTTGACGGGAATCGCGCCCACGTCATTTTAACAATTAGTGACGAAGTCTGGCGCCCCTAACCAACGCAGATGGCTGCGAAAGGTGCGATAGCCTGATGGATCCTGATTAGTTTTGACCATCGTGTAATTATTCGAACCTGCACCAACGTACCACAAACGCCTTTTTTTTTGCATCCTGCCGGCATCAAATTCCGGCAACCGCGGCGGGGAATCGATCCCACGGCCTTGTCTTGAGCAGCGGGAGACGGCATGCATGCATGCACGCAAGGCAACAGGTGCAATGAAATGAATGAACCCACTTTCTGAGAGTGAGTGGGTTCTGAGTTCGTCGCTTCCCTTCTTTTCAATACCTTTAAACGCAGCGGAGCATGGCAGTTAAGTTGCCCTGGGACCCCGATGCAGTTCGGCATTTTTTTTTTTTTCGAGATCATTTCGCAAGGGAGGAAAATACAGGGAGTGTTCGCCACGTCACCTCCAGCAGGGAAACATCGACCTACTTCATTGGCCACGCGTCGCAGTTCTATTAAGAAAATAACCACAAATAAAAGCGCAGGCAGTTAGGCGAATAAACAAAGAAATGAGGCGGTACAGGGCTTCCCGCAGCGCTTGGAAGAACTACGGCCCGCCCCTGGAAGCGCGCAGAACAAGGTTCGAGACGAGACGAAAATGACATTTGAAGTCGCGCGCAGACAGAAAGCTGATTTGCGGGCGACGAGTCTTCCGTCGCTGTCACCGCTCAAGCGGGGGAGGGCCAATTATTTGCGCGAGAAACACCGACGCAAGCCGACCGGAGGGATTTGGCGATCGGGAAAAAAAGAAGAAAGCTTCCAGTTCTTTGTGTGCCGTCGCGCGATTTCCTCGCTCGTTTGCAACCTGCATGAGCTGACTGAACACCCGCGCAACGACGTGAAATCGTAGTGAAATCCTCAGAGCGCCCGCCCCTTGCGGTGCGCGGAAGAAAGTAGTTCCCGATTCCAACCGAAATCTACACTCGTTACAGTTCAAGAACGCTTGGCGACAATCAAAGCGAACGGTTGCTGCATAGGCGAACAATAAGGCGGTGCGGTACATTTCTCTTAAGGAACTCTTTCCCACCTTGTTCGGTAGCAAAGATGGCTTTCTACGAGGTAAATCGTCGTACTTCGTAACGATTAATTTCCTGTTCACTCATTTCTAATACCACCCGCCGTGGTTGCTCAGTGGCTATGGTGTTAGGCTGCTGAGCACGAGGTCGCGGGATCGAATCCCGGCCACGGCGGCCACATTTCGATGGGGGCGAAATGCGAAAACACCCGTGTACTTAGATTTAGGTGCACGTTAAAGAACCCCAGGTGTTCAAAATTTCCGGAGTCCCCCACTACGGCGTGCCTCATAATCAGAAAGTGGTTTTGGCACGTAAAACCCCATATATTATTATCATTTCTAATACCTCGTGTCGACTGACCAAGTCGGCGCGCAAGCCGATGACATAAGATCGAAAAGTTGAAGTGTCCAAAACTCGTTACGCAAGCTTAAAAAAAAAAAAAACCTACTATTTTCGAATAATGCGCCAGAACTTGGAGGCCTAAACGTCAGTGTGGCGTCACGAATATGTTTCCGCACATTTGGCTCTTGTGTGTTGTGGGCGTGAACAGGGCTCGTAGGTTAGGTTTTGGTTAACTTTAGAATAAACGGTACCATATTAAATTACTAATCAACATCGGTACGCATTCACCGAAGCAGACACTCTATCATGTCGTCTGCATGGAGTTTCATTCGAGGACAGCTTCTCACAGCAGGCGACAGCGGCATTCTGCGTGGCAGTTGAGTGATTGCCGCATGCAAACCACGCGCTAGTAATGTTTTTTTTTTTTTTAACGAAACTGCACGCGTAAAACCATCTTGAAGTCACATCGCGCGTCATGCTTACGTCTTCTGCATGGCGCTATTGAAGCCAAACATGTAGGCCCAACACGTGATCGCACGTCAAAGCGCGCGGTTGGTTTTGGTGCTTCCGCTCTGCACGCTAGAATTATAGCCACTCTAGCAGAGTCACAGCAGGGTAGCCGAACAAGCGAGCAGAGAATAAAAACTACTGGCGTAGCTACTGGGAAACAAACGCCTCAGCAAATCTTGACTCTTGCTACGTGACCTCGACGCAATAGGTTGCGTGATGGGCCGCCACTGAGCAAAGAGATGGCTTCACGGAGCGCTTGCTTGCCAAGGCTGGCTGCGTGACGTAACGCTCTCTCAACTTTTTCCTTTCTCCATGGTTCCGTCCAGCCGACGACAAGCGGCCGGAGCAGACGTGTACAGCGTCGCGGAAGAACACACTGCACAGGCATGCCATGCCTTCCACAGAACTGCACCGTTCTCGCGAGACTACGCCAACAACGCGCAGATGGACGACAAGGGGTGTGGGGACAAAAAGAAAAGGAGGGGGGGCGAAATAAAGGGGGCGTCGAACCTGCTGGTCGGCGGTTAGTCAAAGCCGAGATCAACGAACCCACGCAGCGCGCACCGCAGCCCGTCACAGAGCAGAGGCGTGTAAGCGTACTGCGCCAAAGCTTTGGCGTGCCGGTTTGTAGTGTTTCCTTTAACCCCCGCCTTCCCACACCCGACACCGAAATGCAAAGCGAGCCGGCCGGCCTACGCAAAGCAATGCCGCCGCCGACGACGACGATACGTGCCTCGTCAAGTTATGCGCCGGCAGTAACGGCATCTACTTTTGATGCCGCGGGCGAGTTGTAATAGACCATTGTTATGCCACGGGACGTGGCAGGAAACGTCGATTAAAAGTACTGCACCTACCTAATACGCTTCTGCTTTTCCGATGGCAGCAGAGACGGAACTACGGGCATAAAACGAAATATGCAGGTGAGCTCGCGCTACATCACGGGAATACATAATCGGACTGAATTCGACTAAGGCCATGTGCTGCCGCCATAAAGGTAAATTACTCCTGTCATGGTGAGATAAACCTGATGAACAACAATATCATATGTAATATACATATATATTCAGAGAAAGTATGCTCATTTGGTCAGCTGGATACAGCAACTGACGTTTTGTCTCAGCGCCTTCAGATATGTTTCAAGGTGCGCGTGCTGTCGACAGGTGAACTGCGCGCGAGCAGTTTCAGTTTCGCTCACACGTACTGTACGAGCAACTTCCCAAGCACTGTATCATCAAGTTTACACCCGCTGCCCGTGAAAGTCGGAGCAAACTCGACTAGAATTTGTAACAGTATATACGGGCCGGAGTGCAAGCGATCGCGACAACATGAGTGATAGAAACACGTCCGATTGTCCTTCGGCAGGGAGGAAGCGGCTTATATTGTCATATTTTGCAACATGATGGGCAGCGCGCTGTCAGACACGATATTTCTTTCCAGACGACGAGCCGTCCGTCGTTCGAAGATAAGCTCGCGCGAGACGACTACAAATCACCGGCCAACGACGGCGATCCGCCTTGTCGATGCCGCCAGACAAGAGAAAAAGCTCTGCCGACATGGCGCCGCGGCATCAATGAAAAGCCAGTGATGTCGGCACAAGCGACTTCCTAGCGCATACGAGCCACAGAAAAAAGAAAGAAATAAAAGTACAGCCATGGAGCACGTCATACACGCAGTAGCAGCGGCTACGGCGTGCAAACAACGTCCTTGCCGTTCTGTGGCCTAGCCTTCGCGGCGTGTTTGTCACACGCATGGCCCGTGCAAGAACATGGGGGGCGGGGGGAAGTGTTCCAGAATACGCGGCAAAAAATGGTGTTGCTATGCGACAGCCCGGCGGTGGTGGCGTAGCTCACGACGACAGGCTCGTTCACGAGGCAGGCTACAGCGAGCTACGAACGTCGAGAGCGGCAACTCTTGATCCGGTTATGCTGTATTTTTTTTTCTTCCAGTGTATAACAGCGGCGATTGGGCGAATGAAACTGCAACGCCGCACGCCGTGTTATTATACGCGTCGCTCTTGCAGACGACAACAAAACGTGGGCTATCGGTGGTGCCGAAGAGAACAGGGGTTTCAGAGCGGGGCCCCCATCGAAAAAGAGCGCGGCTTGACAAAAAGGAATGCCCCTGCATAACGATCTCGCCACAAGCAGAACAGAACACGGGGCGCCGAAGTCTTTCCACGACGTGCTTAGGCCTGGAGAGAGAGACCGCTGCACTCACCTCAAAGTGCCGGGTTCGTTCCGAGAGGTTCCGAACCGGGCGCGCTCTCTCCCGACGTTCGTGGTGCCCCCCTTCACTAGCGCGTCGTCGCAACTCCGTGGCGTTGCTCCCCCGGCGACACTGCCGCTGTGTAGTAATCCCGTCGGAGCACGGCCGTCGAGGAGCCACTCATAATCCCTTCGCACGCGGCCGTCGTCTCGTCGGTACGGCCCCAGCGTCCGCGGCGGCAGAGCTGCCACGGCCTGTAGCCTTGTGCATGAAGATCTCGTCGCCTGCCGCGCACAACAGCACACACGCACGCACCACCACACCAACCAGCGCCGCACAGGCAAGCTTCGCCCCGAGTACCGACCTGACCCTCTCGAAAATCGCGTCAGCGGCAGCGAGCACACAGCATGCACCACGACGCTGACGCAAGTTGCCGGCCTAGTCGGTCGGCCGACGGCCGGCACTGGTGGCGCCACCTATCTAGAGTCGACGAAGGCTCGCCAGCCGCAGTGTGGAACAGCCGGTGGCTAGGCACCGATAGTACAGTCATGGTACAGTGGCCTGTACCGATAGCACCACATAGCGTAGCACCGTTATGCCAATGCAGATTGTTAAATAGAATGTGCAAGATAGCTTTTATGTTTAGAGACACTGCAATTACGGTGGCAAACGCAGACAAGCCAAATATTAATGCATGTTGCGGCAATGTTTGAGGTTGATCGGTAAGCTTACATAATGAAGTCAATAGTTCCATCGAAACAACTGTTCGTTGTAAAGCACCAAATAACTTCCTAAGAGCAAGGGTGGACGTCTTGAGTTCTTGTCTTTCCTTTCCTTTTTTTTTTTTTTCGCGCAGCTTTGCAGTCCACGAACAAACCATAATAAATTTGTTTATTACGACATCATGATGCATCTGTTTTCGGCATAATTCATTTTTATCTACACGGTGTCATCCATAGAGTTTCTCACTATAACACCTAGAGGGTAATCTGGCGCCACCGTCTATGGGAGTTTCTTAAGGGGGCACCGTGCCGTCATGGGAATGACGGGATATGTGTCTGCGAGGCTCGTGTTGGCTGGTGTTGTAAGAGGCTTCGTCTAAAACGTGGATATGGCTACGCAAATAGCACGTTCTCAAAGTAATATCTCCATAAAATGTTTCCATTCACGCATATTACATCTTTACTCACCCACGAGGCATGACCAAGCGAAGAAAAGCAAGAACAGACGACCAACTGTTTCAAAGCGAGCGCGAACCTTGTCGTCTGTCCTCCAACTTTAGCGGCTCGCTGATACTTTTTACGTATTATATAATCGTACACGTAATAACAAGTTCTCATAGTTAAACAAAACATGTTTTCGTGTAATAATAAAGCTAAAACAGGTTTTCACTTGCTGTTCTAGCAGAAAATGAATCATTGTGACAGACGGAACGGTACTTGCCAAGCGCGTCTTCAAGGTGTCCTGTCTCTACGAGAACGATGCCAATCCGAATCCACAATATACCAGCATTCCCATGCATACCACAGCGCAGCAGCGCCAGATTTCCCTCTAGGTAATGTAGTGAGAAACTCTATGGTGTCATCAAAAGCCAAGATCCACAACTAGGAACTAGTAACCATACGCTAGAAACCTTGCATAGGTCGGCGGCGTGAAGCGCGGGCTTCTCCTCACAACGCCCGCCGGCCTGTGACGTGCTGTCACCTATCGTCAGTTAGGCATACTTGTCACACTCGTTTTCCTCTCCGTACGCCCGGTTCGTTGTTGCGGTACTGATGGTACCGATGTGATCGGATCAAGCTGCCAGCACCGTTCAGCCGACGCGGTCGCAGTCTGGTAATTATTTCAGGTATTTCTGTGCAAACTTTCTTTCACCGGTCTTGGCTATGACACGCTGCTCACTGTGCGATTGCGGGAGGTTACTAATATAAACATACTATGAGTGCCGATCGTCTCATGGTTTGACATCGTGATCTCATTTCAGCGGTATCAAAGTGGAAACCGTGTTTCTTTTCAATTCTTCAAAAGAGTGAGACTTATCGAGATCGGAGGCGCAAAGCTTCTGCTATGTGTAACCAGAGTATAGTTGCCCTGATACTTTTTGTTTGTTTGTTTCGTGGATCGCGGAAAAGTGACTGCTTTCAGGAGTTTCGCGTCGGCGCTGCCAATATTGTTCCGAAAGCACCTGCGTGATTTTCGAGGGCCGATAACGTGGTTTCAGTTTTAACCGTTCACGCTTGCTCAAGTTCCCGCTCAAGGTGCTGGTTCGGTTGTGTGTTCGCAGAGCCTGGGCAACACGAATGGCCTTTCATCGCCTGCAACATACGTCAGATCAATGCCTTTGGTCAGATACGTATGCCGCTCGTTTAAGCTATTTAGCGTACAACAGCGTAGCTACGCCCGTAAGCGAGAATTGAAGCGTTTTCTTCACCTTTGATTTTCGTGTATCCCTGACACCATTTGCCGTTCCCTTCCGCATGCGCGTTTCCGCGATTGGATGTCATTTATTATTATTATTATTATTATTATTATTATTATTATTATTATTATTATTATTATTATTATTATTATTATTGCGTTAGAAATTATATGGACACACCATGCTATGTGCCATGCGGTATTAGTCGCCACACCATTCTGTCACTGAAAGTTGCTCATACCACGTCTTAGATTCTGGACAAAATTATTTCTAATTGGTTTGAGAACGGCAGCCCACAAACAAATGTCATGAAGTAAGACACCAACAGCACATGCCTTTCATTCTAAATCTTCTCAAGTGCACAACGATAATAACTGAGCTCAAACCGTAAAGCGACGCAACTCCATGGCTGTGCACCACCTCCAGGATCGGCCCACGAAAGAGGTTTGAAACATGCCCAATACGGAAATGTGGTGGTAAATTCGCTAAGAAAGGCATTGGCATTGAATAATAAACATAGATGAAATTGTCAGAGTGCATGCAGGATTCAAATAGAGCACCTCCTAGCCCAACAGTTCGTTTTTACTTAGCTTACGTTTATTTCAATTCACACTGCCACTACAGCTACGAGGCCTACACTTTATGTAATATTCTAACATCTTGCTATATCACATTCATTGCTTCGCCCTTACGGCAAAACTGTGACATTTTTGTTAAAGCAATGCGTAAATGACGCCTAAAATGTTATGCACAGAATGATGAGAGACATTTAACCTGCAAGCCTCAAATTTCTATTTGAAAGTAAGTCTGTCGTGTTCTCAAGTTTGATGCCAATATAATTCATATCAAACTTTGGCCACATTATCACCATGCCGCTTAGTAAATAACAAATGAAAGATGCCAGCACAGTATGGTTTAGTAACAACATACAGTCATTAAAAACTTGCAACAGGAAGATGATTGATCTGGCAATAACTTCTGGAGACTGTCCCTTTTGCTTTGAAGTCATCTAGTTTGTAGCAGCTCTATATATTGATATACTGTAGTGAGGAACGTGACTGTGAATATGGATTGTGACCTACAGACTATGTTATACTGGCTGGTTTTTGTCAGAACAGATAAAATGTGTGCTTCAGTACTATTTAACCATATTTTCAAGGTTTGGCCTGTACCTCTTAAGCAAGTACAACTGTCCACTTCGAACTATTGAAGAGATGTTTGTAGGAAACATTACCGATGAGATCCCTTAATTTGACATTCTCGCTTAATGTTGTCATAGTCAAGGTATCAAGATGAAACCAGGCCAGACCAGCAGATGGCCCTCTCAAAACAAAACAAAATAAGCGGCAAGGCTTGTCTCAAAACGACCATTTCATTTAAAAGATCAACTTGAAAGCTAGTCTTTGAGTTATAGATCACACATATAATATTGCAGTCGACATACCTTAAGGTATAGCCATGGTTAGATTGTTTTAAGAATGTCCAAGTATTATGGTCATAATGAAACTGGTTGTCATCATTAACCACAAGGCTACCTTGTGCAAAGACATGATAGTGGCAGGTTTTAGATGAGAAGTTCTTCCCATACCTTAAGTGGCACATGTGAACTAATGAGTGGGTCCAGGGGTAATCAACCGACTTACGGTTTGCTTAACCACTTCTGTGGTCATTCCTAGTGTGGTGCATCTACAAAGTGCTGGGAAATGAGATTGTGTACACGCTAGAATTCGTGTTCCTGGTAAAGATCTTTTCTTCTTTTTTTTTTTTCTCCCTGTAACAAGACACAGAGCTGTTTCCATAGGCTTGAGTTGCAGCTTCATGGGAATTCCGAAGGCAGTCGCCGATTGGACTTTCAGCCAATACAAAATAATTCCACACTTCCTGCCAAGATATAGTGAACTTTTGTTGAGTGCAGATTAGATTTTTGTTTTTCACCATTTTCTCTTTATTTCATTCTAACTATGCAGGTGCGAGACGTTTCAAACATTCAGTCCACTACAGTGTGTCCTTAGAAGAGGAAGGGAATGGAAGCACTGAGAGACTTGCCACCACTCCCAAAAAGCCTGAGTGGCCTCATCAACTTCAACAGCAGCCAGTGGCGGGAGCTGGAACGCGTGCATCTCATGCGCACCATGATTCAGCAGGATCTGAGCAGGGCAGCCCCCATCGCACCAGCACGGAGTAGCAGCGCTAGCCGAGCATCAGCATCTCGTCAACGAGCGCCGCATGCGGAGCACTCGCACGGCTCGCTTGGAAACAGCCGTGTCACTGGTGGCACTGGGAAAGAAGCGCAAAACACGTGGTCGGGCCGATCGTCGAGACTCGATGCACAGCTGGCAGTCCTCCGCAAGGAGATGGTGATAACTTGTATTCTTATATATTGATTGATTTTTTTAACTTATTGTGTACAGTCGTAACTTGCATCCAATATGGAAATGCCTTCCTATATCGGATATTTGTTATAAGCACATACTCATTACCCACCAATATCAGCGAGAAAATTTAGAGAGCTGCTTTGTTATATGCAATAATTCGATGTATCTGCGTTCATTATGTCGAATTTTGACAGTAGTAATATATTTACATTGCTTTTCTACTTACCGACAAGAGTTACTTAGTGCACCAGTCCAGGCCACACTGAAATTTGACTGGTTGATGAAGGTAAGATTGCTCATCACATTTATTTAAATTGTAAAAAAAAAGAAAAGAAAAGGAAGCCACAAATGCCAGCAAGCCCCCCCAAAAATCCATGATAAATGACTGAAATGTTTTGATAGGAACACTGCAAGAAGCACAAACCCATGTCTGCTTACAGTAAGCCATACCGTTCTTAAAGCATGGCCTAGAGAAAAATCTGCTGCTAGTGTCTATGCAGGTTTCTTGAGCAGCACTTCAACTAGTAAGGGAGCGATTGCAAGTGCATAGGAATAGGCTTGGTCTGGGGCTCACGGCTCTGCACATAATGCAGTTATGATTGCGTAAGTGCCATTTTTGGCAGGAGAAGTGCCCTGATTGTTTACTAAGACTACGTCTACTAAGTTTACTAAGTCTTATACTTTGTGTGCAAAGTGAGCCACTGTAATACATGTGACCAACTCCCGTGCACCACAGTGACAGCTATGGGTTGTGCCAACCAATCAGAGGAGTGGACCAGAGAAAGGGATCCTCCATTTCTGAATGTCCTCTATGGAACATGCAACACCAATTGAACAAAAACTTTGTGGAAGGATCCGTGGCGCACTACGGGTGGGCCTTCCTCTCTTTGCTGGTACATACGACTGGTTGCGGTTATCGATTGCCTGGCACGAGCTGTATCCTTCACTGTACTGTACGGAATTGATGAGATAGGGTATCTAAATATCGCATGTGCTGTAACCACTGCAAACTTGCAAGGCCGCAAGGTTTTCAAAGAAAAAAAAATCGGATCATTTTACTGGTGTATGTGGAGAGAGGTTCTCTTAAACTTGTGATACAAAAGGATGTTACCACAGTTTCAAATCAATAAAGTAGTTATATCTTCTACAGATTCTGGTGAACAGGTGACAGCAATGACCTGACAGGGCCCCAGAATCATGATTTAAGCCGTGTTCGTCATCATCATCAACTTCATTGTTGTCATCATCAGCCTATTTTATGTTCGCTGCAGGATGAAGGCCTCTCCCTGCGACCTCCAATTACCCCTGTCCTGTGCCAACTGATTTCAACTTGCACCTGTGAATTTCCGAATTTCATCACCCCACCTAGTTTTCTGCCTTCCTCGACTGCGCTTCCCTTCTCCTGGCACCCATTCTGTAACCCTAATGGCCCACTGGTTATCTATCCTCTGCGTTACATGGGCTGCCCAGCTCCATGTTCTTTCTTAATGTCAATTAGAATATTGGCTATCCCCGTTTTCTCTCTCAACCACACTGTGTTCACCACATTTCTCAAGTGTCGTTCAGGAGCTCACTTGACACATGTCCTGCCTCTTTGAGGAGCGAAGTGAAACTGACGATGTCCCGAAGCAGACCACCATCTCTTGCACTATATGTACCATGTGACCGGCTTTCTACACATTTCACATGTAAATTTTTTCCACTTTGACACTCCCAATACTAACACATTAAAACACATAAAAATCTTTGCAGACTCGTGGCACTAGTGCAAAACTACAAAGCATTGAGCAAATGGGAAACAGACTGAGTTGTGGGAAATAAAACTTGCAGAGCTGGAGAAATGAATCTGTAGTTCAGGATGGGCAAACAAGTGCCTTCCAGCAAATGTCTGTAGCTCCCATCATTTGCACGTTGGTCGAACGGTTGCTACAGCAGTTTTTCTTCTACCAAGCTTTTGTGAAACTCTGTAATACCGAGTGTGGCTGGAAATTCTGGTCATGGACTGACTCACTTGAGGAAAATCGTCGATGTGTAATATAATGTCTACCTTTAGACGGGTTAGTTAGTTGCTAGATTCATGAAAAAGTGTTTAGAGATAGTTTTAGCCCGGGAATTCACATCTAGGCATGTGGGAACAGAGAAATAATTTTTCTCAGCAATCACTGCACTGATTTTCATTTTCATGAAGTTTGTTGCATTTAAAAGAAAAATGGTAGAAGTCAAGTGAATGTAGGAAGCACATTTTTTTTATTTAGACCACCAGTAGAAAAAAATATTGAAATTTGCAAAATTTGCAAAAGCCCAGCTATCAAGTTTACATCTCAGAAATTAAAAACATAAATTCTCAGAACTGCACCTAATACATCTAAAGCACACAAAATGCATGTATTGTGCACCACTCTGATATACACCACGAATGTGTGAGTAGGAGTTTTGCAAAACCCTAGTAAACATTGTAACATTTTCGTGTAAGCTGGAAATCCATACATATAAAATTTGGCCACTTTAGATGATGCAACTGATGCAGTTCACTGAACTGCGATATCTTTTTTGCGCGGAGTTGTGGATTTGTAAACTTCGTGCCTAAATTTTTTTTAATTACCAATTTTTGAGAATATTTGTCAGAAATTAGAGGTCATAAATAATAATTTTGTTTACAGGAGTTGCTAGAACTTAACTTGCTCTCTCAATTGCAATAAATTTAATTCAGATCAGTTTAACAGTTGTCTCTTAAAAGCTTTTCTGCATTTTACGTGTATTTAAATAGGGAAGTAAGAGTTGACCCCAAACTAAAGCTTCTTCTTAAGCAAATTTCAGTAGTAGTCTAGCGCTTGTGGTGTTTACCGTTTCCTACTTCTTGTTTCCCTACTGATTTTGCACTGGTAACATGTTTCACAACGTTGCATGATGTGCTTGTCCTCACACATGATGTGCTTTGTCTTCCACGCAGGTGGGACTTCGTCAAATGGACATGTCACTTCTTTGCCAGCTGTGGTCGCTCAACGAATCAATCCAGGAGTACAAACAGGCACTCCAGGACAGGTCACCATCTTGGGACCCCACCCAAGAGGAACTGCTGAGTCAGCTGAATGGGGCATCGCCCACCAGCATTGCCGCTTTCGACCTCACTCCCATCCCGCCACCCACAGCGCGACACCAACGGTCGAGCAGCGAGGGCTCCACGCCACGCCGCTATGACACCCGGCATCAGCCGAGGAACCTCATGGCCGTGCCAGAGAGGACGCTAGCCATCGACAGTTCATCCGGCTCCAGCGGCGAGTACGATGACGTTCTGTGAATCAAGCAGCCATTGCTTTATATGTGTTGAGAATGTGGGCTCTGATGACCACAGGTATGTTTATGATGCGGCTTGTTGGACTGGAGCAGATGCTCAGGTGATCTTGTAAGATTGTCGCCAACTTGGGCAGTAGGGTGAATGCTTGTGGCTCTTGGAGTGAAATAACAGTTCAAGGCAGAAACCTGAAGCCGAGCTGAGACTCCTAAAATTCCGTATCGGGCACTTTTTCAAAACGTCAAATCTGATGAAGCATCAGCATATTTGCATCTTTATCATTGTCATGTCTGCATCTTACTGCTGTCTCCCTGTACAAAATTTGTTTATCTTGTTGAGAAAACAATGCAAAGCTACTGAAGAGCAGCATAATCACAAGCGCAGAGGGTTTCGCTAAAATAATTGAGACGTCATAACATTCAGTGGCCATATTTTGCATGGATTCTTCTCATATTCTATCATTTTCTTACCATTAATTGTGCCAAGTGGTTGATTCCGGCAGTGGTGGCATGCTAGCATGTGATCCATTGATGAAGAGAGAAAACAACACGAAATGAAAACAAGCATCACAAGATATCTGTCTAGCACTGCTTTATGCACACTGAAGGCGAGATGTGGAAGTTGAAATACTTGAGCTGGCCAGTCATGAACTGTGGTCACAAAAAAGGCTATTGAAGTGTGCACTTGGCAGTTTCAACTGAATAGGGGTCACACCGACTTGGTGTGTCACCATTGTGAACAGGGCCACAGTATTGTAGTGATGCTTTTTCCGATGCTAACACTCTTTTGGCACTTTTCACGTTCCTGAGTGTGCGGAGCATCGCTCCGGTCACTCACCAACGCGACAAGTGAAGCAGAACATTAGCATCGTAAAAGGCATCGCTACAAATTTGCAGCCCAGCATATTGGCATAGCATATTGCATTGTGCAAGTGCTCAAATATTTCATGTCACATCTTATGTAACTGTAATACATGTCTGAAAAAAAAAAAAAAGAGGAGTGGTGCAGCATTAAAGAAGTTCCTTTATATAAATTTCAAGATTCCTCATAATACTTTTTTTTGTACATCCTGATACCTTCTACGCTGTATCAACAAATGTTGAAACTTTCAAGCTCGTATGTAAACAGACGGAATGGACACACAAGAATGCTAACTCCACCAAATTGTTTTACTCATAATGGTGCATAAATATGTAAGCACACAGGTGACACTGGTGGAGAAGTGCACTCTAAATCACATTGAGGAATGGTAACCCTTTTGCTGACACAAATGGTTGTAATGTGTTTGTAAACACAGGACTCAATCTTGCTGTTGTTTCTGGTTCAATTAATCACTGTTGCAAGAGTATATTCGTGTCCTGACAAATATCAGGATTCTCTTTTAATAACTGTCCGATCACCGTGTTGGCAGGGTACATGGTGTTTAAGCGGCAGCTGTTTTGCCTAAATTTAAGGCAGCTTAGAGGTTAATCGTTGTTTTGTAACTTTGGACGTGTACTGTTGCATTAGACGTAGAAGTACTACTTTTAATTGACAAAGAGAAGACCTCCATTGCTAAGCACAGTAGGAGAGCACTCTGCCATATCCATTTCAACAGGCAGTCAGGCCATATCACTGTGGAATTTCCTCCGCAGGAACAAAGATCAAAATGTGGTCATTGAGCTCTTTAATTGTCCTTTCGTATTCCTGCCTGAAACATCAATGCGTGAAAAAGAAACTTTCATATACCACTCTGAATTTGCTTGGCAAATTCGGACAAGGACAGGATCTTTCGCCGAGATTAATGAGTTGAGAGCAAGCTTTGAAGCTGACATAACTTAGACATTCACACGATCTGGCACAAAATTACAAAGTGCCAAGGAGAACATGCAGGGAACATAGGTTTCACAATCATGCACTATGAAAAACTCCTACACGTGTGCTTCAGAGGTACAGGGCGCACCGAGATGAAAAGGAACATTTCATTAATATTCAAACAGCGACTATTTAGCAAGTGCAAATATTAACATCATACACTAATGTTTGCCAAGTGGTCCTTGTGTTCAAGAAAGCATCAGCAGATACGCTTTCGCCTTACTGCAAAAATCAGAAACATCAAACAGCCGGTAGCGAAAAAGCAGGCATTTGCTTCACGTTAGCGTGTGCTGTACATGAAGTTGGTATCAACTATCTGTGTTAAGTGTCCCAAAACGACATTGGCTATGAGAGATACTGTAGTAGAAGATTTCAGATTAATTTTGACCTTCGGAAGTTCTGTAAGTGCGCCCAACGTACCGTACACTGGTGTTCTTGCATTCTCCACTCGTCAAAATGTGGCAGCTACAGCCGGAAATTTAACCCGTGACCTTGTACCAAGCAGCAGCATTTTATAGCTACCGAGCCATTGCGCATCAGGGGCGAGATTGTGCAATCGTCGAGCTAGCCTTTTCGTGATTCGACGGGTGCCATGCTTTTGTCAGTGGACATCCGCACAGCAGGAGGGTGGCGCCACGTGAATCACGAGAGGGCAGGCGAACACTTGGAAAGCGAAATGCTTGCGCGATCTCACCTCAGGTGTTGTGCACTTGAAACGACAGCCAAGTACATTTCTTCGCTTTGGCTATGGTTTTCACAGGACGTAGGCTACTTTGTTTTATGCATAGCAGGAATGCTACGAAGGAGTGAGACTCTTCCCAGGGTGCACATTGGCTACCATAGAGTAGTGTGTAATTCAGTGAAACATCGAGTCTCATTCTTTTGCGTCACAAAATGTGACTTAAATATTATTACATGACAGATGTCGCAGATCAACCTATTAACCGCCGAACGAGCAGAGTGACACGTTTCTGTAGCCAGCGGCTGCAACACTCCATTTCCACATGCAACAAAAACATGGACCCTATAACATAAAACTATGCCAATCTGTTTTTATGCCAACCTCCTTATGTCAAATTCGTGTAAGCACCGACACAAGCATCGGGTGGTGACCCACAGGGTTGTCTGAACAGCCCAATCAAATGTTCCCCTCTTTTATAGGAGGTCACTTTTGCTTGCTTTCAAAACGAATAACATTGCCTACGATGAATGTTTTTTCTTATCTAATTGGCTGGCAAGAGGTGAGGAGCATGCTCAAGTGGAAGGGGTTTCAATGGAGTCAAGCCAGCGCAGTGAAAATTGATAGCTAGATGAGGAGGGTGGTGCCGGCATCTGCAATTGGTCTGCTTCCCCTTACTAGATTGCGGTGGCCGGTCGAAAATCGCGGCAGCGTACAAGGGAAAGTTAGGAATGCTGCTAAAACGGATCCTCAGCAATGAAGAGTTGGTGGAGCGATGTCGTATACATGCCGGAAGGACTAGATAATGTACTGCAATGCAAAACGCTTTATTATGCATAAATTAATCTATGCTCTCTGGCAGGTGCGAATATTCAGTGCCTGAGCGATCAGCGGGCAGCCATCTTCTATTCCTTTTGAAATGGGACAGTCCCCGACTATTCAGAAAAAGTCCAGTTTTGTTCAGCATATTGATGCATCTTTAATGCGTACACCTCACTTTGATGCAGTGGGTTTTCACAGTTTTGTGATGTCGTGTGACAGGCAGGCGAAGTGGGCACAGCCCAAGAATTTTTTACCAATAGCAGAGGGCTAATGGCGAAAAGGCGTCAAATCAGAAATAATTATTTTTCTTTTGTTCGGTCTATTCACGTATAATCAGTGTTTACACATCATATCAAATGGGGAGCTATCACGGTTTTTGTGATGTTGCGTGACAGACAGGAGAAGTGTGGGTGGCCTGAAAATGTTTTGACCAATTGTGGAGGGCTGGTTGCAGAATTGGAACAGAAAAGTTTGGAAATAGCTTTACGTTATAGCACCCCATATTACGACTCTTTGCAGAAGCACAGCAGTTCAGAAGTAATCTGCGATTCGATGTAACCTTGCATTAGAAACTTCTAGTTGTAGTATGTGAAGCATGTATTTCACAGAAAGTGTTGGAAATAAAAGAAAGCTGCACTGTGAACACACACAGCGATACTTCTATGACCGCACTACTAGTGCAGTTTCCACAGCATTGCCTGCTAAGTATGAAAGAAAGTGTAGGCAGCTCATCTAATCTTTCTCATATAATGCCAGATGGTATTATGCCCCTCCCCTCCCCCCTTTCTTTCAGAACTTGGTTATCTCGGCACTTATGTTTGTAGTGTCTTTGAACAATGCAACAGCTGTGCAAACATGGGCATTGTCATTTTTATAATGTATGCCAGAAATGATAAGCACACATGAGGGATGCTGCACCTAATTGTGACATGTTATCATCTGGATCAGCACACCCTGATTAGTTCTGTGTGACATGAAACTCAATGTTGTGTGAAGTACTCTTTTGAAATCTATGTGCACAATGAAACTGTAATGTGTACTTTTGTGACGTGGACAGTTAGCCTCATTGGGTTCTTCTGTCAACATACATCAATCCTGTGTGTTCGAAGCTATGTCACTATCTGTTAGTGCAGATGTTGTGTTTGCGACATGTTGCAGTTGTTTTTTCTCGTCGGGATTTCTAGGCAAGCTGTCGTGTTAAAGGGGTGCTGAAGTAAATTACTAAGTTAGTCTAGATAGGCGGTGCTGGAACAGCAAGTTATTTGTATTATGTTTCGGAATAGCTAGCATTCATTAAGTTTTGCGAGATGGAAGGCCCAGATATTTAGTGGCATTTAAGTGTGACTTTTTTGCACAACTGCTTTCTATTGTGTGATTTATAGACCATTCATGGAAATCATAAAAATTGAGTTGTCTGCAGGAAGTCTACGCTTGGCTAGTGAACCGGTGCAGCGCCTCCTCCATTTTGTCAATGCCGGTGCAACTGCTCGCTCCCCAGTGGGGGGAGCCGTTGGGGCACGTTAGTTCAGTGGGTCGCCGCAATGCGACGCTACCCGGATGGCATGACTGCTTGCGGCACGCTGCTGCCGTTCGGGTGGAAAAGTG
Source organism: Dermacentor albipictus (assembly GCF_038994185.2). Classification (NCBI taxonomy): domain Eukaryota; kingdom Metazoa; phylum Arthropoda; class Arachnida; order Ixodida; family Ixodidae; genus Dermacentor; species Dermacentor albipictus. The sequence continues at coordinate 13,179,762 of NC_091827.1, forward strand.
ATAGATTCTCCGTCCCTGCGTCTCTCAGGTTATCATGCGTCTGTCAGTTTTCCTCTGACTTCCAACGTGAGGCGCCACCCAGACGGTACTCTCCCCCATTACCATAAAGCAGCTGTGAACATGAGAGTAGGAAAGGACGATAGGAGAGGGTGGTGAACGGTTGGCCACATCTGGCTGGCATTGGAAAATATAGAGGAGGTGCTGACCAGTGCTAAGAAAGCTATAAATGATTAGACTATATCTCTAGCCTAATTTAATATTTGCCTTTTGTGTCCCTTTAAATACCATTTAAAAGAGCCCATAATCAGCCTTGAGGCAGCAACAAACACATGGATTTCATCCATGTACGTGAAACGGGTCACCCTTACCTATTGCTCGCCTATAAATACTTGAGCAATTACAATAATATAACAGTGTTGAACAATGTTTTGCTGAATCACGTTGCTATATCATCACAAATTTACCTGGTGAAACTTTGTATGTTTACCATTCCAGAGTTTTATCATTCAAGTCTTTCTATAATGCTCACATATATCTCGGTACTCACTTCACTTATTCGGGAAGCGAAGAACTTTCGTATTTGTAGATCTGCACAAAGTCAGTGGAACATTTTTTTAAATTTCTAACTAGCATGAATAGATGTAATTTACCTTACTGTTTGTACCGAGACTTCTGTAAGAAACACATTGCTTTTTTAAAACACATTTGCTGGTGTAACTGTCTTGTTAATTTTCTTGCATCTTTATTATGATTTCGTTTAGTTAGTTTTGTGTGTGAGAAACTTGTGCATTCAAGTTCTGGGTTCTGTAATAATTGTCTCTCCGTGTGGCCATTCCTTGAGCAGACGACCTTTTTTGGAGCCATATTTTTGCCTCCAGATAACTGATTGAATAGCTTTTGGCATGTCCTCATTCATGTTTATTTAACCATGCCACATCACAGTAAATCTGCTGCATGATGCATGAACAAAGCTTTAAAACTGCCATTGTTCAAGTGTGCCAATGGTTATGTAGTGAAACAGTATTTATTTATGTACAGCAGTTTTTTTTTTCTTTTTTCAGTGGTGTGCATATGTAACTAATGTATTTCTCCACTTGCATTGAATGTAGATGTAGTGCAGATGACTGTCAACAATTCAGACTCACATAATTGTTTGTTCTGGTAAAAGGTAAGGACAGTGGTGTCAAACACAAGGAGCAAAACTGAAAACATTTAAGCTCCTGCACGAGAGCATCGTTGATGGTGAAAATAAGCTTGCAAGCACTTTGTCTCTAAACAAAACTGCTTAACAGGTTGGCCATACACATGATGAAGGCCGATGAAGACCAAGGTGTTCTAAACAAGGTAGAAATAAAAGCAGTGATGCTAAGCACGAGGAATAAAACTAAGATGAGGTTTGGGCTGCCTCATGGGAGCCTTGTTTGCAATGAAATTAGCTCTATGAGCAATTCGGCCTATAATTTGTAATTCTACTTAACTGTAAGAAACATCCAAGATTTAGCAGGCTTGCTATGCTTTCGATGCATCTTAATGTTGCTTAGCACTTAAGTGAGTCACACCATTTCGTTTCCATGGACATAGCAGCAGAAAATAATGCAGTTTTTGCAGCTGAAAGTGGCTGAAAAAAGGCAAGAACACTCCTCAGGCACCAGAAAATACAAATGCGGCCTCCGTATCAAATTTTGTGTAGGCAAAACAATCAACAATATGCGACTCGTTCTAAAACATGCAGTGTTGATGAACGACGAACCTTGGTCTTTGGTTACTTTGGGTGGTACCCAGGTTTATTTCAGCTTCTGCATAACAAGGTGTAACAAATATGCTTTGCGTTTTTATGGAATCACAGCTTTGCCTTGTGTTATATTACTGCCAGAATGTCCAAGCTTGTGGTAATTGAAACAAGAACATCAATGCTCCAACGAGCTTGAAGTGATGTATGTCATCTGTATTGGTCACTACTGCCATTCACAAGCGATGTGGTTGCTGATAACTTTTGCCACGCTGTTGACTTTGTGTTGTGTTTATTATCTTATGTTATCAAAACTTCTTTGTTTTGTTTTCTTTGTCTACATTGTCCCGTATCCTTGGTGGATCGTTACTGACACACCATCTGTGAACACTGTCTCTTGCGGACCTCTTTTGAGAGAATGCGAGATGCGATGACGGGTTAGCACACACAAAGTGATAAACACGCTGAACCATTCCAACACACAAAAACAAAAGCAGCTCATGATTTATTTATTTTGAATGCATGCCATTCATTCAATAATTTTGAAAATTCTGCTACTGTTGGGTGCCTCACAATGTAAATTTCTTGTTTTTGTTGGTTGTACAAGTCATTGTGTTGCTTATACTTCAAGCAGCATTGTTCTTTGATTATAGTGGTGAACATTATGTGAAGAGCTTTGTCTACTGCCCCCATTTAAGAAGCACACCTTTTAAAATAACATGTACAGTCATGAGCAAAAGCTTGGAGACAAATGCTGCAGCAAAAAAAGATTTTTTTTAAAGCCTACGTGTGCATGTTTGACCAGTGCCATGCATTGAAGCAATGCCATGTTGTGGAGCTGTGCTCGAAGAAATTTTAACTTCTTGCCGATGCCACGGTCTCCATTCATTGGCTCGCAAGTGCATTAATTTTTCCCAGCGTGGTATTTCGTTTCTGCAAAATGTTTGCCTAATTAAAGAAGTGTTCGGTGGCTTAGGCACCTTCTTTTTAATAAATGTTGCTTTTTTTGTTTTTGCAGTGTAAGCCCACATATAACACTTATCAAATTTCTGACACATGCATTTTGGTTACTTTTGACAGGGTGACATCCGCTTCAAAATAATGTGAATTTTGACACTTTATTTGTGGAACAAAACCAGGTTTTACTATCAGTATTGTCATTTATGTGTATTTTACTATTTTACTTATTTTGGCCATGTGTATTCGTTTGACTGGCTCAAAAATGTGTTTAGCCTTAATATTGGTGTATATATTTTACATTAGTTTAAAGAAACCTGTTAATCATCCTCTGCCATATACTAGCTCACATTACAAGGGCACAAGCCTACCTCTTTTATCATTCCAACTTTCGTGTTCCCGTCATTTATTGTGTTGAAATAGCTTTCATTTCTCTTTCACCATATTGATTCTAGTCATCCATTTGTGTCGTCTTGGCAGCAGTGTTGTAATTTAGCAGCTTTAGCAAGAATAGTAACAACTTCTTTAGCACACAAAAAAGAACACATGACTGAAAGGAACGACGTGGACATAGTGCGTCGTTCCTTTCAGTCGTGTGTTATTTTTTGTAAGTGCACTCAACAAGTTGGTTGTTACTATAGGTTACCAACGTGCCCAAGCATACGCTCTGTGAAGCGTTAGCAGCTTTCGTACTCTTTTATTTGCACCTTTATTTCTGGCACACTGCTGATCCAACATTTCATTTTGCACAACCGAAATAACCTTACATTATCTTTTATAATACACTTTTGCAATGTCTCGCCGCAAGTTGTATATGGTACGCGTGCTGTTCTGTGGAAGTTTTTATTTTGGCTCGGACCGTGCTGCTTAAATGCACACTCGCCAAAGTATTCTGTAAAACGTCATCATTTCGGCTTGCTCGGTACTGCAATGTTTCTCTTGAGCGCATTTTCGACATTACAGCTAAGGTTTTGAAGAACTCAGCGCCGTTGCCATAAATGCTTGTGTGCCTGTTATAAGTTCGAAACAAGCACGGTGGATCTGTTTTGTGTAAACTGTGTACACGTGGGTTTGAGAAATAAAACGTTTCCAAGCCAGGCCCCGAACGGCGAGTTTATGACTCACGTGATTGCGCGATCGGACGCCTTGCATTTTGTGGGCGTGGTCTCCTCACGAAGTGATCGTTAACTGTGCAACCGTTCAATGTCCCGGCTATTTACAACACACGCGTACACCTTAACTTCAAAGTGATAAACTTCAGCGTTCAGCGAACTCAAAAGATTCGTGAATGCCTCAGTCGTCGACTTACTACAGCCTCTCCGTTCGAGCAAACATCGAACGGGCGCTGTTTTGTATGACCTCACAGACAGAACGCTTGCCACGTTATTTGTAGCTGAGCTGGAAAACGGTTTGTTTCAAAACATTTAGCAATGCCAAGGAAACCGCGAAGTATCCACACAGGCAATGGAAATGACAGAACCAGGCGTCGCAGCAGCGGACAGTAGCATCAGCGAATATTTTCACGTTGATTTTACGATTTTATTCTTCACCCAGCGTCTTCGCCATTTCCAACCAATCGGCGTACGCACTGAAGTGCACGACTTGATACGACGCTCCGTGACGTCACGCCTATTGCCCATATAAGGAAGGACCATGGCTCCTCCCTTCACCAGTTTCCTTTTGGTAAATTTTTCTTTACGCGGCGGATTTTTTTTTCGTTTCTGCTTAGTGTCCGCGCCCTTTTTTTTTGTTGTTGTTGGTTACTCGCTGTCGTCGTCCGTCGGCGCAGCGTCAGATCCTCGGCACGCGCGACAAAAATAAAGAAAAAAAGTTTCTTTCCGCACTTTCAGTTTGCGCGAAGGCCCAGCCAGTGAAGTGAGCTAAGTTGGTGACTACGCGCGGCCGTATCATCGCTGCAAGGGTATGCGGCCGTCGTAGGTCGTCGAGTGCGCCCGAGGGAAACATCGTGCTCGTTCGTCGAAAAACTGGGGGCCCTCAGCAAAGTCAACTGGGAACGACCGTCTCCGAACGCCCGACGACGTTGAATGTGTTCGTCGAGGTAACAGAACTCTCGTCCGACTTGTGGTAAGTCCACCCTCCTCAAAATGTTGAGGCTCGTGAACTCCTAGGAGAATCTCGATCGGCTGTCTGCAGCTGTCGTTACGTGTTTTTTTTAAACGACGTTGCTACGGTACGACACGATCGGCGCTGAACGAATTCGGTCTCTGCGGAGCGACAAGCACGGCTGCGTTCGGGCGATGGCGCGGTGAGGCCGTGCGCTTCTCTACTGGCACCGCGCTGAGCGCCACCCGATTTTATTTGGGACGCCTTGGCGAGGAACCAAGAAAGCGGCGCCGGGAGCTTCCCACGTCGCTCCTACGTCGAAAGGTTCGTGGGTTACACTTTTGGTCATGCCTGGCGCCGGCGTGGTCCAACCAACCTCCTTCACTTCGCTCCCCGACGACCTGCGCTCGGCTGCTTGCGTTGGGGCGTTCTCGAGCCCACGTAGTAGCTCGCGCTCGCTTCAGTCAGGTCACCGGCGCAGAGGCCGATTGAACGAGTATCATGCAGTTTGTTTCGGCGTGTGGCGCATAGTGCAAGCCGCGGCTTGCCGTGTTCGTGATCCCTCCAGCGAGCAGTAAAAAGAAAGCCGCGCGCGAGCGAAAGAACAGGCGGGCGTCGTGAGCTGCACGGTACCGAGCGAACATGGCGGCCGACGTAAGTGCGTTCTCCACGGCCACGGCGAGCAAGCTGCCGGTGCTAGCGGCCGACCCTGCATGGCCGCGCTACGGTGAGTAACCGGATAGCGCCGTTGTGGTCTCTCCGTGACTAAAAGGTCCGCCAGGAAAACACAGCGGTGACACGGTTACATTGAATGATCATTCGAGCGGCGCGACGTGACGGTATACGTCTTGCTTGTGCCTGGTCTCATGGTGTTGATGTGACGTTTCGAACGAGCACGAGCAGAAGGATTTTCGGCAGATGACGTGCAATCGACTCATTGAAGCCGATAAGGCCCCAGCGCATGTCATATATATAGTCGTGAGTCATCCCCAATGACCTCTGAATGTTTACCCGAAGGTTTGCACCGAGGCGTGCATCACAAAGTTCGATCACACGGAGAGGCGTGTCACGGCTTGTATATTACGTTATTATAGATTGTGGAAAGACTTTCACGATTTAGCATGTGCTGTCGCGGTAGGCATGAAATTACCTGGCTTGTTCGGCTGTTGAACAACTTGTGTATGTCAATTGCTGTGTTTGTGTGGTTTATGATAACATGTGCCCCTAATCCCAGTAGCAACCTCTCAACTCTAGCTGCGCGTGTTTTACTAGCAGGTGTCGGCTTTTCGCTTTATTTATTCATTTATTTTGCATTCGAGCCTTGTGGAAGCCCGCCTTCTGAAGACGCGCAAGGCCAACAGCTGTTTGATATATGAGCTTGTGTGAAGGCTGTAGCCGAGAAGGCATTTTCATATGGAAATGTTATCTTGCGCGCCATTAATTCCCGTGTCACAGAGACGAGTTATGCCACTACTAATGCATGGTTTAATGCTAGTATGACGCGATATTCGTGCGTAATGGAGAGTTGGATATCGGATGGCGCCTTCTTTCCGCTGAAGCATCTTTATTTGGCGCCGAAGATTTCTCGCCACGTTTTCAACGCATGCGATGAGCTCCTCCGGATACGGACTACCTCAAGCTTTCGTCCTTCCTGGCGCGTCGGAGCGGTTGCACGCAACCATGCAACAGGTCGATCGGGGACCGGATTCCGGAAGCAGAAGTAGCAGAAGCGCTCGATGCTGGCATCGTCTGCTCCTGGCTTACGCAACTGTCGCACCGTGCATGGGGTTCTGCAAGTTGAAGCTGCACCCGGCTAATGAATATCACCTTGAGGCCACGTCTAGAGAAACGAGTTCCGCAGAATCGCCGCCGAGAGTAATTGTCGCCGGACCGTGCAAGTTGGGCGTCGGTTTTAACATGAACCAGCTGTTGTGGGAAAATGCTTCCGCCGTGACACGAGGGCAGCAAACGATGAAGCTGCTTAACTGCCAACTTTTGGAGCCATGTACTGTCTGGTTTTGCTTCAGCATTTTTGTTTCTCTTTCTCAGTTGTCTGGCAGCCAAGAGTGGCAGAAAATTCTCCATGTTTTTCAACCGCCCCGTTTTTCTTGAGTTGCAGGCTGGCAAATCTCCCTCTGTAGTCATTAAGAGCGAAGTAATGATGTGTTTCTGGGTTGGTATACATTAATCTATCCGATGTAGCCGTTACTATGACGTCATTGATCAACGACACGAACGTAGAATCCGAAAGTAACACCGAAACCCGCCGAGCATACGAAATCCGATACAGTAGAGCAGACGACGCTGCGACAGGATGAGCGCGTTCTTTGGATAATGTTTCGAAACGAAAATAAGTCTCGCCTGTCACGAATAAAGAAAGGGGGAAAAACGAAAAAGTATCGTCGCTTCCACTATGAAATCGTAAAGAACACGCGCCAACAAAATCAGGGATGAAAGCAATGGAGTCACATTGCAACTTCGCGTGCTTTGATAGCGGTCCCAAGGCTTGCAGCAGTAAAAGCAACGCATTTCCTCCCTACATGGCAAAAACATCCCCCGCAATCGAGCGCTATTGGCGGCGATCTTTTAAACTAACCGCCGATTATTACATGTTTTCGTATTGTCACTTCATTCCTGGCGATCGCATGATTTTCGTGTCGTTAACATGAAACTACGTACGCACACCGCGCGCGCATCCACTGTGGTAGCAGCGTTTATCGGTTTGCGCTTCAGTAGCAGACATGTTCGTCCTGTGTACAGTGTTATAGAACACTGTAGTCCTGTGCAAAATGCACCATTCAGCACTCCTGCAACAAGCTGCTATTTCAGCTGGCGTTGCTCGTCCCGCGAGCAGCATCCCTTTGCAAATAGCGTTCCACCGCGGAAGCCACCGGCCTTCCAAGACAGTTCCATCTCGAAGCGAGCGGCAGTCGTCGAGGCCTCTCATCTCGCTACGATACAGCGGCCGCTCTTTCTTCCAACTCATTTCCGCGAGCGAATTGTGTGGCCGGGGGGGTGCGGCCTCTCGTGTTTGCGATGTGCGTGGGGCATTGATCCGGGCTCTCTCAGTCGGCCTTGCTCGCGGTCGACCCAAGGAGCATTCGCATGCAGCCGCACAGCGAAGCGAGCGTAGGGGTAGGTCTGCTGGCGCGTGTTTAAGCGTAGGTGCGGCGCGCTTGCGAGACGCGCACGGGCGCCGAGGCTCGCGCGTGCAGATGTAGATGCGAGGCCGGTACGACATGTCTCCCGAGCTGCCCACGCGTAGAACGTGTAGTAGAAGCGGCGTGTGCCCACTACACGCCGTGACGTCACGCTGGAACGCCAGAGGGATCCGTGAATGGCGCGGTGGTAGAGCGGCGTAGGTGTGGAAGAGGCAAAGCTTGCGAGAGAAAAAAATGTAGAAGCGGCCTGCGTAACTTGAACAGGAGGGAATGATTTTCCAAAGTGGTGAAGACAAATTTTGCACAATTCCAACAAACTGCTGGAGCCGGAAACATGCCTTAATTAGTTGCCCAGTTGGAAAGAGAGTTAAAAAAGGGGGGGGGGGGGGGGGCATAAGAGCGTCGGTGAGCAAGATTGCCTGCAGTACCAAGTGAATCTATGTTTGGGACAGCTTTGGCTGTTAAGCAGGTAAAAAGCTAGGTAATTTGCCAGGAGTGGCACCTCCCTTCATGCAAAAACTATCACGCAGTGCATACATAATTTAGTGAAGTTTCTACTATATACACCGCACAAAATGCTGCCAAGAGTGGCCTTGCAAACTCACTTGCAAAAGCAAAACTTGGCAGCTCTGTGAGAGACTACAGCAAGGCTCCACTTGTCTAGTCACTTGCATGCGGATGTCAGTTCAGACATTCTGGAGAAGAAAATGCTGAAACTATGATGCATTTGTGCTGTCTGACTCATCTTGGACACGTACAGGCTTTAACTGCTCCTCCCATGCATGCTTTCTCTAAACTTTCCTTTACTAGCAGAATAAACAATTTCTCACTAGTTTGATCTGAGAAGCTTGCAGAAGTTTGGCAATGAAACATTATGCAGTTGGTTGTGACACAGCAGCTTTGAACATTGCTGTAGCAAATCCTTCAAAATATTTGTGCACAAAAGTTAGAGACATCACTGCTTTCATGGTCAGGAATAGTGAACTAGTGGTGTCAAAGGAATTCGAGTGTTTATTTATTTATTTAAAAATACCTTACAGGCCGCATGGGGGCATTGTGTAAGGGGGGTTACAGAGTAAGCAGCCTTTTTATGTGGTACACAAAAGATACACCTCAATACAGGCCTCATCAACAATACTACCAAGAATAAAACATGAAACAGGAACAACTGAAGTAATGAAAGGCCACAAAGGTACACTTAAGGAAATAATATGAGTAAAATGTAACGTAAGGCATTAATACTAGAAAGTAAAATACACAAGAGATGAACATATCAGGGAGTACAATTCTTGAAGTGATATTCAGGGAAAAAGACGCAAAAAAGCAATAATATATATACAGGACATACAAGTGAACACACGACGCAGCATAAAATAGCAATTCACAAGAGCGAGATAGCAATGCATAAAAAATATATATATATATATATATATATATATCACAGGATGTTCGAAGCAGACTGCAAAGTGTACGAAAAAAGATAGTGATTTGTAAGTGCTATTATGAAAAATGCTCGTGTAGGAGATGACGAAATTTTTCTTGATCTGACTCGGAAGCAATGTGCTCAGGCAGATTGTTCCACAAGCGAATGGCCATAGGGAGTGCGGAAAAGTTAAAAGCATGTGTCGTACCGTACATGCGCGCAAAACTTAAGTGGTTATTTAATCGACGAGACGTGTTCGAGACGGTCTGGATATGTAGTGTGGATTGTGTGGCATTATAAACATATTTGTGAAACAAGGATAACAGAGCGATATTACGGCGAAGAACTAAAGGCTGTATGGAATGATCGAGTTTCATTTGCGTTACGCTGGAGTGATGGCTATAATTACATGAAATGAAACGAGCAGCTCGGTTTTGGACTGATTCAAGCATGTCGATTAAGTATGTAGGATGTGGGGACCAAATGGATGATGCATACTCGAGCTGTGGACGAACAAATGTCTGATAGGACAATTTGCCTATCATTGTTAAGCCGGCCTTTGGAAGCTTGATAAGTGTATTTATCAGTCACTTGCAGTACACTTTCAATGTGGAGAACACCACAGGCAGCGAGACAAGAGATACACAAACAATAGGCACACTGCCAGCAGTGTAAATATTGCTGATGAGACAAGGGTCCTATCCTGTTTGTACAGCTATTGTCCCATTGTCTGCAGTTTGCCATGTTGAAGAAAAATTCCGCTAGCTCAACCTAAAACTTAGGTCTGCAATATGCAAAGGTAGAAATAACATATTGTAGGTAGGGGTAATGAAGCAGAGGTGGTGGCATTAAACTACAATGAAAAAGAGGCTATTGGAAATAGAAAATGATGTTGCATTGCTCTGGTACATGTTCACAAATATATTTACAGCAAGCACTTATTACAAATTATATGTCACATGCACCTAGGTTGTGTTTCTTACTAGACATGCAAGCGCTATGTTTAAAACAGATTTCCTGCAAAATCATGAAAGTGCATGTTTAACTGCAACATCTGAATGCACTAATTTGTACAGGACCTATGGCTTTTCTGCCACAAAGCTACATTGCAAAAGTGTAGCGCTGACAGAAAGTCATGTGGTCCTTCACAGAACACATAAAGTTGCTATAATTTTACACTGCTGAAATTCATTGTGAACAACACGTGACTGCAGTTGAAAAAGGTTGGATTCTTATTCAATGGAATATTTCCAATTTATTGCCAGTTTATATGTTCAGCAAAACATATGTCACAAAATTTAAGGGCATTACCTTTTTAACTTCATCTTAAATGGTAGCCTGCGGAGTGTGCTTTATAGAACGTTCTGTCCTACACTGATTAGTTATCGCTTTATAGGTATCAATGTATTATTTTCATACTGAGGCTGCTGTTTTGTAATCACTAACATTTTCTGGTATTGTGTGAGAGAGCTTTTTAGACAATGAGCACTGCCTCTATTCCCATGAGCAAATATAGATAGGAATTGAACTTATCTGCTGTGGTCTTTTCAGTCTACCACAATGGAAAGAAAAATGTGCAGTATTGCAGAAACACCTGCATTGTGATATATTGGTGTGCAACTGGTGTAGTTGCACAGCCAGCACCTAATCTCCTCACGGGGGCAGATAGCACCACAGTTCTAATTACTTACCCAACTTGATACACTTGGTCACAGATGTTGCAGTCCCCTATCTGAGTATATCCCATAACTTTGAATGCCTACATGTAACACTGACGCGGGCAGAGCAGATATTACGATTAACATTGGCACATTTTACATTTGTGCCTAGATGTATCCTGTCTTTTATGTGCAAAGAGTATGTCAAGCTGGACTGGTACGTGATGCTTTTTGAATTCTTGGAATTTGTCCTGATCAGCTAAAAAATTGACGCCTGAAAGGCCTAACCCTTACACCTCCCAGTTTTTAACATTCCTCCACGGACACTCCAGCTCAACTCCTTGGAGTGGATGATGATTCCTGTCTTGCAGAGATGCATGATTAACACTCCTCCACTCCCGTATGAACGAAAGAACTTGAAATATGCCAGATCAGGAAATTGTAACTTGGAAATGGCTGAGGTGCAAAACTAGAGCACAGTGGCTGCATCAGTTGAAGGTGGTGGTGTGCTCTGCTTATGGGCACAGATAGTGCTGTGTGCCACTACTGGAGTTGAAGTGGTTCATCGAGTTGAGAATTGTATGACTATGGCTGTAACTTGGTATCTCTGCACTTAAGGCTGTGGCCGCGACATCATTGCATGAGATCAGGTTTTATGTCTTTCCTGTGGGTTTGGATCCCTCCTTTTCAGGAGAATCCCTGAAAGACTGTAATCTTGATGTTCATTTTTAAGTTTGGCAGAATGGTTAATTCTTTAATTGACATTCAACTAGTACAAGCCAGCTATTGCAACAGTCTGTGACTTATCACAGAAAGCTGCTTTAAGAAGTGCTGTTGCATTGCATTCTGGCATACTGAACTTCTGTTTCGAACTTCTTCCTGCTGAACGGAACTTTTTTACCACATTCAAAGTTTAATCTTCAAGTCTGGTGTGACAGTTTCTTTGTTTAGTCTACCTTAAGTATTGAAGTAATCTTCGGAACACTATCATTCTTCTACTTTGCCTCGTGACTTGCTGAATGCGAGCAGCATTCATAATTTTATACCTTGTTTCCACGCAGTGTACCCACAACTGAACAACATGATAGCTGACGGGGTGAAAGTGGACGGCAGCTGGGAGCTGTGCATCCACGTCACCGACCTCAAGCTTGACCGCAAGCTGCGAGTCAAGGGAGACATGCACATTGGTGGCGTCATGCTTCAGCTCGTCGAATCGCTCAGTGAGTTGTTGTTGTTCAAAAAAATTTCCTCAGCTCCTGTTGTCGGCATGTTTTTCTTCTTTTGTTGCATCTTTGATCATCCAATAATCTTAGTACAGCATTGTAGGGCACTCACAGTGAGGCGCGACAATGTTTGGTCGCATAAGATCTGCTTCAGCATGTGCCACAAGCAGCAAAGTACGCAAGAATAATTTAAGCTGTCTAATAACAAAGAAAGAAAAAAGAAAACACAATATTGTGAAAATTTTAGCCTATTGCGAGTCCTTTCACGGACTGGAGCATTTAGATTCTCAGACAGATAATGGAAACAAAAAGTGCCATCCCTGTCATCGACGTTGGTCAGTTTTTGCTCGCAGAGTCGACCATCTCCCAATATATGCGCATGGACATGTAGTGTACATAATGCATTTTTAGTCCAAATGAGGCAGGTTCCTTGGATGAAATGTTCCACTTGTTTTGGGCTAGCTTAGCACAAGCTGTGCACCTTACTTCGGCCTGTTTTAGAGGGGCCACCCATTTGTTGGCCTGAATTCATCAGGTCGCCCTGTCTTTTAGACGTGCAGTAACTAGATATTGAAAAAAAAAATTTTTTTCAATGTTTCTACTGCTTACGAAAGCCTTTAGTGCCATGGTATGTTAATGCTCATACATTTTTGTGTATGCATTAGCAGCTTCTCTGTTTCCCCTTGAATAAAAGATCTAAGTCGCACTGTCCCCCCACACTACTTCCACTACCTCGCCTGCTGCCTACCGGCACCTAAAGTAACCTCTCACACCACAGCCTATTTTGAGTAGAAGGAGGGGTTGCGTCTGGAAGGATGAACCAGGGGACCTCTTCCCCCCCCCGTTTTGGTTGTGCTGCAGCTGTTGCTTTCTATTGGCACAGGCAGCCAGGCAGTGACAAGGTTTCCAAGTTGCCACGTGGTCATATCTGCAAGTCCTTGCAACCTATTTCTTTTGTCCTCTTGCCGCTAAGCTGTAGGGATCATAGATGGTTACCACACGCTTATCGAAAAATGCTTAATAAAGGTGAAAGCTGTAGAAACCTAAAACTTTTGTGCAGCTTTTTCACGACAGGTAGGTGTAAACAATGTACTGCCTGCTAATAGTGTAATTTGAGCAGTTATTAGGTACATGATTTTAGAGGTTAGGCATACAATACGCCAACACAAATGTAATGAAACTGACAACACAAAATTCTAACCTAAGCTTTCATATTGTGAATTCTCACCTATTCGCTCAGCTTTCTGTCGTTCTAAGTGATTGGGTAGCTCTGCACAGTTGACAAAGTGAGCTGGTTTTAGACAGGGAAAACAACATGAGGCAGTTAGGCTTATTTATTTGGCTCTTTTCACAATCTACTAAGCACTCTATTACTACCGTTCTGTTTGCTGTGAAAATGTGCTTTAATTATTTCACTGGTTGCATGACCATGCAATATCAATGTATATGTAAATGCTGGTCGCAGAACCTGTACGATAAATATTTGTCAATGCTGGCACGTAGGGCTGGCTGTCAAGGACTGCAGTGTTGCGCACACACACAAGTGTCGTATCCCAACGTGTCTCCATTATGTGTGGCGTACGAAGTGTAGTACATACTGAAACATTGCCTCAACCAACTTGCCAGTTTTTTTGCCCTATAATTTGCATCACAATGAAGAAACTCGTATGTGTGATTCTGCATTCAGCAGCTGTTAGAGTGTCCAAATGATTTCAAACTAATATGAGGCAGAGTTTCAGAGTAAACAAGTGGCACAGCTCACAAAAAAAAGAAAAATTGAATATTTCACTCGAGGAATCTCTCTGAAATTCAGCCTCGCATGAATCAAAGGTACTAAGTTTATGCATAATAGGTGAATTGGTAAGAGTACAGAAAAAAAGTGCTTGCTGCCATTGATTACAGGGCTCTTGTCTGAAGCAACAGTGGTGATTGCTTTTCTCTTTTCTAACGCAAGTTACGGACTTAAAGTAATGCTTTATTTATTTAAAAAGGCCTGCATGCCAGCAAGCATAAAGAAGCATGGCAAGCACACATTTAGAATAACAAGAACTGGTAACTGCTACTTGTGCTGTCAAGCTTCTAACGTGAGGGCCTTTCCCATCGGCTACACCGTAAATGTGCTTGCATCAGCAATGCCATACCAGATTTTTTTCAGCGCAAAAGGCATGCACGTAATCCCTAGTGGAGAGACATACCAGCGAACATGACAGAACAATGTGGTAACTGTGCTGTCAGTTTTTCTGTTACCTGTCCCATGACACCGCAATAGACAAAGCTTATGACAGGTTCTTCCGCATTTGGCAGTGGTAACATTTTCCACCGTCAGTTATCTGGGGGTGGGAGAGGAGGACCGAAACACCCGTTCCCTCTCCCCACGAAACAAAGCTAGGGCAGGCAGGTCGACGGCAGCCGCGTGGAAACAGCCATGTCGCACGCTGGCACTGCAGCAGTCTCTAAACAAAAAACAAAAAAAAGCTGGTGTGAATTAAGGCAACTAGGGCGACGTTGCCTCTGGCATGGGTCCCAAGCTCTCTCTTACTGGGCATGGATGTAGTTGCTGCATGGAGTGGAAGCCTCGCAACGTCCGCGAAATCCATACCTGCCAACTCTCCAGAATTTTCCAAAGAGTTTACAAGTTTTATGACAGTAAATTTTGTTTGTGAAAAAGCTTTGCCTGTCAGTCCCCGACTGAATCCTTGGAAGTCGTCTGACTGTGACCAAACATCAGAGAGGTACATGCTCTGTGCAAGTTAATTTGCTGCTTTAATTTGCTACTAATTTAATGAGGCAAAATTTGGCAACATTGTGACTTAGAGAGTGTGTTGGTTGTCAGTTTGTGCTGCTGGTGTGCTGCATGTAAAGGTAAAGCATGGCTAATGAAGTGCATATGCGTCCTGCAGAAGTTATGTGCTCAGGGCCAAACTTAGAAGAAAAAAAAATGTCCCCGCTTCAGGTGTTGTGTTCATCAAATTTTTATGACTTTAATGTTCAGAGGTTAACATGCATGAAATCTGTTGCCAGTCTGGCAAAGCAGGCAACACCAGTAAATCGCAAGGTTCTGAATTACTGGTAGTTAAACGTTCACCCAGCAGAGCGCTTCATTATGCAAGTACCATACTCTTTACGGCTGTTTTGCCAAATGGTGCCTTTTCGAAATTTATTGTTTTTTGATGGAATTGTGCGGTTGCAAACTTAACGCACTAAAAAACAGCCAAAGGTGTGACAGCATTATATAGTGTGGTGATGAATTGGAAATACTTTTTGTGCAAGTTCTGAAACAGGCTGTTAGTTGTCATGAATCACTAGCCTAGTTCGCTAGCTTACCTTAAGCAGTGGGAATTCAGTATTCTACCTGTTCAATCTTTCCTGAAAAGATTTTATTTTTTGTTGTGTGCTAGAACACTTAATAAGGCATCTTGGTATGTCCATGAACACCTTTCATTATGACCTGACCTACACGTGTTTCACTTGGCCCTTTTCTCTGCACACCTGTGAAATTACAATTCCTTGGATTACACTAAGCAGTGACTGAAGTACTGCAAAGTTGCATTGTGAAGTTTGCCTTGGCACTTAATGGTCTGAAAACACAATACAATCAATCAAGAGCTTTCGTGGCTTTAATGTCACTTCAGTGGCTGAATCCGTTGAATTTCGGTCGCCTCACTATTTTGGACCACTGCAAGGAAACATACCTGCAGAGCATTCTACAGAGTGAATCAAAATCATGTTAAAGGCACCAAAATGGACGGCACATTGAGAGTTCTTGTTATGCGAGAGCCCCTAGTTTAGCTCTGCCTTGTTAATCATGCTATTCATCTCTTAAATGGACTGTAAATAGAAAAAGTAAGTCGAAATGTAATTAATAATTACCTTTGTACAAAACTGAAAAAGACTCAAAAACCAAAAATAGTTGGTGTTCCTGCACAGTGATCCTGCACAAAAAATGTTCCTGCACCAGCTCACATGTGATGTCGTAGACTTTGGCGGCATCTGCTCATGCCTCTTTAAAATTTTATTGGTCAAGACTGATCTACACTGTATTTGAATAGGATACAAAAGCCAAGCACGTCAACTGACAAGTTTCGAGAAAGTTTACTGCACTGTTAATGGTTGAAATATGAGAAACTTCTTTGAATTCCGTGAAGTCTCAGCATGAAATTACAAAATGAAACTTTGAACTTTCTTTTTTTGTCTGGTAATCGACCTCTTATATTGTACACAATTAAAAGTAATGTTTTGTAAGAATACTTTATCTGTCTGAACTGATTTAATGCTTCTATTTAGTGTCCCTTTAAGAGATTCGGGGTGAAAACAGCGAGGCATCCGCTCTGTGCCATGTGTTCTCCATGTCGTCTGCCAGTGCCAGCCAAGAAGGCCAAGCTGAGCTAGCGAGGCAAGGGTGCTGTCAAAGCAGCAGCAGCAGCTGCAGACATAGAAAGAGGCAGGGTGATCGCTAGGGTCGGGGGAGAGTGCGGAGACCTATTTTTGGAACTTGTCCCCTCCGAGATGGTGCCGGCGGATGGCACGAAGAAAGAAAGAAAAGCTTCCTGCAGAGCGCCGAGGGGAGAAGTGGAAGTGTGAGGTCTTGGAGCTGGTTAGCAGCTGGCAGCAGAGACACAGTCGATTTCGATTCACAAGCAAACAGCAGTGGGCTGACTAGAGTAAGGTGTGTGTGCAGTCTTGCCTTCATACTCCGACCCTGTCCCCTGTTGGTGGTTAAGATAAGGTTAAGGTCGGGAGCTTCCTCTTGTGGTTTGCTCTGCATATAGAACGAGGGCATGAAACACTCATCTAGCGTTAGTCATGCGTTTGGCCAACCGGATGCTTGGTTTGGAGCAGGTTTAGTCACAACTTTGTGGTTGGGAAGGTGTTTCATACTTGATCTTGAGATAGAACTCCACACCGGAGAAAGCAAAGAAAGGCTTTTTTCTCCGTTCTCTTTTTTTTCCTTACATGTAATGTCGGGGACAGAACTGTCCAGAACGCGGCTCCAACAGCTGGAGCAGGGGAAAACTGCATCGCTGTGCCGTCTAGTGATGGTTCGAGATAAAGCTTGCAAGCGTGTACTCGTTGGCTGCTTCACGCGAGTTGCTCTTCGCCCAGGAACCTTCCGCGAGATGCTGCTATTTGGGCGTCAGCTGGGAGCATGACGTGCTTGTGATCCAGTTTATAGGCGCATGCCACATGCGGCGTTATTGGCAGCGTCATTGTTTGTACCACTTTCGCATTCCACAAAACCAATGTTTGATTGTCTGGGCACAGACTGCAAAAAGAGACTCGGTTAGCAACAAGAAAGAAAAAAAGAAAGACGTTGCCATTCGATGCATGCTTGCTTAAGAGGGTATCGTGCCCGCTCGGCAAAGGCCATGACAAGTGCCTTGTCGCCAGCGCTGCAGCACGCGCAGCAGACACGTTGAATCGATGCCGTCATAGCGCCATCTTACACAAGGTTCGTGAGCAAGGAGCAACTCGCGTGAAGGTGCCATCCAGCACATGCTTGCTGGCAAGCTAGGATGCACATGCGCTCATTCTTGATGTCAAACCAGGCAAACCATAACTAGACGGCACAGTGATGCAGTTTTCCCCTGCTCCAGCCGTTGGAGCCGCATTCTGGGCAGTTCTGTCCCCGATAGTACACGTTCTTTCTGCAAGTTGTTTTTTCCATCTTTATTTAAAAATTTCATAACTAAAAAGAACTGTACTGGCTGGTTAGGGTCCTGAAAGAAATTACCATTGAGCAACAAGTGCATTAGGAAAAGCTTTTAATGTGCCATTATGTGTGTTTCTGTCACGTTTGTGTCTTTGTGCACACATAAAGGCTTTCCTCATGACACACAAGCTGGTCCACTTGCAAACCTCATGCATTGGTGTCATGTTCCATGCTCGTTTTTAGCAGTGCAGTTTCTGCATTGAGTTAGCAGTAAAATCACATAGTTTGCATTTAAATATCTTTTTTAGGAGGATAACATGCTCTCTTTCTGTTGCTTGGCACAGCATATTTCTTTATTCCTACGTGATGCTGGGATTCTCGAGGGTTGCTACCTAAAATTGTACTTGGGATCCATGCAAATTATTTTTTTAATTCTTTAATAAATGGTCAGTGCGTTGGACAGTGGGTACCTGTAAACAGTACATCGAGTTAGAAAGATCCTATTCACCAGAATTGCAGTGTCGGTGAGTTAGCTTTTGTTGGCAGAGGCATCATCATCATCAAGAGCGGCAAGATAACACCATTTACTCACAGAGATAAGAAGAGCTTATTGCTGTGCTTGTCACTCAGCCTGGACATGCCGTGAAGTGTTTATGTGGAGGCCCGCACGATATAGAGCAAACAAAGATATGTATGCTGGAAATGGGACGGACTTAAGGGTTGTGCAGAAGCAGAGCACAGCAAATTATCAGTAAATGCTGATACACGTAGATCGCACAAGATGTCCTCTTTGATAAGCATACTGTGAAAACAGTTCCTGGTTGCAACTTCCTCTTTCTAGCTGCCCTTTCAGAAAAGCTGCTAGATGGCACGTTCACCCTGCAACACATCTCCAGAAACAGTTCCGATTCTTGTTGTCCATCGTTGAATGCAACTCTGCAACTCTTGACAGCATGCCAAGGAATGTGTTTATCAAAGACTGAAGTTGTGTTGTTCCAAGTGTAAACACATCAATGAGCAATAAAAATGTGATCTTCGTTTCCTGTGCATGGCTAACCTCATGGTTGGCTAGACTGTGCTGCCTGCAAGCTTTTCAGATGGAAGTGTTTTGCCTTTAGTTGTTTTAAATATGTACATAGTAAACTGTGTGCGCTGTATGATTGGTTGATCACTGGTTCGTTGACTGCAGTAAAATCTAGCCTGGTTTCTACACTTCTTTCTGTCACAAGGCATGGCTTCAAGTCGACATTTTCAGAGGACTTGAGGACAACATGCAGTGTATAGCACATATTAGTGTTCCTGCAAAGGAAAACTAGGAAAACTGCAAAAAAAATATTTCTCTATACCTAGGTTATGTTGGTTTTTTCGATGCACAAAGTTATAATGTGATCTACTGCAATCTTCCTTGTCACAAAATTAAAAGCACTTTTGTGGCGCATTTTGGGAGTTCTCAATGCCACGTGCTTCTCAGTAGTTTCTTTCTTTCTTTCTTTTTTTTAACATGTAGTTTCAAGTTTTGTTAGGACTGAATCCATAGCATTACAATTCTTGCTCTGGCAAGAGCATAGCACCGGCTCAAGTCACTACCGTGGCATGGTGGTTGAATGGACTGCAGAGTGCAAGGGTGTGGGTTGGATTAGCAGCTATCGTAGCTGAATCCTGATAGGGCACTTAACAAACAAAGCTGCCCTGTGCGGTCGAAACTAATCTGAGGACTTCCGTTACAGTGTCACACATAGGTGTAGCAGGTGTCGCCAACACTTCTAGATTTCTGTGTTTATTGCTGTAAAGCGTGCAACTCCTTTCTGCCTGCTGCACTCATCGGACAACGAAATCTGTAGTGTGCACCACAACGTGGTAGATAAATGAGAGAAGTCATGCAAGACATGGCCTCTGATAAGATTACGTGCACGCACACGTGCCTATACACGCACGTGCATACACTGTTTCAAGACCACTCTTTGTTCGCTGTTCAGTGGCATGCACTACGGACTTTGCTCAGTGGCTGCAAAAGTAAACAGAAAATGGGGCCACGTTTTCACAGCACTCTCAAGGCAGAGTTTGAAAACTGACAAAGTATTTTAGTGCCGTTAGGTGTAAGTTTGGCACATTTTAAACAAGTAGGCAAATTAGTGCAGATTTCATTCAAGAAATCCGAGACTTCCACAGGCAAGTGAACTGGCATGAAATTATTTTATAATAAGAATAAAAAAAGGCGGTAAAAATATAAAAAATTAGAAATATTGCAAAAATTATTTATGTGGTGCATGTTGCATTCTAGACCCACAAAATTATTTATTTTTCTTGTTGCCTGCGCAGTTCCATATCTTATGTGTGAAGCCTACAACAGTGATAAATTGTCATGCCTCGTGCTTCCCGTACCTTCTCTATTCAGATGTGCCAACGGACTGGTCAGACCACGCCCTCTGGTGGCCCGAGCAGAACATATGGCTCACGCGGACAAAGTCCACGCTCGACCAATGCGGTGTCATGGCCGACGCCCTGCTGCACTTCACACCCATGCACAAGACGTTGCGCGTCCAGTTCCCCGACCTGCGCATCATGGATGTTCGAACGGATTTCTCCGTCAAGACTTTCTCATCTGTCGTCAAAGTCTGCAAAGAGCTAGGCAGGCACCTTTCTTTCTTTTTTTTCCCTCTTAGCAGGACATAAAAGCATCGACATATGTTTGGTTCAGGCAATGAAGTGTGCTTATTAAGAAGCCAGCATAAGCTAATGAGGATAACCGGTACAAGTGGGACGACAGGTGAAGCAGCCATGCACAACTTAAGATTTGTTCATAGCATACATCCCTTTTCATCCTGTTCATTGCAGTTCTAATGAAGTTCCTAGAAATTTTTGTGCCTTAGACAGATGTGCCATGTAAATTATTTTCCTTTGATTGAAAGGCACTACCTATCTTGCATCTTGTTGCTACGAATCATGTTGTAAATAAAGAAAGGTATTACTACATAAAATACAAAGCTCACAACACACGCAGGGCCAGAAGCTCATCAGTCACCTGGTTTTTAACAGTGTAAGCTTTTACTTATGTGTACATGTACTTTTATACATCTACTTTTAAAGTCCTTGTTAAGCAGGAATGTGCTGAGAAACAGACATCATCAGTCTACAGCCAATAAGCAAATTAACACAGCAACTCACAAGTTGCTTTATGAATTTTGTCAAGAATGGTGCTGTTCATTAAAAAGAGAATATAATTGAACTGGCACAATGCGGTAATGTGAACCTAACTGTGTGTTGCATTTCATGTTTTCTTCAGGCATCCGACACCCCGAGGAGATGTCCTTCTGTCGACCACTGGTGAACGAGCACCTGAAGCGCAACTATCGTGCCGTTGGCTGCAGCCCACGCCAGCGTCCCAAGGAAGGCACTGACAGCATCCAGTTCAATCGTTCAAAAGCCAATGACAGCAACGGCTCACTTGATGGTGCTCTCGGACCGGCCCACAACTCGGTCAGAGGCTTTTCATTATTACTTCCCTTCTTTCAATTAGTATTGGGTAAATCGTTGCTGTCATATTTTCCAGTCTGTTGCCTATGAGTGCATGTACTTAAAGTTTGAAATTTTTACATTAAATTTCCACATTTACTAATCAGACAAGCAAAATGGGCTCTACAGTGATCTTTGATTCATAAATATATTTTCAGCTGACATTAACTGCCAAATTTGTGTCTGTATACCATAGGCAGGAATATTTAATAAATACAGCACATGACAGCTATAAGCTATAGGAAAAATCATGGTAGGTTAGATCATCTCAGCTGTCTCAGGTTATTGTAAAGTTAGATGATGAGGTTTCTCAGGAAAT
Source organism: Dermacentor albipictus (assembly GCF_038994185.2). Lineage (NCBI taxonomy): Eukaryota > Metazoa > Arthropoda > Arachnida > Ixodida > Ixodidae > Dermacentor > Dermacentor albipictus. Next base: position 13,201,459 of record NC_091827.1, read on the forward strand.
CACCAGGTTAGACCATATCAGCTTTCTTGCTAACGCTGCATGATTTTCCTGTTCAGCTTTTCTAACATTGTTATTTTGCTAATGCACAAGCAGCTGCCAGTTCGACTTCTGAGCTCTGTAAAAATCAAATACCATGGCCACGACAAAACTAAAAACTAGAGCAACATTTTTGTGGGCTCTAGGTCACCTTGTGCATGTCCTAGTAGAGTCACTGTCTAACTGTCATGCAAGGTGAGTCTGATAGGAGGCACATTATTGCATTATTGCTAAAGTGGAACTAAAAGCAATGAAAAAATGGAAGCCTTGTTTGTGTGATGTACGAAATGTTATGAAAATCGACCTCTTTAAAATGGCATATAAAAGCAGTTTAGGTCAAGAAAATAGAATTCTTTCACAGAGCGTTTGCAAAATAGTTGTTACTGGCACTTGTGCTGATGTCTGCTCTTATGTGCTGTCTTGTTTTGTGCGATTTCTACCATAACGTAGAAGAGTTGCTAGTGGTGTCTGTTCCCATGCCATTTCTGCCAAGATGAACCATCTGTTCTTGCCCTTTTCCCACCTGTGCACAGTAGAAAACTAGAGCGCATTTGCTCCGGCATACCCCTCTGCATTTATTCTAATAAAATCTCTCTCTCTCTGTCTGCAGTCGGTGACACACTGGAACACATCGAGCTTCAACAATGGGATTCCGCCGGGCCTGAACGGGAGTTACCTGACTCCCGACAACAGCTTCAGCTCCCAGTATGAACTTCCCCTCGCCCAGAGCCCCAACAAGCCGCCACAGGACATCAAGGCAGCCTTGCTCAGGCCCAAGAGTCTCGTCGAGAGGGCACGCCTCAACGCTGGGTGAGTGACTGAGTCCATTTGCATTCTCATCACTCACTTGCAAGTCTCTGCACGTCACATTCACGAAGTTATTTGATGCTTGCAATTAATTCTTAGTGATACGAGCCCCCCCCCCCCCCCCCCCCCCGTTTGATGTCATTGTCAGCGAAAGGATGACAGCACCTGCTGAAATCTCCTTTTCTTTTTTTCTTTCGTATTCGTGATTGTTGGAGCTAGAAAATAACACTTGGGAGCTTATGTAAATTTAGCGTCAAGTGATGGAAAAAAAGAGTACTATTTTATGCTCAGAAAATAGAAATACTTCATAATCAAGAACATACCTTATGGTAGCATGCTCTCTAGTGACTTGTTTTGCAGCCTTGAAGAGGACAGACTGGCAATGCTTTTTCACAATCTTTTGTATTATTTTTCCTGTTTCTTCCAGTACTCGTAGTAAAATTTAAATTTTTAAATTTAAATCGTAGTAAATTAGTCCTGTAAGTATAGTAAAAATTTTACTAAAACAATGTTAGGTTTTATGTGGTGCTGCTCTATTTTTTTTTTGCTTTTGTTACCTAGTTTGCTTTATGAAATACTTTTATATTCATTTTAAAAACCAGACGTTCTGCTCCAAAAAGTAGTGCCCAGCTTCAGCTGAACTCGCTGCTAGCAAACAGTTTGAGCATGAACGATGTGCCCAATGACCTCTTGGCTTTTCTTTCTCCATTCTCAAAGCACCTTTCTCACATCTTAATTTTTGTGTTCCCTTTTGCTTTTCTTTTTTCTCCTGTGAAAGCAAACACGGGTGTGTGTCCTCTCCAAAGAAACTAAGCGCCAGCTCAAGCTGTCTTCTGTCATTCTTCCCTACTGATTTATGTGCTGCAAATAACGCAAACGACAGCAGTGATGATGGCAGCATGCAGCGTTCTTGCGGCCGCACTTCCGAGTCTTTGGAGAGGGGTCTGGCACACTGGGCAAAGACCACAGGCTGGGCGAGGTTTAAAGATGTCTGAGGGGGGGGGGGGGGGAGTGAAAAAAAGAAGTAAAGGAAAAACCACACGTTTGCCTGCCAACACACAAGCATGGCCCTCTGGAATTGGATCGAGGCCAGCTGGCATGGTTGTTGCAAAAACAAAAGAGCAGAACGGGAGCAACCGGAGAAGAAAAAATTAAAAATGCCGTGACGAGTTCGGGCAGGTTTGCTGTCTTGGCACCTTTTCCCTCTTGCTCCACTTTCTCTTGCTTCTTTAGTGTCGTGACAAAGATATAAGAACAATGTTTAGTTAGCTAATGAGTTCGACCTGTTGGAAACACAGTGTCCAGTAAGAGCCAGAGATTAGCGGAAAAGCAAAGTACATTTCGTGCCTCTTCTTGACAAAAGCGTGCTTGTACCCTCTTCTGGCAGGTCTGCAAAATAAGCAGCGCTGACCTATGCAGGTCAAGGCAACACGCACGCAAGCTTTGCAGGAAGTGAATCATCAGACAACTCCATAGCTCAATCTCTAGAGACGCCTTGTCTATTATGTAAATATATTGGCATTGCCAAGAGCCTGCACTGTAGGATGAAAGCACAAGCCTGCTGAACTTTATTTGAGTATTGCTCCAACCGACTGTGAACTTATTAGCAGTAACAGCAACACTCACCTTATGAATGTAACTACCACAGCAAAATAAGACCTTTCGGGATGAAACACATACCAGAGTGGACACAGGAAAAAAAATGACGAAACACGCCAAAGCTATGACTAACCAACCGGCCCTATGCTCAGTGAGGTATAAGCCAGGATGAAAGTCAAAAGGAAAGCCACCACAGTTTCGACACCCTCAATGCTGCGACTTATTTGATAGTTGAAAGTGTAACTTTTCTTTCTTCGGAGTGATTGGCAATATTCTGGCCAGTTGTCTAACGAGCCGAGCCTAGTGCAGTTCAATGGAGAAGTTGGGCTTGTTGGCGTTCCTTGAAAGGGTCTCTTTCGAGAAAAATGTCCGTCGTATCTGTGCATCTATGCGAGCAACTCGTACATGAAAGACAGGGAAGCTGTATAAGGGAGTGCTCACATCCTTCAAAAGTAGTACAGGTCTGTTTTGCCACTGCCCGAAGTATAACAAAGACTTTATGTACGCTTCACTATATTGAGTGCGATTCCTTCACCATAAATAAGATTTGTACAGAGATCTGCGTCCTGCCTTTAATATCATAAATGGTAAACTGTACTGCACAAGCGCACCCGTACGAACAAATACTAAAATTGATCTTAGCCAGAAGGCCCAGATGCGATACCCAGAAAATGTTTGTCGATTTGGGCCCCTCCTAGCTGACGTGGAGCCGGCGAAATATGGCTGATGGACATTTAATACCGACCGTGCCGCCACATGAAAATTGTTGTGGATTTGCCCAAAAAGCTCTGCCGTAAAAAAAGAAGTTCAAGCTATTGAGAAGGCACTGTTATGTCTTCCCTGCCTGGACTCTCGGAGATGATAGTCCTCGCCTGTTGCGTGCAGGTGGCTGGACTCGTCGCTGTCTCTGATGGAGCAGGACGTGCGGGAGTTTGACCTGCTGCAGCTGCGTTACAAGTTCTACTCATTCTACGACCTGAACCCGCGCAAGGATGCTGTGCGCATCAACCAGATCTACGAGCAGGCACGCTGGGCCCTGCTCACTGAGGAGATCGACTGCACCGAAGAGGAGATGATGCTCTTTGCTGCGCTCCAGGTGGGTGCCGAACTGCCATTAGCTGGCCAACCTTTGTGTCTAAAAAACAACTTGGTGCAGTTTTAACCTTAAGTAGGGCGAAGCATTGACAGGGATAGAAAGTTATTAGAATATTACCATAGACTAAGGCTTGTTTTTTTATGGGCACGGCTGCGCCATTACGTTGGACAGGGTGGCATTTGCTTCCTGCTCGTGAACTCCAGGGTCTCATCGACACTTTGCCTTAGCCATGCCTTGGTGGCGCCAGTGTTGTACTGCAGTGCCCACTACGCACACAGCTAGCATTCCACCACTTCAACTGCCCTCTGGGGCACTGCACTAAGCTCAATGTTTGAAGACGTAACATGAGACAAGCTTTGGGTAGCGAGGAAGCGGGAGGGGTGGGCTGCTTTTAATTACTCCTTACCCTGAATAAAAACATGCAATAAGCACTTCAACAGGCGAGGTGCACTTCGGTTTCGCAATGGGCAACGCAGGCTTTTAGGGTTAGCATTGCAATTGGTATATCAAAGGCCATTCCTCAGCACGAGCTACTTTGACATTCGTGCTTAAAACTCAAGTAAGCTTTTGTGCATTGAACGCAACCTTTGCGAAACAAATAGGTGAATTCCCATTTTTTACAATCTCTGGAACTTATCTCAGGCTTGCAGTGTTTAGATTAGATTCAGATGGGCATATCTTAGGTATATTTCAAATTATTGATATAGAGCTATTTTGATATATCCAGGATTAACTGCAAGACTTCTTTCTGAACACCCGAAATTCAGAAGAAAAAAAAAGTGCAGCTAAATACCAAGCCATAGTTCTAACTGCAGGCCCTGGCATATTCACCACTCGCTTATGCCAACTGCAGTGAGTTCGCTTGTTGCTAAGCAAGGATCTTTTGCTTGATACTACCATTGCTTCTTGACTTGCTGATGGCATTCAGTTGCTAACCACAATGTCACTTGTTTGAATCCTGGCTACAGCGGCAGTGTACCGATGGAATTGGAATGCAAAAGCGCTAGCGTAATGTGCTTTAGGTGCATGTTACGGGTGCATGATACTGGAAGCCCCAAATGGTCGACGTTACATCTCCTGCAGACTGTGTTATGCCCTTGGGACGTTAAGACCCTGCAGCTGTATTGGAATCAATCAACAATCACTTTTTCTTGGAGAAAGTATAGAATGTAGAATTGTCATCAGTGAAAAAATGGAAAGTGGCGCTTGACATAGCTTTCTCGTGTACCCCCCCAGCTCCAAGTGAACCTGCAGGCCAACAGCAGCCAGCCTGACTTCTCACAAGGCGAAGACGACATCGATGCTGCCCTGACTGATCTCCAGGTGACCTTGGAAGGCAGTGCCATCGCGAGCGAGACCTCCAACATCACCCAAGTGCCTGAGCTGCACAGCTATCTGCGATTCCTCAAGTGAGTCACGTCTCTTTCTGCCCACTGACTGGTCCTGCTTATTTTTTTCCCTTTGGTTGACTGAATATATCAATTTTTTGTGTATTCGTGCTAGAAGCTAGAAGTTCTTATGGAATGTCAATTTGCACAAACTGCCAACTTAACGAGGTTCTTGATCCTGTAAATGTCAGATGACTCCAATATTTGCTCTCACATCTATACTAGCACCTTCCTGTATCATAATGGTTACCGTAACATTAAAATTTTTTTGTTCCACTGCTCATATCATGGTCCTTAGCCTTCTTTCAGGTTTCTTTTTTAATGCATTACTTTGGCTTTAGTAACTGCAAGAGCGCCCTGAAACACCTTCAAAGGCTGTAGTACTATTCAATGCTACATGATGCACTTGTACTTATCTACAAATACGATTTCACAATTCCAAATAGAAAGTTGCCTTTTCTGGTACAGCCTCACTCTTCTCCACCCAATTAGTATACTGTTGATTCTTAAAAGCATCAGTTTTGGGCTATTTTGTGTCAGAGAGAGCAAGAGACTTCATCCAGGCCATTATGTTTGCTTATGTCTGTAGTCTCAACTTGCAGCTAACATTCAGCTAACAAATGTTGTACTAGTTGCTTTACAACAATATTTTTATCTTCACGAAAGTTGAATCTGCAACTGTGCTGTGCAGGCCCAAGCGATTCACGTTGAAAGGCTTCAAGCGCATGTTCTTCATCTTCAAGGAGACACGCATGTGCATCTACAAGTCGAGGGAAGAGTACGAAGGCGGAGGAAGCCCCTCGTACGTCATCAACCTCAAAGGTAGGGGGGGGGGCCGCCATATTTGGTTTTGTGCTCTCGCCAAACTTTAACACCTGGCTAATTTCCTTGTAATATTACGTGAGCTTTAATAGGCGCCTAATAGGTAACATTGTATTGTTGACAATTTATGTGCATACAAAAGATATGACACTGACCATTATCCACTAAGCTGCTCTCTTCAGTGTGCCACAGTTTCATCATCTCATCACATTGCAGTGCTCACAGCAGCAAAAACATGCACAAGAAATGAAGAAAACGAGGCACCTATACCAATTTTTTTTTTTCATAGCTTATACTGTAGCAAGTAATAGCAGATATGCCATTTTCTCTTTTCTCTCTTCTAGCATTGAGATCTTACAAAAAAGTGAGGATACTAGCATGTTGAAAAGAATAGCCTAGCAACTGGTGTCGGTGCATTTTGTGCATGTTTTTGACTATTCTACTCTCCGAAACATCGTGCTGGCATGATTGTACCATATTGCTAAAATAAATTGGCTCGCTGCACATGTGAGATCATCGTTTTGCACTCAACTGGCTTTTAAAGCTCCACCTTCCTGTGGTGCAGGTAATAGCTACTAATAGCTGTAGAACTGTGACAGGCAAAATGATAGAATTTATTGGAATAGCAATGTGAACGGCAGAATATTAATAGGCAGGTTGAAATACGTTTGGGAGTCAATTCTTGTATGATGTCTAGCGACTTTTAGTAAGCCAGCTTACACAACTCTCTTGTTTTCACAGGCTCTGAAGTCACGCCTGATGTGTACCTCGCTCAAGGCAAGTACGGTATTCGTCTTGAAGTGCCTGGCCCCGAAGGAATGACCGAATACTGGCTCCGCTGCGAAACGGTAGGCACTGATTAGGTCAGCTCTGCTCTTAACAAACAATGGCGCCTGTAAGACCTGCTAAAAATAGTAAAACTGTCACATTTGCAGTTCTTCACGGGCTACAAATTCAAAATTTTTGATAATTTATCCAGAAGCTTTTGCTCCTATTTGTTTTTCTCGAGACATTACTACAACAAGTTGCATGTTATCAACACTTCAGCCTTGGCCAACTTGGTTGGGATTCCAAGCAGTTTACGGGTGCTTAACAACCTCATCTTGAGATGTTGAGTTAGAATAATGACTTGGGTGCATTGTTCACCAAGTGTCAGTTGTGAATTTGGTATCTGTTGTGAAGAGGCCTTGGGTGGGAACTAGTGCATTGTTGTCGGTCTTCTGTCTTGTCACCCATTGGCCAGTCTGTGTGATCTTTCCTTGCCCGTAGCTGTAGTCCTAGGCACGTGAAAGGCGTGAGAACTGTAGAACAGTGATGTTGCAAGGGAGTCGAAGGTTGAGCTTGATCCATGATGATTGCTCTTGACAGCGCAAACAGAAAGTGCTTTCTGGTCTTTTTGCCCACATTGCTTTTTTTGTTGCAACACAAGCATGCACATTGCTAGATTAAGGAGGGTTTCTACACCAGAAAACTCTATTAGGGCAATCAAGTCCAGCACTTAGAAAAAAAAAACACAAAGGCCGCTTACCAAGTCAAAAGTTAATTGATATTTCAGAACCCATATGGGATCGAAATTCTTACATTCCTGTAAGGAACCGGTATGGATTTCAAATGCTAATTAACTTTTCACTTGGTCAGTGACTAGAAGCTTTCGTGTTTTTTTTTAGAAATGCCATCTTACCGGACGAGTTTTTCTCGAACACTTGATACTTGACTAGGTTTGGTACTCTAGTGAAAATACAATTTTCCTTTCACATCTTCCAAGGTCTGTGCACCACAACTTCTAGATTACAGCATATTTAAAGCGAAGCTTTCTTTAGCTACTCTATTGGGTTCGTTGGGCAGCGGTTACCTTTTCTCTCTCAAGCACAGTTTGCAAAACGCTAAGTGCAATAGATTCATTGCATCAATTACACCAAGTAATGTGCTCGCACGGAAGTGTTTACAGCAGTATTGTGATTGTGGTACAAATCCTAGTGGCGTTGAGACGAGAGCACCAGAGATGTCTACGTAGACCTCTGAATAAGTGGAGCGGAAAGCCGAAAGAAAATGTCAGTGCAATGCAACAAGCAGTGGGCATCGGCATCCACACAAATAAATGCCTAGAAAGCTTTGCATTCTCCCGATTCAGACCTGTGCAATTTTTGTTGAGGTCGTGTGGTTTCCTCTGGCAACTGTGTGTTGATTAGGTGTGCGTGTCCTTTCCAGGAGGACCAGTACGCCCAGTGGATGGCTGGCTGCCGGTTAGCGGCCAAGGGAAAGACCATGGCGGACGCCTCGTACGAGGCCGAGGTGCACTCCATCCAGCAGTTCCTGCAGCTGCAGAGGCCCGCACCTGCCCCAGCACTGGTGCCGTCTCAGCTTGACATTGACGTTGAGGACTTTGTCGCGCCCCGCTTCATCAAGAAACTAAAGAGCAAACAGGTGGGCATGACGGATCCTGTTGGGCGCACTTGTGCTAACCACTGAGCTTTACAGGAAGCCAGTGGAATTTGGCACGTCGTCTAATGTGAAAGCAGATGACTGGTGGCCTATTAGCACTGCAGGCTGGATGGCAAGAGAAAGGAAGCGCAGTCGAGGACGACAGAAAATTGGGTGGTGTGTTGAGACCAGAAAATTTGAAGTCATAGGTTGGAGTCCACCGACACAAGGCAGGGGTAATCGGGGATTGCTGGGAGAGTCCTTCATCCTGCAATTCACATAATAGGATGATGATGATAGAAAGAAACACTTGCATGCTCAATCCTCATGTCCTAAATATTTTTCTTCTTTATTTTCTACCCCAAGTGATATACGTGCATTTTCATATCACCAGGTGGATGCTACAGGCCGATACCAGAGCGAGCTATGCAATCTGTTATAAAGGCTGGGCGTGACTACCTTTCAGTGGCACATGGTTATAAGTGCATTTTATAATTTGTGCATATATATACAAGAAGTTGACATCACTGGGCGCATGAGAAATTGTTCATGGAACAGCCCAATGTGAAGGTGCTAACGAGTCTAAAATAAGATTGTCTATAGGCCATCACTGGTCGTTACTTGTTTCCATAATCTTCTGACAGCACTTTTTTTTATCAGTAGTGTTGCATGTAGCAGGTTGTATAATTCCACAAGCTTGCCCACTGCACGGTACAGTGCTAGAAGCCATTGCTGTGCTGTGCTGTCAGCATGCAGCTTCATAGCGTGCAGCCTAAAGCTTTACTTAGTTCTGCATCTGTAAACAAATGTTTACTGATGCAAAGACCAGCGGCATCTTGAACAGTAGTAACAAAGTCTTGTGCTACTTCACTGTGCAATGCCAAAGGACAGCAGTACAGTGTGTTAACTTGAAAAGAAACTTGGTTTACCCAGTGATTTACAGAATGGTACTTTCTGCAGGAATCCGCAAGGTGTTTCAAGCTTTGCTGCTTGGGGTAGTCAAGTACAGTTGAGCTTCTTTATGATGAAATCACATACAGCCCAGATATATTTTATTCATTATAAGCATATATATGTTTACATGCTGACACTGGTGACCAACATTTTAGATTTAGTTTGTTCTGTGTTCATTATTATTGAGGTTCGACTGTAATTTGACCTTGTGCTTTGGCCCAGTTGAGGGGCCAATTGTTCTTCTCTAGTGGAAGCTCAGTGTTGAATTCTACAACTAAGCGTCTTGCTTTTCAAGAGACTGAGCTGGCATCCCTTGTAGCATTATGCAACAGTTTGATAAGAAATTGACATTCCTTTGTTGGAACAGCAGTTGGGATCTTCGTGTTGACCCACGTGCTTCTGATCATGCGCGGTGTCATAGCAGAATGCTGTTATTACATGCAGGCCATTGTTCAAAGGATTGTCGAAGCGCATGGGAACGTCAAGGACCTCAGCCTCGTAGATGCCAAGATGAACTTCATCAAGGCCTGGCAGGCGTTGCCCGAGTTTGGCATCTCACTCTTCGTTGTACGCTTCAGTGGCAGCAAGAAAGAGGTGCGTTGTCATTGCTCACACGATTTGGTTTTACCCCCCCCCCCCCCCTCGAAAAAGCTGCGCTGTGAGAAGTGCTATAATCGAGAGCTTTCACAGCAGTTCCACACGTTCCAAAAGCTTTTATCATACACATAAATCTTGGCAGTGAACATTCTTGCATTCTTCCCACAAGGCTGACACCCTATTCGCTCAACAGTTTCAGTTTTCTGTAAATATCACTGTGCATGCTCTTGGCACCACCCTTTTTATGTTTATCTCTCGCTCTGAAGCTTTTCACATCATACAATAAGCACCAGTTTGCCCAACAATGTTTATTAATGAACCTTCTTTAAGTGGACTCAACATGTCTTATGCTTCCACCACAATGTCTTGCAGGAACTCCTGGGAGTGGCCTTCAACCGGCTGATGCGCATGGACTTGTCAACGGGCGATCACATCAAGACCTGGCGCTTCAACACCATGATGGCTTGGAATGTCAATTGGGAGGTGAAGCAGATGAACGTCCAGTTCGAGGAGGACCAGCGTGTTGCCTTCTCATGCCTCAGTGCCGACTGCAAGACTGTGCACGAGTTCATCGGCGGTTACATCTTCCTCAGCATGCGCTCCAAAGACCAGAACCAGACGCTGAATGAGGAGCTCTTCCACAAGCTCACAGGAGGTTGGGTCTGAGTGACCACAGTCGCGGCACACTCGACTGTGGCATGCAAGGCTGCCACAACCTCGGAATGTGCATTCATCATCAACTTGCGACAACACGTGCAAGACTGGCATCTTCCACGGGAGGTTGCCATCATTGTGGATCCGACACAGTGCGAGAAGATGCCGATAACTCGGTGTTTGCATCAGAGACTTGCGTCATCTTGGCTGGCTGTTGTTGTCACAGTCTCTCGAGTCCAGTGGCATTGTTGGACTCGGCAGTTTTCCTGCACATGTTGTCGTTGAGACAATGAGTGATTGGTGAAGAGCTGGTTCAAGTCGGACGGACTTTTTTTCATCTGCTCATGGAAGACAAGCCTGGTGAAGTGCCAGCTGTGAATTTTCAGTAGTCTCTTAGAAACTGTGCCCTAGCAGCAAATTGTTGGCATGCTGTTGGAAAGAGCTGACTCGTCGTTTTGCTCAGTCATACTTTTTATTGAAGTTATTACAATGTTTAATTTTTAATTCGAAGTGCTGCTCTATCAAGTGGCTAGATGTTCAAGCTTGAAAATTGCCTTATCCTAGGGCACCTTGTGAGCAACTACGAATAATATTTTAAAAGAGGACAATATGCCAGTCTTACAGCAAGGATACATTGTACTACAGGTGGGGTTTGCTTTCAGTAGCAGAACAGGCCAACTTTCTACCATACAATGCACTGTCAGGCACAGTTTCTTTCATGCTTTTTTTATTTCCGCAGGAGCTTAGAACAATGCACGGTATTTCTTGGTGAAAGGTAACATCGAGTGGGTGTGTTGCCTCTGACAGCATGTCGTAAGCTGTGGAAATGAATTGTTCATCCAACTACTACAAAGATTTTAAGACGATGGCTGCCAACACAGCTGGAGCTTTTATCACATCACCATGCCCCGACACTTTTTCCATTTCATAGAACATGTTTTATGACCCCCCTTCTTCCTTCGGCACCTCTGAATTATGAAAACACCACTGTCGTCACACTAGTATGTAGTGAACACAGAACCTAACTGTCTGCACATTCGCAATTACTCGAGAGAGAACGACCCACACTTGAAAGGCACTCACTCGTGGCAAGTTTGTCACCACTGATCGGTTGTGATGTCAATGTGTAATGCAATTGCAGTGAATTTCGTATTGACGAGTGTGCCAAATTTTGGCTGAACAGCCTCATATTGTACAATAGTGTCGAGAGAACCGTTACCAATCGTGCATTTCAGGCAACCGTCTTGTCAACAACTGAACACACAAGTCACCCGAAGACTTAGATGGCCCTAGTGATGGAGCCAAGCCTTCCACTTTCTGTAGTGTTGTTGCAAATAGGAGAGAAGCTTGGCTATGGCCGTATTAAAGTTATGGCAAATCTCTATCAGAAAAACTGACTGCTGCTGAAAGGAAAGCATTGAGCTACTAGAAAATCTTGCAATCGAAAAAACACAGTTGGAGTAATGTTCAACTTTTGCTCCTCATAGTAATTCTCAGGGCTTGAAGCATCTGTATTTTTGTTTTGATGACATGTAATTACTGCAAGAAATGTCCTTTTAGAAAAGTCTCTGCATGATCGCCGCCAGCAAGTGGCACTAACTGTGCTTCACAATGCAAAAGATATATATCTGCCTCCATACATGGTCAGACGAAATCAAATTCTTTTAACTAGTTGTTAAAGCTTTGTCATATTTACATACATACCCTTTATATATATACACACACATGAAAATGCTATATTATGTCTTGTAATTAGTCACCTGTAATAATATAGAATGAAAATGACAAACTTCTAGAAGCTCCCTATAGACAACTGCATTTATTTGAACATACAATTAATCCTTTTTTTAGTCCTGTACTGCTATGATTTTAGAATAGGCTCAGTAAAGGATGGTTACCTATGTTTACAGATGTATATATGATGACTTCTTCACCCTTTTCAGCGTTATGATGTGCCGCCAATGGATTGTGCGCATTTTTTCGCACATCTGCAACGAACACAGACTGTGCCCATGCCATCAAGTGCTTTTTTGCGCATTTATGCAAGCTTTGTAAAAATGTGTTTGTCGATATTTTTGCTACTGTAGCCTGCACGGCTATGGACACAGTGCAATTATATTATTAGTTGGTTAGCATTTGTGTATTGGATGCTTTTTAGCTGCGAGGTAAGAGTGGGTTTGCTAGCAAAGGGACGACTGCTGGTCGTTTTGCAATCAATTTTCCTTTTTGACAATGACGTTTGTTACACGAAAGGCTTCGTTGAATGATGTTTGAGCCCAATGATGCTCGGAACTTGTTGACTCAACAGAACTGCCATGGTTGTTACCTGAAATGGCACAGTTTCCAATAAGACAGAATTGTTTAAACAGTGTCGTTTGAGTCGTGACATTTTTGTGAAGTGCCTTGTGAGTGTTTTACATATGTTACTGTGTAACCCAAATGAACTGACTGTCATCTTCCTATTTAAGAGAATAAAGTTTTTTCCCCACATTACTTTTATCTTTTGTTTTACGCTCACAGGCCTTGTGGTGTCTGCGGCCACTTTATAACATGGCTCCCAAAGGTTGTGATGCATGTGGCTGCAATGGTGCCCAGTTGCTAATAAAAATGGCTGTGGGTTAGGTAAGGTTAAGCCCAGGACGCGAAGCATACTAGCCTTTATTTTAGTTGTTGAACCACTGTTTAGCCTGGTGAACTGCTGTTGCTTGGCTATATTTGGTTCGGCTAGACGAAGAAACAACTCATGCGTTACTCTGCTTCGCCTTCAAGAGTGGAACGCGACAGCGTTCCCGTCGACCCGCCAAGGGGTGTAAGACAATGGGCTACGGCGCAGCGACTACGCACCCTGCATTGGACGCGGTGAGCGTCGAGCAACGCAGCGTTCGGCGCGGCAACGAAATGTGCGCCTGAGCAAGCGACGCACGCCTGAGCCTTAGAAACAGCTCGTTTCTAAGGCAACACCGCATTCACTAGAGGCGCTTTTGTACCGCTTTGAAGCATCGTACTCGTGGCTCAGTGGTAGCGTCTCCGTATCACACTCCGGAGACCCTGGTTCGATTCCCACCCAGCCCATCTTGCAATAGTTGAGCCAAAGCCACTTCTCCCATGCTTCTCCTCTGTCGTGACGTCACGGTGTCACGTGGTATTGAATGCGACACCGCCGCGCCTGAGGAGCTGGGTTGAGCTCTCGTAATATACTTCGCATAAAAATAAAATAATAATCTAAGAAGTTGGTGGAAACCAAAAATGATCAGTCCTTGGACAAATATTGCCCCCCAGTATTTGTAATGAAACACCATTCATGCTTTTCAGATGCAGAAAAACAAGTCCTTGCCATACTTCTTTCTCCATAAGGGGGAGTTGGATATGTAAATAATAAAATGTGCCATATGCTCAAGCATCTTTGTATTTGGAACAAATCTGTAAGTGTGCCATTCTTTTCAGCAACACTTCATTTGGGCCTAGTTGGTACATACTTCTGAACTAAACGTAACAGCGCAAACATATAAGACGAGCCACAAAAAGAAAGACACGACACACACTGGCGCTGTGTGTGTCGTGTTCGCCACACACACTGGCGCTGTGTGTGTGGCGCTGTGTGTGTCGTGTTTTATTCTTTTACAGTATAAAAATAATGATTGATGCAATGACCAAACTCTCAAATATTAAAATGTTCTAGAGACCTCTCAGAAGAGATACCATACTCCATCTCGCAACTCATTTGTAGCGCGATGAAAGCTGCAAGACTCCTTAGCCAATTAGGGAGGCCGAAGGCCCCTCAAGATTTGTTCGTCAACGCTGCGTCGTTTGCTCTGCAGTTGCTGAATTCGCTGGATACGACCTACATGCGCAAAAGTCCTAACATGTTGTGCATCACGTACCAAGCAAAAGCAAAGCTCTATAATCCAACCATTAATCAGACAGTTATGCTCAGAACTCTATTCTATTGCACAAGGATATTGCCTGTACACGCCATCTAGCTTCGGCAGTGCTGCAAACGACTGGTGTAATGGAATGTAATTATCGGGCCATTATCATCCATTTTTTTTTTTTTCAGCCCTGTTGGCTGTGAATCTCCGATTCTAAGCGGCTCAACATGTGGAAGTGTGCAGTGAACATTCAAGTAGTCCCTCCAGCAGTAGTTTAACGTTGTCGTGACATGCCACAGAGACATTGTATGCGTTGTTGCTTTGCCTGTGGCAAGGTTGAATGGCAGCAGAGTGCGCCAACAAATGGCTCTTGAGAACACAAGGCATAGCTGATGACGACCCTCTTCACACAGCTACAATGCTGTTGTATATTTCAGAGACATCGCACGAAGCTCACAGCATTGTCGGTACATTAATTCTGCCAGGGAATTGAGGCTAAAGGCGATATGTCACCTGACGAGACCTCGTTCATGTGCATTGAAATTAACAACTAATTTTTAGTAACAAATATTTGGATTACCTATCAAACGGTACGCATAAGACAAAGCATACCAGTATGCTCATATGAGGGGAAAGAAAGAATGTCTCCGTTTCAGTGAGCAATAATTTGCTTTTTACCTGCTGATGCTGCCCCTCTCCCCATATGCATACCTCTTTAACGTTTATACGTACATTCCTGTATGCGATGCTGATGTTTCTCTAGTAATGTGCTTCCAAGTGTACACACTCGTAATGGAACACTGACAAACAAGTGCTGCTGGCAAATGAACACAAAGACACACCATCTGCACAGCACGAGCAAATGCACCCCCACTGGCTCCAAATACTATTCTTCTAAAGCACACATGGAAGCGTGTTCTTGCCACAAAGTTTGGTCTTTCTGCCCTCTCGTGCACGTCATTTTTTCACCAGAGTTAACCATTTCTTAGCACTTTCATGGAGCAAACTGAAATGTACGGCAATCTTTTTAAAAAGAAGCATGTGGACACTTTCAAAATTTGGCAGCCTTTGTTGCGGAAGGCAATAGTAAACACAAAACTTGCATTTAGGCTTACAGAATGCAATCTATGTTGTGTTGATCTCTTATGTTTTGTTTTTTCTACCCCGAAATGTGTTTGCTTAGCTGCATTGTTAGTAACACAAAGTCCATATAACACTTGAGTGGTAACTGAACTCTGTCAGCCTCAGGGCTCACTTTTGTCATTTGCAGGAATTCTCAATTGCAACACACCAAACATGTTACCATTACAATAATTACACTAACAGCGCATATGATAAACACTCACTATGGGAAGCATGCCGCAACTACGACACAGCACAGCAATGCAGTACTATAGCCACTCCTGCAGTGCTATGCAAACTTTTGATCTTGACAATACTTTAACCCTTGCACACAAATCAAAGAGAAATTGACTTCACTGTGGCTCACCCATTTGCTTGCTTTTACTTAGTTGAACTTTCAGGCCGGATGAAGAGCTTCACTTCACCAGACATGACCACCTGTGACAAAGTAAAGAAGGCAGGCAAGCATGTTTTACCCCCATGCAAACAAATTGAACGTGCAGGTGGCATAATTGCTTTCAATGAATGCCTTTGTAGAACTCACTTTTTCAGGTCCCGCCTTGCACTGATAAGTGCACTGGACAATGGACTTTCGGACGGATGTCACCTCTACATGTGCGCAGACTGGCTCTCCTACAAGAACTGGAGCAACAACACAAATTTCATCTCTCTGGCTTCAAGCACTAGGTTGCAAGAGATGAACTGTGTTTATTTCAAGGAAGGGGGGCAATTAATTTGTGCAACAGTTAAGGCCTGTTTAGACCAAGCAAGAGTGAAAAAAAAAGGAACCTTAAGTCTGACAGAAATAAGTCACCAGCACATATAAAGTTCAGGACAACATTCATTTGGGCTAGATGGTGCATACTTGAATTAGGAAGGAACAGCGCCAACTAAGACGATCACAAGTGGGGAGAACGACACAGGATGGCGCTTGTCCTGTGTCGTTCTCCCCACTTGTGATCGTCTTAGTTGGCGCTGTTCCTTCCTAATTCAAGCACATATAAAGCACATTGCAGACATGTAGAAGATTAATTGTGTATGTTGCATGGCACCTGTAACTGCAGATGATCAAAAATGGACAAGTTCAAATCAAATCAAATCAAATCAAATCTTTATTCAGCATTCTTCCGCGTATTAAAAAAAGAATGCGAGGACAAGAGCAAAAAAGCTGCTACAAGCAGCTTGACGAGGCCCTTGCCCCTGTTTGACTGATAACCAAAATGAGCAATGCCCTTGCAGCTCATTGCTCATTTTGGTTATCATTTGAAAAATATTGATACGAAACAACGACATATGAATGCTGCCTCAGAGTGACTGCAGTGAAGACAATGGGGAAGATAAGCTCGTGCTGTCTCCAAGAACAGAAAAAATTATTGTAAACATCTTGGTGTTTTCAATACAACTACCAGCTGACAGCCTATGGTAGCATAAAGGTGCAATTAAAAAGTACACGCATGCTTTGGTTCATGAAAAAGACCCCCTCAAAAAAAAAGTGGGAAAAGGAAAAAGACACATACGGAACAGATCATGTAACAAATCTGGCATTCACATTCACTGTGAGTGCACAAAGAAAGCTGAAGTTCAGGTAAAGATGCTTTAGCGGGGTAGTACTATGTTGGGCGAGTTGGTGCATAGCTAATAAAGGTAATGTCGCACAATGTAAAATAGCATACGTGAAGGAAAGGAGACAATGAAAGAGAAATAAAGTGCTCTTTCTGTCATCTGTTTTTCCTTCCGTGTGTTATTTTACATTGTGCCACATTATCTCTCTTCAGGTAAACATTAGGCAAAGCTCAAAATGTCCAAAATTACGAGACAAAAGCAGTCATCTACTCTGGATAATTAAATTCTGGTAAGTGGACTGAACATTTATATTTTTGTTACCTTGCACCCAGTTCACAACAGAAGAAATTATGAATTTGGCAAGAAAATGTCTCAGTGCTTTGGAAACAAATGCATTATAAAGTGGGCTACACTATATGCTGAAGTCGCATTCAATTAGAAACAGTGAGCTTATAAGTAAAAGTGTTGCAAATAGACTTTGCATTGCCATGAAAACGTTTGCTACAATCAATTCTTTAATATGTGTTTCAGTGCTTAACTCACGTGGCTTGGGAAATTCGAGCACTTGATGGACAACAACACAGCCAGGGCCTGGAAGTTTTGTCCCAATAACGGCTGACACCAAACTGTGAAAAAATGAAATCATGCATTAATTAGCAGCAGTTTGTCTTCTTATGTCGGGAGAGTTAAAAGAGTTTAGGTCAGCTTCTCAAAGGGATCAGTTTCATTCTTATGCGACTTGCAAAGCGGTCTGCACTACTTAAATGTCAATCCATCGGGAAACAAAAATGATGACTTTTCTCAAAGACAATGCCAATGTGACAAAGACATATGCCTACATTGATGCACTGTGATATGACAATCAAGCTTCATTGCACTGGCTTTATCTGATCAAGTAAACGCATGTTTTTTTGGTAGCACTAGGTTTCAACTATTGGCTTTTGTCTAGTGTGCGCATCACGGTGTAACCAGTGCATGGTGCCGTAGCGTCTTTGCATGGAATTGCTGCGTTGCGCCCCCATCGGAATGCGGCCGCCGCGGCTGGGCCCGAACCCGCGACCTCAAGCTCAGTAGCACGACGCGACTGCCACTGGACTACAGCGGAGGTTACGTATCAAGGTTTTAAAGCACGCTAGTTCTCTAGCGCGCCGTCCCTTGTTTTGTATATTTCTGTTTGTCAGAGGTATGTATTGCGAGGGTCTTATCACCACGATTGACCAGTCGCGCGAAAGGAATCGCTACGTTATAGCAGTCCAGTGCAATATTCTTGTAAATTTCAATTGCTAAAATATCTGTGGACCTAAAATAAATTGCCCGACCATCATTAGCGTTCTTCCCTCCATTTTCTTTTTGAAACGTTACTTACCCGTTAATGAGTGCCCCGTGAACGACGCATGCTGGCAAATTTTTGCTCTGCGCGTAAGCTACGTCCAGGTGGATGGGGTTGCAGTCTCCCGTGAGAGTAGCGAACTCCTCGACGTCCGCCCGCGTGAAAGTGCGCTCTATGCTTGCTGTGTCGCCCACTGAAAGGCACCGACTTATGTTAAATGTGGGAACGACAGATAACTTCCGCTTCGCAACGAGTCCGGCAACGCGCTCGAAAATTATTCGCCCCATCACAACTACGAAAAAACTTTCGACCAATTTCGGCTGCTTCCAATCAGCTGAGCGGAGTAACCACTAGAGAGATGAGCACACAAGTCACAGCTAGAAGCGTCACTGGACAGATTATTGCTTAGTCGAGCTGAAATGGTAAAAACACTGTCAAAACATTGCATCTATCTGCGAGTGTTACATTGAATGTTAATATTTTTACCAATAATAGATTATGAAGAAGAATGTTCAATTTATTGCATCCATAGAGTTTCTAAAAATACCCTAGAGGGAAATGTGGCGCTAGTGTCTACGGGGGTTATCATGAGCGTCGCCTCAACCTACATGGGAATGATGGGAAGTACAGGCTTCGGATTGACTTCGGTCTTTAGACTAGTGGCGTTTGCTTCTGGCGCAGTAAACAGCGCTATACTCAAATATTATCGCGTAAAATCTAATTCTATTTCTGCAGTATGTTATATAATGCACAACACGCTACATAAACTTTGCATGACTTTGAGATGGAAGCATGGTTTACTATGGTTTGTCAGCAGGACACACCAGGGTTTGCATACTTGTGCGATTTTGTTCCCAATTTAACGCCAAAGAATAATTATTTATTCACTTTTGCAACAGCAAAACAACCGTGCATGTACTTATATAAAAATACTCATCAAGTAGTTCTGGAAATAAAAATTTTGTATTGTGACAAAGCGTTGCGCCCTTGAGAGGAATGCCAAGGTCGGGAATGCTACAAGTGTCGTCTGCTATGACGCCTGCTCGCTGCAAACGCGAGACTTTTCTCGCAGACGACAGGCACTTGCGAACTCTCTCGCTCTTTCGAAAGGTTGCGTCGGCTGTCACAATTGCTGAACGTCTTCAAGTACTTTTAAGCACATCTGCTGCAGTGCTAGCAAGGACGCTAGTGGCCTCCTACGAGTATGCTCCATCATATTTTATATTGGCGTACCGCTTCCGAAGCGTTACAGCGTGGCTTTGCGGGTACCCATTGTGCGACACTAGACTACAGCTAGGAAGCAGCTATCTTTCCTACCACAAGTAAGTTTGTGTTCTCAAAGTCCTAAAACACGCATTTCAATGAGCACATAATGAAGCCCTCAATAAAATTTGATTGTCAAGCCACTAGAAGTACAATTGTATATGTCTTGTATCAGTAGTGCCTTCTTTGTTCTATTCTGAAGTTTCATAAAGCACGTAACGCTACAGTGACAACCTAACACACTTAACAAACAAAGGTCTAAACGCTCAAAACATGTTCTTTCAACGTTTACGATGCCGCCGCTTTCTCGTCACGGCTTCGACGCCACACCGCGACCCAAGCATCGTCCCAGTCGCTGACCCAGCGCGCTATCGCCACTCCGAGCAACATAACAAACGCAGAGAGCTTTGATTTGCACTGTCGAACTGCAGGTTATAGCAATTGCACTTGGAGCGAAACCGAAACTTTTAAAAAAATACTTGTGCACTAGTTCGCCAGTCAACAGAATGCCAATCCGAAGCCTGTACTTCCCATCATTCCCATGATGGTTGAACGATCGCAGCGCCAGATTTGCCTCTAGGTATACTAATATGAAACTCTATGATTGCATCAATCATATGAAAGCAGGGTGGCGCTTGCAACCACCACGTCTGCAGACGACATTGTGTTGCTCGCAAACAACCAAAGTGATTTGCAACGTCTGGCTAATATTTGTGGACAGGAAGGCAACAATTTAGGTTTGAAATTTAGTGTTAGAAAATCAGGTGTTATTGTATTCAATGAAAACAGTGAACAGACAGTGGAGATACAGGGCCAAGAAATACCTCGGGTAACAGAATATAAATACCTTGGTATATGGATAAACGAAGGCAACGGATATATGGAAACACAGGAAAAAACCATAACAGTCAAGGGGAAGAGAAATGCAGCCATAATGAAGCACAGAGCGCTATGGGGATACAATAGGTACGAGGTCCTCCGAGGTATGTGGAAAGGGGTAATGGTTCCAGGACTTACTTTTGCAAATGCGGTTGTTTGCTTTAAATCAGGGGTACAATCAGGACTCGACGGGAACCAAAGGTCAGTGGGTCGCCTCGCATTGGGCGCTCACGGGAAGACTACAAATGAAGCTGTGCAAGGGGATATGGGCTGGACTAGTTTTGAAGTGAGGGAAGCTCGCAGTAAAATTGAGTATGAAGAACGGCTGAGGAATATGGAGGAAAGTAAATGGGCTGGGAGAGTGTTCAGGTATCTGTACAGGCAAAACATTGATTCACAGTGGAGGAAAAGAACTAGGAAGCTTACCAGCAAGTATGCGGCCTGTGGGGTGGGCAACACAGCAACAAAGAAGGTCAAGCGGAAAGTCAGAGAGGCTGAATTAATCTCATGGGTGGCGGCAATGGAAAAGAAACCTGCCATGAGTAACTACTTAAGGGGAAAAAACGAAATTAGGAAAGAAACCATTTATGATAACTCAAAGGGAAGCTCATTACTTTTCGAAGCGAGATCGGGATGCCTTAGAACACGCACGTATAAAGCGAGATATAAGAAGGAAGAAGAAGCATGTGCTTGCTGCGGTAAAGCTAGGGAAACGACGGAGCATATTTTATTAGAATGTGAAGACATCTATCCAGCGGTCGATTTAGGCACCACTGGCCTACTTGAAGCCCTTGGGTTCAGCGGGAGCAGTGGAAAAGCAAACAGGTCCGCAATAGACATCAGTAAGAGGCGATTGGAGGATTGGTGGAAGAAAAGTAGGGAAACGACAAAGGACGGAGACGTACAAAAGCACAGTTCGCAATAGGGTATCAGAAAATTTGGACGTGGTAGTTCATAGTGTGTTTTTTTTTCTCATGGGTTAACCTAGGTAGGATATTAGGCAGCATAGTAGCAAGAGCTTGGTGGCGCAAGCCACCGCCCCGTTCCAAAGGGGACGCTCATAACATCCATCCATCCATCCATCTGCTAGTTGGCGTCATGAAAACAGCCACTTCTCGGCCGGTCCGATCCAATCCAATTCAGTTTATTCCATGGTTTATGGTTTATGTTGCCGTCGTGATCATAGACACCTTTATTCTATGACATTGAGTTGGCATAAAAATATTCACACAGAAGTTTGTGTCAAAATTGCGTGAAACTCTAGGGTGGCAAGCAAGACGCCGCGCGTCGTACCGCTTCCTTTGTTTACTAACATGCCGCGGCTGTAGAACTTCACCGTGTATCTTGATCGCGCTGTCTCGGCCGCGATCTATTAAAGTACTAAGGTAACGCGAAGGTGCGGCAATAGAGAGGGCGTGAAACCGTCATGATTGTTCACCTGGGAGTTGCAAACTCGAAACGACAAGTTCTTGTTCACCGTCAATGTATCCTTCTCTGCGTTGCAGATCCTGCGCTCGTATAACCATAAACTGGTAATCGCAGAAACACAAACCCATTGAGCGTTCCAAACGCCTTGACTTGCTCCCTACAGACAGACATGACGTCGGAGCAAGAAGCTTCCAGGA
Source organism: Dermacentor albipictus (assembly GCF_038994185.2). Lineage (NCBI taxonomy): Eukaryota > Metazoa > Arthropoda > Arachnida > Ixodida > Ixodidae > Dermacentor > Dermacentor albipictus. The sequence goes on from NC_091827.1 coordinate 13,223,484, forward strand.
GTGCGTCGACCTCGTATTGAGCACCAATGTGCAATCAGTTGGACCTGAACAGGTGCACGCCCAAATAGCAGCCGCTTTAATGCCCGAGAAGCTTATTGTTAAGTTTTATGCATCCTTAATAACAACACTGAAAAATTGCTAGCAACTAGGTATTAGCACAAAATCATAATTCTTAGTATTTATTGTAATTTTAATATATTTTTTACCTAGGTGTTGTTGTTTGCAGTTTATTTTTCATTAGAAATTATTTTTTATACAAAAAACAGGAGCAGCCACGCCATAATAAATTTAAGCCAAAAGATCTAGCTGTTGATGTGATAAAGCGCTTGCACTTAAGCTAGCTAAGCCATCTGCTTTTAGATAAAAGTTAGTGCGGTTGCACAAAAGTATTACCGTTGGAATTTAGGTAATTCTGTCACTAAGGATAAAGCTATAAACGTGGATCTTGATCATTTATAGTTGCAAGCTTTTGTGTTTTAGTATCTGGCTTTTGATCTTAGTTTCAATACTTGGATTACCATAGCGCATTGCACAATCAACTATATAACTATCTAAGCTGCTTGAAGAGTCTAAATATGTTGCATGGGTCTATGCTTTTGACTTTAGAGCTAATCACTTCATAGCATTTATTAATGATTTGAAAAAATTTGATTAGGTTTCTCAAGTAATTGTTCTAGATTTAGTTGAATTTGTCTATATTCTTCGGATGGTATATTTATTGCTCTTATCATCGTATCACTGTATTGAGAATCTTGTGAATATAAAATAGCATTAGTTGGATTAAATGTTTCTACAGCAAGGGCATTAAAACCCGTATATTAGGTAGCAAGAAGTAAATTTTTATTAGAAATTTTAACTAGAAATCTCATTACAGATGTTTTGCTCTATTTTTGCCATATCTTGGACTGATAAGATTCTCATATTACGCCTATTAATCGTTAACTTGTGTCATTGTAGTTTAGATATCTAATACTTGCAAATATTTATATCTCAAATTCTCGCATCGTCGTAAGAACATCTTAACTAGTAAGTGGGTTTTGGATCTTTCCAGGTCAAATCGCTGAGAAGAAAAATAATAAAAAAGGAGCTAAATAATGCTACAGCCTAAAATATACCATTAAAACAAGTCATACAGCCTAATGATAAAAACCTACAAATTGATTTACAAAAGTCTGCTTTTATTGAAAAAGGCATACTAATAAACTATACCCCTGCTTATAGTATGGGCGTCTTCAAACGCTGCTAAAACATCGACAACATGACTAGTGTCTAATGACTAGCAACGCCTGTAGCTCATCGATGGTACCATGTGGAGCTTATGTCATAGAATAAAGAACCAACTTATGTCAGGAGTCAATAGCACGTCTGTACAAAGGCGTCAGGAGTGAAGACAACCCTTGTCCTTAACTGAGTTTCTGAGTGCCGCGCAATTCGTACCTCAGGCTAGCAGCAGTTGTGGTCCTGCGCACGTGCTTGGCCTGGGAAATTTTGAAAGGTGATGTGCGGTCTTTAGAGAAGTCATTGAGGTTGAAACACGAGCTCTTTGGGCAGGTGCCATACTAGTACTTGTGTTAGAAAGTGAAGCATAATCTAGAAAAAAAAACTAAAATAAATGAAATGTTATTATGTTCATTGACGCAGCAGCCTCTTCAGTGCCTGTCTTTTCAGAAGCTTGAAGATGTTTCCATTTACCACATTTGTCGTGAGAACATCTACTACGTCCTCTGTTCAAAGAGGTCCACTGGAGACACATTGGCTGCAGATGTTACAGCCACTGAATTTTTAAATGAGTAAGTTCTCACACTCAAATTAAGTAGGTTGTATAGAAGAATCTTGCTCCCATACTTGTGCATGTACATGTGTTTGACATGGCAATCTTGTTTGTTTTCTTCATTTCAGATTGTACATGTTAATCAAGAATTTTTGTGGAACCACAACTGAAGAAAGCCTCCGTAAAAATGCGTTGCTCATCGAGGAGATACTTTCTGAGATAGTTGTAAGGAGTGCTTGAAAAGTTATCCCACATTTTTTCGTACCTGTTGAGAAATATTGGTAAATGAAATTGCATTGGCCAAAGCTTGTTGGTGTATGCTGTGGAGAAATCGCTTCCATTTCCAAAATTTGTAGTGTGCTATGCAGTGTACTTGTTGGCGGTTCTTGGAGTAAGTGCTAAGTGCATGATTTGTGTAAGCGACTTTATTTATGAAATTCCTTATTTTTCTGAGATGTGATGCATGCGTTTTTAATACCAGCAGTACTATTGACGCAATTCAATTCAGCGATTCACCATACTTCCCGCGGTATTTTTTCCTTGCCACTTCTAACAGACTGATATTGTAAATTATTGAATAGCATAGTAAATTTCATGAGCTAAGCTAATGCTGGATGCAGGCATGTGTCGCCTTTGTTAAACAATTTGCTACTTGACCTTGCTATGCAGCATCATTCTGAAGGTGGAGCATGCCTATATATCAGAAGCGAGAAATGGATGAGCTGGTATGGAAGCATGGCTACTTCGGAGTGCAAACTACTAGGATAAAAGCAAAGGCACGAGAAGAAACAACTTTTGTCCTAGTAGTGCACGCTTTGAATTAGCCATGCCTATGTATGTTTGTTTTGTAACATCGGTTAACGCTCCTCACAGCTGTAAAAAAATAACACCCTGTAATACTGTTGCCTCTACCCCTTGTTTTCAGAACCGTGGCTACATTTACACGACAGATTTGTCCTCTCTGCGACCCTGCATCTATAGTGAACCAGCTGGCACACCCATTTTGAAGAAGACAGTATTGACGTCCACTCTCCTGGCACTGGTAAGCACACAGCCACAAACAGAAACATTGCTTTTCGATCAGTGTTTTTATTTTCGAAACAATTCTTCTTCTGTGTTTGCAGGACGCAAAGTCAGCTGTGCCAAATACCTCAGCTCTGAGGCCAGTGTTTGGATCGAGGTTGGAGCAAAGCCAGGTAAAGACACTGGGCAGAGTTGTGTGATACACGACACAAAGTAACTGGTGCAAATGCCACTCTGGTAAAACTTGCAATTTCTTGATCATGGCTCAACTGAATGGTTCACTTGATTGCAGAACCAGCACAAGGCTGAAATATTTCTTGATGTTGTTGAGAAGGTCTACGCCTCCATCTCCACAGAGGTAACTGCAACTTAGCTCATGTCCATGCAAAACCACTCACACTTGGTTTCCCATTGCCGCGGAACCAGGGAAGTGTCACAAACTTTCTTCTGTGCGGCAGCGTGAACTTAAAAAGCTGCCTCGAGTCTAAAGCAAGCATCATACTTGGATTCAACGAAGATTTGGTTCTTGCATCAGCGCCATCTGAATCAGGTATACTATGTTCTAAAAGTTTTCTTCCAATTTGCTTTGAGGAAAATATGGAGCGCACGAAAGTGTATGTTCACACAAGAATGGATCAAGGTGCATATTGCAGATACATTAACTACAAACAATGGTTTTTGTCAGAGATAGTTAAATACTGCTTAAAGGGCAAGATTGAGTGCAACCCAAATAACAGACATATGTCGTAATTTGTCGTGTTATGTTCAAGCTGACTGTTATTGATGTAATTATGCTAACACATTGTCACACATTTAGCCACTTATGTATAAGCATCTCGAAAACGGGTAAAGTCAGTGCATCATTGAGGTTGTATTAGGAGGCTGCTTGTGTACTGAGAAGTGTGCAAGTTACATTCAACCACACATGGCGTGACATCTCTGCTGCATATTTTGCAGAATCCTACAGCACAGACGTCGTCCTTTCCAACTACATCCTTCATGACACGGTCAAAAGTGACAAGTTTTCTGTGGACCGGACACTGACTGTTCTAGCCCCTCAAGGAGAGGTGAGGAACTGGTACATAAACTTCTGGCTTACATGCCATTGTGCTCCAAAAAGTACTAAGCATTAAATTTCAACTCATGAATTCCATTTTTCTGGTGCTATTGTGTTAATTCTCTATAGACGAGAATAATATCATCTTGGGGAGTCCGAACTTTCCAATTTTGCATTAATAGTTCTTCATGACTGAATATTTATGACCATACAATAACATTGGCATAACATGAACCACATACTAGGCTAGAAGAAAGTTGTTAGTTTCCCAGTCAGCTCAGACTTAATCTGCGGGCAGCTTTTTTTTTCACATTAATCATTTTTCTCAGGACATTCTTATTTTGTGAATTCCACTGCTCCAAAGCACTGGCATGTATGTTTATTGGCTCTGCTTTCTTTTGTATTTTTCACCCCCTCCCTCGCTCACGGCACTGCAGATTCCAGTTCTGAGGTACTGCACCACTAGGCCCAACAATGGATACCCATTCTCAATTGTTGCAGCAGTGGAGGAAGTGCCAAGCTCAAGGTCATTCTTTGTCTCTCATTTGCAAACCTGTTTTTTGGTTCCTTTGCTGTTCAGCTTATTGCGGTACTTGAGCAGTTAACTCCACTTAAGAGGAAGCTTTAGTTCGGGGGCCGACTCCAATTTCTCTATTCAAATGCATGTGAAACGTCTAAATGCTCTCATCAGGTAACTGATATGAATGATATTTGTTGCATTTCAGAGTGAAATCTAAATTCTGATGACTGTTGGAAGCAGCATTTTGATTTAGAGCCTAGAATTTTTTACAAAAGATTTCCAAAAACAAGTAAGCTAAAAAACAAACTAAACATAAGTATACAAATTTGTAACTCTGCACGGAAACGAGGTATCACAGTTCTGTTAATTGCATCTTTTAGACTGCCTTAAGTGGACAGGCATGACACAAAAGTTTAAAACTTACGTGAAATGGTGCAATGTTTATGAGAGCTCTGCAAAAGTCCTACTCACAAATTAGTGGTTCACTGGAGAGCGATGAGTGATATATCAATTTTTTTTGCTTTACATGTCCCAATAGATGCAATTTACATAATTGCGATTTCATTTTTTTATTGCTGACTTACAGAGATGTAAACTTGATACTTCAGGTTCTTGAAATTTTGCAATTTTAAATAATTTGTAAAAAGAAAATGAAAATGAAAACTACTTTATGCTTGAAGTGCATCAGTGTGACATAAGACACGACAAAATTTATGCGAGTCCTGTCAAGGAGAGTAAAATCTGCTTGCTGTCGTGTATAAATGGTAGGAGGTAACAGTGATTCTTACTACCACTGTGAAGGGACCTGGTCCTCACAGTTAAGCTACGCTGTGAAGGCAATGCGGGATCAGAAGCTGTTGGGACTACTCTGGAAATTCCCCTGCCTTGCAACACAAGCGGGTAAGTCTACTGCTGTCAATCACCCTGCTGGTGGTTCTGACACAGCCTGCATTTACATGCTTAAGTGGTTTCACTGCTTGAAGCATTGTTTCATTGTCAATGTAGGTGCTACTATACGAGAAAGTACATACAAAGGAAGCAATAGAAGTCCTGCTCTAGTTACACAATAGTACCTTATTGATACATCTCCCAGGAAAAAAGAATGAAAGAATGTTATCTTGGAAAATTCATTTGAGTCATTATCAAAGTGCCTTGCACAGGTTCTTTGCGTGGATTTAATTATCCCACATTGCCTGACATAAGTGGGTACGGTTGCATGCAACTTATCTAAAAAGAAAGTGTTGTATCCCGATTTCTTACAGTTCAGTAAGCTTGCTATAATTCAATTTAATCTCCAAAATTTTGATTGGCCCTCGATTACTTTTGAAGCTGCCTGAGTAGAACAAATCTTTAAGTTGAGCCTTTTACCTTCAAGTGCCGTAGTATTTCCTAGAACAGTTGATAAGAGCCAATTTATTAAGGCACCGATATTCGCAACACACTTGCTATCATTTATTGGGCTGCTCTGCATGTTTGTGATTGCCATTACGGTATAGTGTCACTTAGGCAGTTGTGTTTGTACAGATATTCAGGATGTGTAAGCACTATATCCATATTCTCAACCATGGAGTCCTGAATTCTATGTGTATATCAGTGTAATGACCCATAATTCACTGTGGGACCAGATTGTATACAACTTAAGGCAATTTAGACAAAAATCTGCAGTCTCTAGGGGCTCATATTAATGCAAGTCAGTTGTACCTTTATGCATTCTGAAGGCATGAGCCATTGAGTGCGAGGATCTGAGAGTCTCCATGTTAAATGAGACCTGCCTTATTATCTCAAATCAAAACAGGGTCATGAAGCGTTTCAATGAATTGGAACAGAGTGCAGAATTTCAATACGAAACCAAGAAAATTGTGTGGAGGATAAGATGTCTGAAAGCCAAGTCGGAAGCGGTGGCCAAATTCAGAGTAAGTGTTTGAACACAAAGTGCATGCAACATTCTTTTTGGCTTGACTCTTGGCAAAAGGCCCTCTGATGCACGTCTTCTCTTGCGCAATTCTTCGCAGCTTGTCAATGCTAATGAAGGTGGTTTCGGGAAGCTTGAGCTTGGACCCATCTCCATGAAATTTGAACTTTCAAACCAGTCGACATCTGGGCTCAAGATCCGTTTTCTCAAGGCTGACCAACACTCTGGCAGCAACGTTCAACGCTGGATACGGTATGTTACGACATCTGACTGCTGGGTTCAGCGCTTGACGTGATGAGAATAAACACTTAACAAATTCATTAAACTGTTTTATTGTCACGTGATGGATATTTGCAATTGATCAAAAGCACCATGCCATTAGCTCTCAAGAAATCAACAGTCAGATTGCCAACTTTGCAGTTTATTCCTTTCCCAATAATTTACTTGAGAAATGCATAGTGCGCACGATTCCACTTGAATGGTAGATACAAAGCAGGATGTCATGGGACTACAAAGAAATCACCCAGGTTTGTAGGTTGTAGCATGTAGGACAAACAAATTCTGGTGGAACCCGTCTCACAGCGACTGTGTATGTTAATGTGACTAGTATTAAAGCAATGTAGCGACACACTGTATTGTTGAAGACAAATTTATTTACAATATGCTGAGGTCATTCTCAGATTTACATAGCTTCGAGTTCAGGGTCTCACCCATGCTCTTGGGACAGAGGAACGACAACACAGTAGTGCAAACAATCACAAGTGCATTTATTGCACCTTTCACACTCTAATGCCTGCTAGCCGAATCACTACCTACAGAACATGCTGATGGGTGCCGCGACAAATCTAGGAAGTTCGACTCGCCGCGACTGGATATCAAGCGAATATGTTCGCCCCATGCTGGACGCCAACACCTGGTCGTTTGCGTGTACGGTCATGCGAATGGTGGTGTGCGGGGTCAAACAATTGTGTTTGTTTATTCTGGTGTCCTGCTCCTAGGCCTTACCAGACGGTCTCGCAGAAGCATGGATCGGCGCACCCTCGGAACGTCCGTGCCACCCACTGACCCCGAGCCAAAGAGGAAGAGCCTATTTCCTGTCATGGCCAACTAACCCCGATGTTAGGCGGTAACACTCGCACCATCTCTCGTAATATGTTGTAACCACACCGACCGCCGCTTAGCTGTGAGGAGAAGCCGGATTACAGGAGATGTGAGAACCATACGAGGAAAACATCAGGGGACGTGCGAGTCAAGCATCACCACAGGGTTCGTCACCAAATTCATGAGGGTTCTGTGGATGGTGAAGTATGGATGAATAGTGCTTTGAAGTCAGTAAGCCCTAACAAACACACGGTTGATGACCCCTCATGTTTGCATCCTGGGCATGAAGTCTTTGAAGGCCCTTTCAACACTGAATACTTCTTTCAATCTTTGGGAAACCAAGCATTTGCGGCTTTAGATACACCAACGTTAAAGTCCCCTCTTATAATCATTAGCATCTTCTTATCAGAGGTGTTATTATAGTAGGGCAAGACAGATTGAAGTGGATCAAGTTAAACTTAAGGAAATGAGTTCCTGATATGGGTGCTTTAGAAAAACTTCCCAGTACACTTTCTTGGCCATTGTACTTAATTTCTGCTAGTCGTATATCCCCAATGTGATCTGTAAAGGTACTGGATTTCTTCGCATTTGGTAGTATTTTAGCCTCATTGGTCTCACAGCGAAGGGGTTCATTTTGAGGCTCTTGTAAGGGGCACTAGCACACCTTTGGATGGGCATCATAGTGGGGACAGTGTGCAGCTGTTGTTTTGTATTGGGTGACCCTGCACATGTGCTGTTGTTTTGTGAGCAAAAGCGACATTTTAAGGGCCTGCTAGCAGACAGCAGCAGCACATCAAAGAGGGGGACGTAGGCTAAGAATGCTAACTGCATTAAAGGAAACAGAGTATATATATGCAGTATGAATCCTACACTTTGCATGGCCGAATACGTTGCACGGCTGGCTACAACAAAAATCTGTGACACCTGCATACATCATGAAGATTATTCAGCAACACAAAAGAATACATTGCGACGCTATGCCACGGCTGCAACATGACAGCTGTAGTGGGTTCCGGCTTTGAGTTGAGACATGGACCAAGGCTCCTGAACAAGAATGAGATGAAATTCGGCTTTTTTGCCGTTTCAAGCATAGAGGTCCTGCGGTGACCGAGCACCTGGTTGGGAGCACGCCTATACATATTTTACTGCTATGTCCCCAGCAGCATCACCGGTGTTATGATGATGATTGCTGTTGCCTTTCTCTTTGCATTGGATGATCTACGGGAGGATCTAGTCTGCCTTCCAGACCCATGGTGAAAGCTCTACTACAAGGCTGGATGATTGGAGAAGGGTTGCCAGATGACCTGTAAAATAATCTCTAAAAGACCTTTTTTTTTTTTTTTTTAGGTGAGAACCACTACAAGTAGCCAAGCCCCAGGCCAGGTGACACTCCTACCCATGAGAAAAGCCATTGTGTTTTCAGAGGTGCCATTATTCAAACGCAGTACCTACCACATACAAGGCTGATGCTCTGCCATAAGGCCATTACTGCAGTCAGTGCCAAGTTGTGTTGCATCGACCTAGCAAGCTATGATAACCAAGAAACTTTAAAGAAGCTAATGATGGCACTATGGGCGATGGAACAGAAAGTGATTAACATGAAAGTAAAAAAACTAAAAGATGGCAGCATGGATGAGAGAGCAAACATGGGTTAATTATATTCTAGTTGAAAATAAGAGGAAGTGGATCATTGATATGCAGTTGCAGTGCACAGTTCTAGCAGGGCACACACGAAGGAAAAAATTTCTTTGTGTTTTCTTTGTGTTCTGTTAGATCTATAATAGGCAGTGCAGTCAACTTCACATTTATGATCCTGAGCCAACTACCCTACATGCAACTGTTTATTGGAGGAGTGGTTAGGTAGGCCATGTTGAGCATATAACAGGTAACCAGAATCACTTTCAGTAGCAGAATGGGTGCCAATGGTCGGACAACACAGTTGAGTGTAATAAATGGTTAGATGAGGTGGCATGAGATCATACAATTTGGAGGCACAGTCTGGAGTCAAGACGGCATAGGACTGGGTCATGATAATTCCATTTCTTCATAAGCAAAGAGCAGATCATAATGGGGATATAAATAATGCATTGCTTCACAAGAGTTGGAAGAGTTTTTTTCACGCAGCAGCCACCACAAGGATGCCCAGCTGTCCTGGATAGTGCATTGACAAAAGAAGCGTTTGTCAATATATTCAGCCCTTCCACTGTTCCTGTAGCCAATGGACCAGGTGTATCACCTCCTTCTATGAGGCAGTCTCTCACAAGCAGTGCTTTCTTTTCATCTTGTTCTTTCTTTTGCTCCACTTCTTCAACACGTGGTGTTCTCAATTTGACCCTTGGAGACAGCTTTTTCCCTGGCGCATGACAAGCAGTGTTTTAATGGGCTTCAGTGGAGTTTGGTGGTCATTTGCTCTCGGCTAGATGCAGCATTATGGACTGTCATTCAAGCAAGATGAGTATACACAAATTTACAGATGCGTATCTATAAATAATGTGACATAAATGGGTCATATAAATGCTTATAAGCTATTACAGCAGCAAATAATTTGTAACAAGATACAGTGGACAAAAGTATAATAAAAAAAAGCTATTTTCACTGCACATCTTCTACAAATAATTTTCATAACAAAAAGAAAGAAAATAAACTATTACTTGTTGAGCAGCACACTTCATATTCAACTAAAATGCTCGAAATAACTATGCAGGTCAACTTGGAAGGTGTTGCATGAAGCCATAAAAAATGCTGAAATGCAGTTTGCTTCAATAGACAATGCTTTTACTCTAGATGCAGCAGTGAATGAGCAGTAGATTTAAATGAAAATGATGTTTAACTGTACAGCTTGTCCAAAAGGCATTTTACATAAATGACTCGCCACTGAGTGCATACTTTCAAACACAACATTTGTGCAGAAAAGTGTGCAACATTTTCTATTTCAAGCTCATAATCTGTGAAAGATGTTGTAAAACAGGTGTCAAACTAACAGCTGTGATCAAGAATAATGTAATTACGGGATGATGCCCAGCTACACGACAGTTTGGCTACTTCATTCTTTAGGAATTAAAAAAGATTCATCACTCAATATCATGAAACATGAATGCATAAAAGCTTACAATTTGTTAGCTCTGCATGCAGCATGGATAATACATTTTGGCAAAACAGCGATAACGGGTGATGCACAATAGGCAGCGAATTATACGCAAAGTGGAAGATGTCAAGGTAAGACTGAGCTATAAATACCACGAGCACGTCACAAACTTGGCGTTTGTTTGGAGAAGCATAAACACGTGAGGGAAGTTAAAAGAGGTGGCCCCGAACACCACCTCATATCACATCACAATCACGATGTATACGTAAACAATTGACACTTGCACGATTAACACGAGGCGTTGCTAAGCTGCAAAACGTAAGATTCTCTAGCACGTCGTCTGTCAACCGGTTGCATCGGTTGACGACAGACGACGTTCTTTTTTGATCGCTTTCCGCGTGGTCGCGTCGTCCGGCGAGGCGCTAGTTTCTCTCTTCCGGGGTTTCTTCTTGTACTTGCGAGGTGCAGGCGCCTTGGCGTCCGGCAGTCTCAACTTTGGATACTCCATAGGGGCTTCGCGTTTGATCTTGGTCGGGTCGCATTCGGCTGAGTAGGCCGGTATCGCGATTCCTAGGCGCTTCATCAGCTTTTCCATGACGTCGTCAACGTAGGCGCGCAGAATCAAGTTGGCCGACTTGTCGATCTTGGTCGGCTGCAGGTTGCAGATGACGATCTTGCCTCCCGTCTTCTTGGCCAGAAGGGGCAGCGCGCCGCACGGCACGATCTGCAGCGTCGAGCCGAGGCACAGGATGAGGTCGGCGGCCCTGCAGTGCAGGTCGGCCGCTTCGATCCCGTCCTCGGGCAGCTCGTGCTCCCAGTCCAGGATGGAATCGTGCAGGTGACCGCGGCACAGACGGCCGTTCTTCTTCGGCACGGGACACGACTCGCCGGTGGGCTTCTGGCCGACCGACTTGGTCGCCGTGGTCCTCACGAACTGCCGGCCGCACTGGTTGCATCGGTCCAGAAACATGTTTCCGTGCAAGTCCGTGAGGATGTCCATCGGGAAGCCCGACTTCAGGTGCAAGCCGTCGACGTTCTGGCTGACGAGGAATTTGAGATGTGAGCTGCGCGCCAGCTCAACGAGTGCCATGTGCGTGGAAGTCGGTACCGCGTCGTCGAACGAGATGTTGACCTGCGGCTTCTCACCCTGCTGCTCCAGAGTCCAGACTCCACGCGGACCGCGGAAGTCGGGGATCCCGGCCGACGTGCTGATGCCGGCGCCGGTGATCACTACGATGTGCTTGGAGGCCTGCACCCAGTCGGCGAGTCGCGCGATCTTGTCTTCGAGCAGCGACGGCTCGTCGAAATGCTCGGCCTGGCCGCAGATGCCTTTGTCGGCGTACTCGGACAGCCCGCTTGCATAGTCGCAAGACATGGCGAGCTTTTTGCGGCAACCTGCGGTTTTCGCTCACACTTTCATCGGCATCGCTGTTGTTTGGCCTTTGGCCACTGGTGGTTTGTTTTAGATACGACGATGCGGCTAGCAGAAGCAGGCCGAGCGCTCATGAAAGCCTCAAGATGTTCAAGAACAAAATAAAGAATTGCAAAACGACAACGTTGCACAACTTCAAATTACAACAGAGCCTGATGTAAGGAAACAGCAGTCACAGAGAGCAATAGGATACAACAAAAACAATCTAGTCACATTTTTTTCTTTAGTTTCGGTTCCGATTTTGTGGCTACTGCAAGCGAATCGCACAGCCGCGGTTACTATATAATGCGCTCACTCGGCAGCGCATTTGTGAGGGAAATTATGAAATTTGTTTTCGCCCTCGGATGCTTTAAGGGAAAAAAAAGGGGGGGGGATGCGACGATTGCTATGCACGAATATAGTGCCTAGAATATAGCACGAAGGCAAGCTTTCTAGTAGAAACGCGGCCTCTAACATAAAAGATGCGGTGACGGGTGTCTTTTTTTCCCCATTACAATTGTTTGTGGGCTGCCGTTCTCAAAATTTCGAGGAATAACTTTGTAAAGAATGAAAAGCAAGGTATGAGTGGTTGGGTATGCGTGGTTCGGGTTTGGTGCAAAACTATTTTTGTCGAAGCGACGCACGACGCTGGATTTTCTGCCACACGGGGTCCTTGACGCTCTCGCGTTAAAACTGCACCTTCGCCTCTAGTTCGTAACGGGCCCGTGCTTTTTCTTTCCTTTGGTTTTAATTTCGTGTCTACGTTGTTAAACCATCAGGGTCCTTTTAAAAGATTGCAAGCATGTATTCGCATCTTTTCCCACGCGATTTGCGTTTCGCACGTACACACGCGCACGCAACGCACAATTTCATTGATAGTTAACGCGGGCCTCAAATGACTGTTACCTTGCATATAAAATGCGCCTCAGAATTTTCATGTCCTTTTTTTTTACTTTTTTTGTGTTTATTTTGTTTACCGCTATCCTTAGGTACATAGTACACATAACTTTGCACGAGGCCAGCAAGTTCAACTGTGCCATGGCATTGTTGAAGCCTTGCATGAAACAATTTTATTTTGCCAACTATTTCGAGAGTGGGACTCATCACCAACTAGGCAGGTCATTGACAAAACATGATACTTTGAAAGCTGATAGCGAAACAAATTTCTTAAGTTTTGTAATTCAACTTGCTTCATTGTGGAGAGATACTAAAGCAACAGACACAACAAAATGAATGTTGTAGTAAAAGCATTGTATACGAATCTAGAAAAGTGTATGTCGAAAATCGTAAAAATGTGAGAGTGAAGTAAAAAAATTGCGAGTCATGGCAAAGAGCCCAAACAAATTTCTCATTGATACTGACAATACTTCTGTTCTATAAATAATTCTATCACAGCTTTTGCATCTACCAGATTGCTGTCAATCCAGTGGGTTGTAAAAGACTGTTTAACATCAGTGTACCTCCCTCCGTCTGTAGATGTGAAGGCATCAAATGTCCCATTGAGTGAAAAAGCTGGTGTCTGTCGCATGAACAAGTGGAAAAAAAAACCCGAATTCCCATTGGCTGCGACGCCACATCATCAGTTCGCCTCGATGGACCAGAGTGGGCGAAAGGGTACACCTGCTGCTGCACTAGCACAACAGGTGTTGTGCGAGGGGAGAGGGCATCGCCCGATGCCACATCACCCTCTCTCTTGGAAGCCTGCGTTATCTGCGCAAGCTCTTGCCTGCGTTCTAACCATGCCTCAGTAATCTCTATAAAGAAAATGTATAGAAAAACAAAACAAATTTCTCAGGGAAAAATGGTGGTACTGAGCTTTAAACCTACGACCCCATGCTCAAAGGCCAAGTGTCGTACCCACTGGGCTAAACCAGCACCTCCTAGATAGCAGGCCTGTGCACTCTGCTATACAACTTCCTGCTATTTGGACCGACATTTCAGTTGTATGCCCGGCGTGATGAACGTGGCCACGTCAAAATCATCGCAGCTTACCAACACCTCCTAGATCTATCTAGGCGGCCTTGGGATCACCTGGGAGCATCCACATTAGTTTATATGGCAGTCGGGCAAGGTAGCATGATGTCACGAATTGAACTGCATCGGCCTTGTACTATCTCGTAGGCTTTGGCCAAGCATCTCAACGCGCTTGTTTGCCCGCTATGAGTTCATAGCTTGAAGGAACGGGACCACACAGTGGCGTTCACTTGGATGTTAAGCTTTCACATTCACAACTCGTAAAAAGTGCTTGGGTGGCCTCGGATTTTTCTTCTTTGCCTTGTCCGCTGCATGGCCCAACCACTAGATACGGCTACGATTACTGTTACATCTTCTGAATCCAACAATACCTGTGGTGAGCTGTAGCCTTAATCCTCAGCAATGAGTGCGTTTGCTAAAAAAGTGACATTAAGAAATGCTGAGAATCTACCCATACTTTTGAGGAGGGTTGGATAATGTAGGTTGTGCTGATCAAATTTCAACAAGCATGCCATTTTCCTGTGACTAAGGCACCAGGGTTAGTGCACCTGCTATTATTGCACAAGGGTGTAGTAAACCAAGCATAACCATCTTTCATTAAAAGGTAATTTAATTTCCAAAGTTCCAATGTACAGTTATAACGAGGACTGAACACCGCTTCCATCACATGAAGAGCAGCGCAATGTTTTTTATTTCGTGGACATTTGTTAACTTCTGTTTGAAGTACGAGCAACAGTATAAAGGTGGTAAAAAACACAAAACAGCAACGTGAAACGATGGAAACAAAAAGCAGCAGTCCAGCATGAATGATGTTTTTTTTTACACTGAGACGAGAGTTGCAATCTTGGACGTCATGTCGGGGGATCTAACATGCTGCCACTCGTTGCATTTGCTCGTAGCCGGCACCAAGCATAAAAGAGAAGGTGGGGTTGCTTCCCAGGTCCTGCAAGTCCGGCATCTCGAGCAGCTCATCCAGGGAAGGCAGGAACTCGGTCAAGTTCAAACCTTTGTCCCCCGGCAAAGGAACGTAGCATGATGTCAGGACAAAAAGTGGTGTGAGTGGGGACAGCACAGATGCATACAGATATAACTGCTTAGCATTAACAATGTGAAAGGTCATTCTCATCATCATCCCATTTCAAGTAATACAGTGCGAAGCCTTAGAAAACACGGGGAAGGCGGGAGATGGAAATTCAAAATGATCAGCAAAACGACGACAAGGTAAAAATGGGAGCCAACGCATCGACAAGTGTACTTGTCTTTTTCAAGGTGACACTTTCCTGTGCTTTCCTCAGCACAGTATCGACACAGTATTTCCTCAGCACAGTGTAATGGTGAAGCCCTGTTACAGGGATCTGCAATTATCCCTGTCCTGCCTCAACAGAAGCAAAGATGCGCTAACAGACTTTGCAGTGTCACTCCTCGACACACTTGGCTGGTATTCTTACGACTTATTTCGCATTAGAAATACAAATGTGTGAAAGAGACTTACCCTTGGAAAAATGCAGTTCTGCAATTCTGAAGAATAGCAGATCTGGCATGACGCGAACAGGATCGTCAGTGTTCAAGTCTTCCCACCTAGAAAAATCAGATGTGCAAGTAAATAACAGAGGTAAGAGAGGACACTGGTGAGCTTAATGTTTAGCACTCAAAAACATCTGAATCTAATTGCTTACATAAAGCTCTCACTGTTACTTTTGTGCAAGATATGGCTGACACATGAGTTCAGAAGGTTAGTATAAATAAAGATTGGTAAAATGCAAATACAATGCAAGACCAAAGCCCCCCTGACAAGAGATAGGAAGTCACCATGAAACCCTCTGTGAAACTGCTTGAAAGTGTTCGTATTATTTGGGAGCACAAGGTACCAACACAATTATATTACTTGCAATTTAATTTTAGACAACTGGAATAGGTGTCACCCAACATTTGCCATTTATCTCTGAAGATTGCGTGCTTGTAGTCTACACCAACGTGAAGTTGCCAAAAGCGAATAAATTTAGGTCATAGCTTCCTTGTTTTGCTGGCTGCAAACAAACCACACTGGTCAGCCTGCTTCAGGTCTTTCCATTGAATCAAAAGGAGTGGAAAAATGTTTTTAGCCACTTGGCTCATAGCATGGCAACACTGATTTGAAAATGACAGTACACACGAAGTTAGCAACAACATTTTTCATCTAACTGCTGTCTAACTAGTCGAATGTGCGAGCTCTTCTTGAAGAAAAAAAAAAAAGGACATTGTTTGTACACACAAAAATGCAAAGGCTCTAAATGAGCAACAAGAGCTGGAAAAGAAAACAACAGCCTTGTGGAAGGACTTCAAAGCAAGGTAAACATGGGGAAGGCAGGCAATGGAAATTCAAGGTGATTATCAAAACGAGAACAAGGTGAAAGTTGGAGCCAATGTTTCGACAAGTCAAGTTGTCTTTTGTCGTCCTGAAAAAGACAAGTCCACTTATCGAAACGTTGGCTTCCGCTTTTATCTTGCTCTCGTTTTGCTCATCACTTTAAAGCAGAGTGTTGCACACAGTGCTAACTGGAAGTACAACACAGACTGTTAACTTCTATGTTGATTACGGTGTATCCAGAAACTGGCAAGTTGAACAGTCGGGCTAGTTGTTGCAGGTTCAGTGTACCGATAAACAGTGCAACACCCGAACACGTATGCAGGGAACAGCAAGGACAAGGCACATGCTTGTCCCGTCACACTAGATCTGAGTGTTGTGATGTGTTCCAGTAATCATAGACCGGGAGGCTAGCAGAGAAGTCATTGTAGCTGACGGTAGACGTAAAGATGGCAGCAGATCAAATGTATGCATACATATGCTTAGTGTCTATATTTATGTTAATAACAGGGGCACTAACTGCCATGGCATGTTAACTTCTCTGTTGACTTTTATACCACCCATAGTGTCTATATGTGAGGTTGCAAAGAATCACCCACAGATAGTTTTTTTTTTAGAATACTCAACCAGAACTTAGTAATAGGGCACTTGCACTCACCGCTGAGCATTTTGATTTCACTGATATACACACAGCATCGTTTAACGTTACCTGTCCATCAACGCCACCTATGCACTTTAGGGGCGACTCAACACGAGCTAAATTTTAAACTTGCTCCCCAACCAGCAGGCTGGGTGAGGCCAGTCTCTCACATGTGAAGTAGCCATAGCTTATTTTTTGCATGTTGGACAGCTTCGCTGTACCCTCGGTACTAGCGCTGATGCAGCGGTACAAGGAGTGCCTGGACTGTGCTCTGCTTACTGGTCCCTGAGGATGGCTGCACACCAGATGCGCATGCGCAGCATCTGGGCTCTCGTCTGGTCCGTGACAAAGCTCAGCAGCTCGAGGGCCTTGGCAAAGTCGTACTCATTGGCGTTCACATTGTCTCGGCTGATGTACATCTGCACACAAGGAAAGTGGGCTCACACCAGGCACAGTAAAAATTGCAGGCGTGGTTTGTAACATGCTCCAACCTTGGACGACAGAGAGAATATTATTACAGTTAAACCTCGATATAACGAAGTCGGTAAAATTGGCAATTTGCTTCGTTATATCGAAATTTTGTTGTATTGAAATTCGATCTTTTATGCAAGTACAGTCGCCAATCAACTTTTTTTTACACGGAAAGAGGCCACAGACTTTTTCGAATTATCGGGCAATATAAAAAAAAAGCAAATTTAAATGAGAAAACAATTAATTTTTATAAATTTGGGAGTCGGTGACGAATAGTACGGTTTCATGCCACGTACGTTCACAATATCTTCTCGGCGGTATGAACTAGGCGAAGCCAGCCACGCTTTCGCGTGCACTCCATCCCCGCGGCTGACAGCAGGGAGCAAATGCTTCGTCTGCCTCTCGCTCCAATGGGTCACCGAAACACACGCGTTGCAAGACAGCTTACATGGTGCTACGCCCACTCGGCACGGCCACCCTTTGCACACGTGGCAGATTACCTCTAAAGCAGGGTGTGTGGCTGAGTGTGCGCTCAGCCGCACTTACAGCCATGCGCAGCTACGGCCGAGACGCACGCCAGAAATCGAGATGTGCACCAACTTAACCCCCGCTCTGCCCTCCTGCACTCTTGATCGCGTTGCCGCGAGCTTGCTACCCCCCCCCCCTCCCCCGTTTTTCCCTGAGCTTGCGCGGGAAGGCAGCACTCGTGAAGCCACCATCTTGTGCTAATGGTGCGAGTGAAAGTGTGCGAGGGTGACCTCGCACACTTTCACTCACACCAATAGCACACAGTGCGCAGGGCGTGATAGGAACTTATCACACTTGGACTTTATGCGGAGCATGATGCGGCTCCATTTAAGTGGTCACTCTTGTCCTGGGGCTGCGCGATTTGAGGTGCATTTGCAGCCACCTGTAATTCAATCGTTTGATCATCTGCGCCTGCAGAAGTTTCCACTTCTTTCCACGGTATTCCTTTGCGGCGGCAGTGAAATAATATACAAACACAATTCTTTACATTGAGGTTCTAAATGCATGGTGTTCTATGGACAAGAGGTTATGAAAAGTTAAATACTTCATTATAATGAGGTTTAACTGTAGTTGCACAGAAGATGAAAGTCAACATTTAATTTGGCATGACGCAGCAGTCATGCTCGTCCATGATTGATCCAACACAAGAGCTGTGCCCAAGGCAATTCATGCAAAACAACCAAATGATGACACAGGCAATAGTCACTAAGTGACTAAGTTGAACTTGCAAGTATATACTGCAATTTCGCACATATTATCCACTTCAGCATATAACTCATACCGGATTAACCAGCCCTCAGGAGAGAAACACATAAATAACCTCTTAAAACAATGTTATACTTTCATAAGTGTGACCTGATACAGCTATCAGCACAAAGAAAAGCTCTAGAAATGTTATTTTGTATGAATTAAAAGTCTTTTTACTTTTCTGATCTGTTAGTGTGACTTCTTACAGCTGCTTTCTGTTGAAGTGTGCTGCGACTCTACGGCAAACCGGAGTGCATATATAGGTGAACTTTGGCATTGGACGTGGCTTCATAGTAATGTGATACATGTAGTCTTACATTATGACTTCTTTAAGTTATTCACATATACCAACTTACACAAACTTGTCATGTTGCTGGTACTTTATGAACTAAGTAGGAGCGAGCCTCTAAACACAGAAAAATTTAAAACTTCAGAAGCTGCTCGCTCGCTTTCTTGATGCTAACTGACCACTGGCAACAGTGTACCACGTGGTAAAAACCTGAGTGCGAAAGGCCCGCACTTCATTCAGCATGCACTGAAAAAAACAAACAAAATGTCTGTGAACTCACCTCGATCAACTCTTCCGGTCCAAGTGCACCCATGGTCTTCGGGTCTAAGCAGTATGCCTGCAAGTATCAGGATGGCACTTACAGTGATAGCACAAGAAAGCCAGATGAACACGCGAAACCCAAAGGTATTCACTCACACGCATCTTCATTCCACCTGGACTTGAATCCTTATACCTTTGTATTATTACAATGCCTCAATATTATATTGCATTCCTCACTAATCTTTGCAGGCATGTGCAACTTGCTTTTGGATCGTCCTCGTCGCCACCACAGGCAGCATTTAATGTTACTTCTTCTACTGGTATTACTATTCATTTTGGACTTGCGACCTGTATTCACTGTTTTTACTTGGCACTTTTTAATTTACTTATTGGGCTTCAGGTAATCTGTGGTGGATCACAGCAAAGGTGATAAGCTATTATCAGTGAATGCTAAGTAGGGGTGTGGGAATATTCAAAACTTTCAAATATTGAATCGAATAGTCACTATTCGTGAATGGAAATATCTTTAGAATATTTTTTGAATATCTCAAAACGGCAGCTGCATACAATTTGGAGCAAACGTATAGTAAATTTCACCCCCTGGGGGCATAGTATATACATAAAACATGCGAACTTGTGTAGTGGAGTAGGCTGCATTACTTAGGTAGCCATACTTTACAGGCTATACAGCGATCATTTGCCCTCTCTAAAGAGTCTGTGCATGCAAATAAACTACTCGATTCCTCCCAATGCTCTCATTGTGCTTTTAACAAGTAACGCTTGCACTATGTAGTGACAGAAACTTGCAAACATTAGTAATATTAGGTGGTGAATGATGGCTTATAATTGTGATAATGGCTCTTCATTATTCAAAAACTATTTGATAGTTGATTTGCTTCTGGCACTATTGATTTTGTCCCAAAAATCATTATTCGCGCACCCCTAATGATAAGTATATGAGCGCAAGTAAGGAAGCAAGCAAACAAACAAAGAAATCAATCAATCATCGAAACAAAATGTCAGACCTTGCCTCCTGGTTATTTTACATGTTGAGACGAGAACAAGAAATATAAGATAGGAAAAATAGCTCATTCAATGCCCAAAACAGGTGGTAGCATATAAACAATCAACTATGTGCAGATAATGCCTTTATGCACTCAAATCTACCGCTTGATGTACATGTGCTGTTTAAAGTGGCGAAAAACCGAAATTGAACAATTGAAAATTTTTCTTTTTCTCTTTTTTTCAGTACAGAAGTGAAAGAGCTTGATGGTAAAACAAGCTCTGAGGATGCTGTGGCACACGTGGACAAGATATTACGGTTGCAGACTACAAAGTTTTTCAGACTTTATTTAAACATTTTTCTATGTCGTACAGTCAAAACGCTTGACAACAGTGATTACTTGCTGCTCAAAGATATCTCAAAGCCCATGCTTCTGCTTGTTAAGCAATTTTTAGTTTGCGCCATTGTTTCATTATGCATTTTAGTCTGTTGTAATGTGGTAAAAGCACTAGAAACTTTTAATAGACATGACCGACCTGGATGATTTCAACATTTCACATAAGGACATGTTGTTTGAAACTGCACTAATATATACAGCCCATCTTTACAAAGATGGACACGGTGCTTCTAAATTGAACGAACGTCCAGCTCACCTCTTTCACTGCTGCTGGAAGTGACTCCTGGTACATAATGAGTTCATGCTCTCTGTTGATGCCTGCAGCAAGACAATAATGAATGAATGAATGAAAGAATGAACGAATGAACGAACAGAAAGAAAAGAATAGCAGTCCTATCTGCTGTCATTCCAGACTGCATAAACGTGGGGCTATGAAATGTCTTTCCTTTTCACCTTCAAAGTCCTGAATATATACCTTTCTCTCTCTCACATACACACAAAAGCACTTCAGAAACAAGCTTCATGGTGCCCCTGAGATGTGAACTAGGGTCCACTGGGTCTGGAAGCTGCCTTTGTAGAGCATGTCATGTTGCAAATGTATTGGGAAAAATGCAGCAAGAGTTTTAAAGGATGCATATAGAAAGGAATGTTTGCCTGTTGCACTGTGACTAATAAATGTGTCAAGAATAAAGAGGCAACAACGAAGACGCAGAGAGAAAAAGCAGCAGATAGCAGAGAAAAAAAAAGAAAAAAAACTGCAAGCAGAAAACGCAGTGCACCGCAGACAGGGGCAGACAAAGAAATTGGACACACATGGTGCCAACTCACAGCAAGTTTGTTTCAAATTCCATAACCGCCCTTGCGCTAGAGCCCAAGGATTTCACTGTGCATATCAAGCAACAAAAGCTTGATATACAGAGTGAATTGCTTAACCTGGCATAAGAACAGTAACAAGCTTTGAGATAAACTTGTTGCAAGTTAGCAGCGTCAAAGCCCCATTTCATCATCTGTCCCCGTCTGCAACGCACTGAATTTTCTTGCTGTAATGGAGAAACGATGGGCTCAAATATAGTAACAAGCAACAATAGTCAAGCTATACAAAGTTTCACTGCAACTGTAAGACATGGTCGATGAACTGTCAGGTGACAATGCCCAAACACCTCTTTTTGACAGGCTCCCTTGGCGATAGTAGCGAGGCCATATGGTGGCCTCTTGTGCCTCCTCTCAACTGACTCCCTTACCAACAGCTGAGCACTGATTAAACAAAACGGACTTTAGCAGACCTCCACACTGCAATCTCTAGTCCCACAGCTGTGTATTACTTGGTGCTACCATCTAAGTTATTGCAACATTGATGAACCACAGCTCCTGGCTCTTCTCTGTGCAAGTACACATCTCGACATGTGTCCCACGAGGCATTTATCAACCCTAGTGAGCTCACACTTTAGGCCCACCAATGTCCTAGTGATGCAGTTGGGGCACGCATCAGTTTACCGGATGACAGGCATCATGTTTGTGACTGAGTGACGTGCATTATTTACATCTTACATATTATGACACCACGACATGTTATCCTTATGACAACATGGCAGTGGTTTTGTCGTGCCATACCAGCAAACCTTGACGGTTTGGGGTTGTGATTGAAAATTACTGCTGGCTTCCCCCCCCCCCGCCCCCCCAATAAGCTATCTTAAATAAGAAATATACACTGGATCCCATAGGCAACAAGATTCACAAAAAGGAAAGCTGGTACATAGAACCTAGATCATCTAGAACCTAGATCTTTTCCAGCCTCTAGCAGACAAGATTTCCACATGCATGAACAAATTTGTACACACTTTTGATGAGGTCGGCACGGGACTCAGGTGGTCCACCATTGGCAAGAGCTGCTAACTTGCTGAGGCTTAACAGTGCCTGCAAAAAGAAAAAGAAGCGAAACTGGCAACTATCAAGCACCAAAAGTTAATCAGGAAAGGGAAAAAATTGTCCTCCGCCCAAGTTTAGCATGAGGCTACCAAGTCTTTCTCAGAAAGAAAGCTTTGCAGTTAAAGAAAAATTTGACCTAGGCTGAGGATTCAACTAGGGACCACTGCTGTTCCAGGGCCAGTCGCTCTACCATCTGAGCTGACCAGGAGGCCTTTCCCCCCCCTCTTCATTATGGGGTTTTATGTGCCAAAACCACGTAACAGCAACAAAGAATGTCAAGCGGAAAGTCAGAGAGGCTGAAATAATCTCATGGGTGGTGGCAATGGAAAAGAAACCTGCCATGATTAACTACCCAAGAGAAAAAAACGAAATCTGGAAAGAAACAATTTATAACTCAAAGGAAAGCTCTTTACTTTTCGAAGCGAGATCAGGATGCCTTAGAACATGCACCTATAAAGCGAGATATAAGAAGGAAGAAGAAGCATGTGCTTGCTGCCGTAAAGCTAGGGAAACGATGGAGCATGTTTTATTAGAATGTGAGGACGTCTGCCCAGCGGTCGATTTAGGCACCAATGGCCTCCTTGAAGCCTTTGAGTTCAGCAAGAGCAGGGGGAAAATAAACATGTCTGCAACAGAGATTAGTAAGAGGTGATTGAAAGATTGGTGGAAGAAGAGTAGGGAAACGACAAAAAACGAAGACATAAAAAAAAAAATTTCGCCCCGGCTGCGGGTCCCGCCGGAGACCTTCTCCATCGGCGCCGCCGCCGCTGGGAGGCGGCTCTCAAAAGTTCAGAGTTGACAGACCAACTCTGGGCCGTCCGGCAAGCCAAAGATGCCGCCCGAGTCCAAGGACTTGAAGCCGCCACCTGAGGCCACCACAACGAAATTGCCGGCCATTCATTAATAAAGTTTCTTCTCTCTCTCCCTTCGCAATAGGGGGTCAGAAAATTTGGTTATGGGAATTCATCGTGGGGTGTTCTTTCTTTTTCTTTTTTTCTTTTTTAACCTAGGTAGGACATTAGGAAGTACAATAGTAAGAGCTTGGGGGCGCAACCCACCACCCCGTTCCAAAGGGGACGCTCATAACATCCATCCATCTCATCTACGATCTGATTATGAGGCGCACCGCAGTGGGAGACTCACGAATAATTTGGACCACCTCGTTTTCTTTAACGTACACCTATATCTAAGTACAAGTGTGCTTTCGCATTTCACCCCCATCGAAATGTGGCCGCTGTGGCTGTGACCCTGTGCTTAGCCCAACACCATAGACGCTAAGGAACTATGGCGGATTGACTAGGAGGTTAACTGACCACAGGATGAGGCTTTATCAATGGACAACTTGAAGCACAGGCATGAACGTGAAGTAAATGGCAACTAATCTCTGCATAAGCCCTTGCAGGCTTATGCAGAGATGAACATTTATGAAAGAGAAACATTCATGAAAGGAAAAATGTTGTTATGGACTCAAGTGGATGACAATTCTACCCTTCCATGAACCTTCTTTCACCTTGCAGTACTGACTGGCCAAAAGTTGATCAGCAAGTGCTAGGGCAAGATTGCACACACACACACACACACACACACACACACACACACACACACACACACACACACACACACACACACACACACACACACACACACACACACACGCACGCACGCACGCACGCACACAACCCGCTAGGCGCATAAGTGCTGAAAGAAATGAACAAGTGGAACACAGTTCAAGCTAAGCTGCATTGCAAGCAAGGATGCAACTGGCATGTGGTAACAGGTCGTGCACATTGCAATGGCAGGTTAATAGATTCAAGAGTTGGAATCGAGCATCTCTGCTGGTTGGGATGCAACTTAATAAGGGGGCTAATGTGCTTAATTTTACTGATACACAGTCTGTACAAGAGATTGACATAACATTAAAATAAAACATGCACTCCTTTACAGTGTTTTGAAACATACAGCTGTTTCACATGCTCTCAAATTAAGAGCTGTGAGTAAACTTCACATTTCTTTTAACTAAAAGGTTTGCCTACAATTTCAAGGGATTCTCATAGGCTCACATGCTGCCCTTTTGACCTTTGACTCCAATAATGCAACAATACGAGCTAGTTGGTACACCTTTCGGAAACAAATAACACTAAAAACATCTGTCTTGTTTCTTGTTTTGCCCTATTTTTAGTGTTGTTTGCTTTCCCCTCCCCAAAAAGAAGAGCTCTGACTGCACTGCACGGATTTGGTGCAACAGAGTACACAAGCTTTGCCTTCTTGAGAAGCAACTTCACGAAATGCACGTGACGACCCAGCAAGCTCACCTTCTTTCGAGCTAAGTATTTGTCCTCGCGCAAACCCAGACTGTGCAGCGTGTTTGCAGCCTGGTCCATCTTTCCAAGCTGGATGGCATGCAGCCAGCTGAGGGAGTCATGGCCCTCCAGGAAACGCTCGAGGTTACGGTGCTGTGAAGCGGGCTGACGCAGCAGGTCTCCACGTCGTCCTGTACAAGTCATCAAAGAGAGAAAACGTATTTATCAAAGCACGAGCCACTGAGGTCACTTGGCATTCAACAACAGTAACGCTAATCGATGGGGCCTCACATCACAAAGCAATGTCTAGGTCATCACAGACACCACAAATTAATCCTACAGATTAATTCCGACCACATAGGATTCTATAGGATGAATCTAAGTGGTACACAATTGTTCTTGCATCCTATCCCCAATTCAAATGTGACTTCTCCGGTTAGGAGTCAAACCCTCAACCTTACACCCAGCAGCAGAACAGCACATTGCAGAATTACTGTGGCAGGTGGTACTATTGAACAATGCAGATGCTAGTGGTGCTAGCTGTTGAGCATGGCTACGTGGCCTGAAGTAACAAACACAGAATGCTTTGAAAACAAATCCTAATGACGGAATACACCAGCACATTCTACAGATCTCGCAGACAAAATTGGAAGACCAAGAAAACACAGATACAGATTTTGGACATCCAATTTCCTTGAGCCTGTGCAACCTTAAGCTTTGTTTTGCACATGGCTGTCTGTGGCGGTAGATATGCTCAAGCTATAGCACGTGAATTCCAGCCACTAGTACGTTTTTGCCCACAGAAGAATGGGGGAGAGAGAGAAAGAGAGCCCTTGTCCAAACAAGGGCGCTGTAATGGAGAAAGATGGCTATTACTTTATAACTCACCTGAGTCAAGCTGCCACTTGAACACAAACTCTGGAAATCCCTACGAATAAAATAAGGCAGAAATGAGACACTGATCACAATAGATCAGCAATTGGCCATTGAATCAAAATCTTCCAACAGTGCAACTTATTCAGTGCCTTAGTCAAATGAGGATGAAAAGTTTTAATTCAGTACAGTTTATGAAGCCTGTGAAAACCCCTGCCCATTCATGCTCTGGACGCTACTGTCCAAGTAAGCAACGTCAGCACAAGGTAAAGAAATACACACTATGGAAGTATTATCACTATTTGCAGACAAAAAACTCCCTCAACCTGTTCTTGGTCTTTGCAAAACCGGCCAGGCTCAACTCTTGTGCTAACGCCACACACAATCTAGCACTGGCTGTTCAATGTTCATTGCTTGTTCAAGCTCGCTTTTTGTAACCAGGTATGTGAAGGAGCAACACAATAGACAAGGTGCAAAGTATAACATCATGCGGCGGCACTGCTGTGTGACTTCGTGCAGGAAAAAAATGGAAAAGCTCTATTATCAATTTTCTAGGGCATGATTAATAGATGCAGCCAAATTAATGCGTAACCATGCAGCAATTAAAAATGTTGCTCTGTCTTTAAAAAAGTGGATTAAATATCTTTTAGCATTCCAATTGCACTTCGAAATGCATTGAGTGAGACTTGCTTGACCACTGTATTTGCATAGCTTCAGCAGCATTGTCCTGCTAAGTACAAAATGGAGTATACAGGCACAAGCAAGACAACTTTCCACACCTGATCAGCAAACTGGATCATGTAGTTCTGCAGCTTGTCCTTGTTCTTGGTGGTCTCACAAATTTCAACCAGGGATGAAAAATCGTAGTACTTCTCCGCCAGTGCTGCTGCCCTCTCGTACTGGGTGGCCTTGACTGCAATGCACAGACAGACCACAGTTTGCCTCTAAGCATTACTGAAAAACCAGTTGCAGTAGTTGTAGGTCCTTCCTTTCAAAAGGTAACCACAGTTTTATTTCCCTCTCTCGAACTCTTTCAAATTACAGTATCTATTGAAATATCAGGTGACGTTTTTATCCCAAAATCCTTAGCCTTGAAGTCAACCCCCCCCACACACACGTTATATGCGAGACTGATAGAATGAGTTACTTAACTGAACAATGCGGCAGCAGCCTACACAACTCTGGTGATCCAGATTTTAGATGGCAGTGCAGATTTTAACACCTAATAAGCCTTGGCAGGTGAAGCAGTACTGTATTTCTACGCGTATAACCTGCACTGAGAATTTGAAAAATGTAGCAGTAAATGCTTTTGGCAGCCCGCGCCGCATTGCCGTGAAAGGGGGTCTTCTGATTATATTCGGTATATCGGGCAATCCCTGCGGAGTCTGAATAATTTGTAGGCTACTCTATATTATACACACATACATACATAGTTAAATTCTTTTTCTTAGGTCTCCCAACTGCGCCCTCGCCTTATAATCTAATAGATACGGCATATACATATTAAAAACATTATAAAGCCGAAGTCAAATGAAACAGGCAGCACTGTAAGTACGCGCTCAAATCTTTTCAACAACGGTTGGGAATTTTATAATAACGAATAAAGCTGAGATAATACATGCAGTGTTAAGTTAGCAAGTATGCAAAAATGCAAAAATGCTGTAGATGACAGGCAGATTATGTCTTGAATTAAAATAAATCATACGACTCATTCGGCTAAAAAGATAATTGGCCTAAAATTTACAATTAGTATAATTACTACCTCAAGCAATTTTAACACGCATGCCTCTGGGGTGAAAGCTGAGGAAATTGCTTAATTATGACAACTGCCCTATCTTCAAGTTTCAAATGACCTTTTGAAACACCCTGCATAGAAACTGCCGTACTGTACTTCTTTAACTAGTGATGTATATCGCATTTGCTTTATACATTGATGGGACAGCTCCATTGTCTATCCTGAATGGGAATTACAGGTCAAGCGAGCAGTAGATTTTAAGCTATACCTGTAACATCAAGTGACGTGAAATACTAAATGCAAAACGAAGTGACATTGAAGAGCACCCACTGAGAGGTGCGATGAGGCGCTTCCTGTCCTGCTGGTATTGCAGCTCGAGTGCCTCGTACACCGCTGGGTCATGGCCAAGCGAGTCCAGCTGGATCTTGTAGCCGTTGAGCACAAGGTCTGCCAGGTCACAGAGCTGCTGGAACACTCTTCCACGAGATGCAGCGTCATCGGCCAGGGGAACCGCGCCTATGACCGTCATGCTATGCTGCAAGTGAAGCGAAAAGAGAGGACAGGAATGTCAGCACGTATTCGCTACTTACTCATGGTTGAAAATGGTGTGCAGGACGCAAGGAACACAATGAAATGAGGATGACTGTCATGAATGCTGCTGCGTAGTGTATGAAAGGACCTGCTGTGATAAGGGTAATGGGCTGAAGGGCGACAGGTACTGAAGGAAAGGAAAGCACAGGGAAAGCTGTGGTTCTTCTCAATTAGCAGGAATACTTTTTGATAATGAATTAGACTTATGCGAGACAAGGCTGAGGGCGGGAGGTGCAAGCCCACAACCTTCGCAACTTCCACACGACAGCTTCACCCCATGGTTTAATTTCATTACCCCACCATTGCTGCAAAAGATGATGCGGTAGTCCTTAACTTAGGAATATTTCTAGCCAAAGCAGCTATTTGCATATATACTTCAGCTATTAAAGAATCGAGCTAGCCCCAAAAGCAGTGCCATAAACCGAGTCAGAAATGTACACACCTGCTTGCAAAGGACAGCTCGAAGTGCCGACGTCCACGGCCTAAACTCCAGGGAAATTTCTCGGGCAGCTTCGTAAACGAGCTGCTCTTTCTCCCTGAACAGGCACACCTCTTGCAAGACTTTCTGAAATGGGTGTGGCAGCAGACGAGAATGAGAGTTTTCCATGAAACAGTGGCTATACACAACAGTCCACACTTCAACCTAAGATTTAACCTTCTCTCCCAATTCCAACACACACACACAAAAAAAAAAACAAGCACATGTTGTCACCTATAATTAATGAAAATGACAATACTGAAAAATATACAAAGCTTTATTGTAACAAATCCCAGTCATAATTTAACCAGAGACTTAACCTTCTCTCCCAATTAGAACTCTTGAAAAAAAAAAATGGCTGTGGCTTAGGTAAGGTTAAGCCCAGGATGCGAAGCATACTAGCCTTTATTTTAGTTGTTGAACCACTGTTTAGCCTGGTGAACTGCTGTTGCTTGGCTATATCTGGTTCGGCTAGACGAAGAAACAACTCATGCATTACTGCTTCGCCTTCAAGAGTGGAACGCGACAGCGTTCCCGTCGACCCGCCAAGGGGTGTAAGACAATGGGCTACAGGGCAGCTACTACGCGCCCCGCATTGGACGCGGTGAGCGTCGAGCAAAGCAGCGTTCGGCGCGGCAACGAAATGTGCGCCTGAGCAAGAGACGCACGCCTTAGAAACAGCTCGTTTCTAAGGCAACACCGCATTCACTAGAGGCGCTTTTGTACCGCTTTGAAGCATCGTACTCGTGGCTCAGTGGTAGCGTCTCCGTCCCACACTCCGGAGACCCTGGTTCGATTCCCACCCAGCCCGTCTTGCAAGAGTTGAGCCAAAGCCACTTCTCCTCTGTCGTGACGTCACGGTGTCACGTGGTTTCAAGGCGACACCGCCGCGCCTGAGGAGCTGGGTTGAGCTCTCGTAATATGCTTCGCATAAAAACAAGAAGTTGCGTATAACCCAATGCAAATGACAGCACTGAACAAGGCACAAGTTTTTATGGAGACAAACCCAGTACTACATTCAGCATGAGGCAAAGCTCCACAAATAGTTTTCTTCTGTACATTCAGACCTCCCACTTACACTGCTATGCTCTGTCGAAATGTGGTGCAGCTATGGGAAACAAGAATTTATAGTTAAGCAGGGCTTCACAGCAATGCATTCCATTGTCACAAAGCTGCGGCAATTCAAGAAAAAATTCTAGTATAGCTTGCACCCTCAATTTATCGTTAATTTATTTAAATTTCAGTGCCTGTTATGCTCAAATACAGTGTACAGTAACAGGAATGACAAGACCAGGGCAAAAGGATCAGCCCCTCCAAGGCAGGAGGTGAAAGCTAGGAACAAGGAAATGGTGTCATGATGCCTGGCTTTATAAAAAATTTACTTGAGAATTATGTACAAAAAGAACCGCACATCATGTGATCAGTAAACAAACACGTGCCAGCGAATATCGCTGAAAGGCAACGCGAATGGACTAGCATAAAGAAAACAAACTCACCACAAAGATTGCGTTCACTTCGGTGATCAGTGCAAACTCATCTTTGGGAGATATTCCCTTGTTCAGCTTAGCTTCCTCCTCTTCAACAAGGGCAGGAAAAATTTTGTCAAGTTCTGAGACCTGTGCAAAAAAGGAAAGGCAAAGATTAACAAGAAAGTGCACCAACTTACGAGGGCACAACTGTCACAACAATGTTTCAGTGCATTCACACCATTGTTTTTCAGCACATTAGCAGTTGTTTGCAGGGAATTACTGTGCCAATGCAAACAAAGATACAGCACATAAGAACACATAGAAATAGAAGTAGTGTACGCACAACTGAAAAAAAAAAAAAAAAACGTGGCAAGGTATAGTTGTGGTTGGAAGTGCACAGGTCCCAGAAAGAATAGCGCTTACACTACTTCTATGCGCCTTCTTGTGCGCTGTACCTTTCTTCGCATTCGTGCGGTAATTCCATATCGTAATCCCGAACCAACTAACCCCAAAGGATGTTCCTACCAGTTGACCCTACTTTTGTAATGCGATTATTTAAATCTAGACCAAATATTTGCAAGCAGGCAGCTTGAACATGCTCTTGAATATCTTGCGGTGTGAATGCACTTTTCAAGAAAATTGTTGTCGTACAAATAGCAATAGAGCATTACTGGAGTGCAGTGTCCATTTTGCTGGAGAGGTGCTATATTAGCATACAACTTCAAAAAACAGCAGTTGGCAACCAAGGCACACGAACCGCACAGGTTGTTACTCCGCCAGCCAATCACAGAAGCAGACAAAACCGTTGTCATGCAACCATTTCGAAATGGCATCGTACTTGACACTTCCAGAGCGTCTGCTGTTCGTGAAGAGTCTTTTTGTCGGCAGAAGTGATGAGGTGCGAAACAGACATGGACAAAGTGTATCGAGTCTGAGCATTTCACTCTTCAAAAGTCCACGGTACAGTTCATTTCACTGTTGACCCTGTTATGCTCATGAAACTTCACTGCCAACTGAACTGAAACTTGGCAATATATAGTTGCCGTGAAGCAAGCGTTTTATTTCAATTCAATAAAGAGTTAGGCTTTCGCCGTTCCACTATAATAGACGATTGAAAATGTACAAAATTATGCGCTTATAATTTTGTTCTTGTGGTTAGCGCCTTATTTAGGTAACAGGGAAAGTTTGAAGTACAAACTGTTTGCAGCCTCGTGGAGGAACAGTGGCTGGCGGTTATGAAAGCGTGGGCGGGGCTTCATTGCAGACTTGAGTTGTATTCGACTATAGTGTTCTACAATGCAGTGGAATCGGGGAAGAAATACAAGTTGAAGCCTGTAACTAAGGAGGTCAATAAGTGCTCTAAGGGTCATCCGTCTATATTCGGAGTGGCAAGCCTGCAGTTATTTCTCAGTCCATGAGTAGCTACACTTAGTCAGGTAGCACAGGGACCAGTTGCACTTATTACAAGCATACCCAAGCTTGCCAATTTTGATGAGGTGATTGTAAAATTGCCCGGTCGCTTGTTGCATTTGTGGGGTTGTTGAGATTCGAGATAATTCAATCAATGATACTGTAGTGTGACACATCATAGTGCCGTTACAAGCACTTCTGCACTACCGAATTTCCATGTGGCCTGGACCGGGGCACACATACAGACCTGGAACTTTTAGTGGAAATGAGACGAGCAGCCAATTAAATATCCATTATCCTAATTGGATAGCAAAAGTTAGCATGGCAAATCAATTTTAAACAGTGCCTTTTGACCACTTTCCCTCATTGCTAGTAATTACTTTAAGTCAACTTCCAAAAAGCGAAAAAGTTTGATCTACAACGTACAAGCTATGTATGCTGTACTGTAAGAGTTTTAGCCAAACTACACAGAGTTGCACAAAATTAGACATCTGCCAATTTTTCTGAAACCAGGCAGTGTTTCGTTCCTTCAGTTCTTTTTTTCATTCAAGAGTTTACCCTCTGGCACAGAACAAGTGAAGCATCTTTTATGTACATGTATGGTTTGTTATGTTCATTGAAGTCCATGAACTCCAGCAGGCATCCATGTTGTAGAGTTTGGTGAATGACAGATCCACAGATAGTAGTCAGCTGGGGGGCTCTGGTGTGCCCCCCCTTCTGACAGGTAGTGGCACCTTGATGAGTGCAGTCCAGAAGAATTCCACAAGAGGTGTGGTAACGTGGTGTTGTGAGACAGTGTTTCTTAGCAGGGTGGGAAGAGCAGTTCAAAAGATGGCCAGTGACTGAAGTCTGCAATTCTACTACCTTCTGCAGCTCATGAACAGAACTGAACTACTTGGCAGCTATTTGAATATGTCTTAATAGTGACCCAGAGCCACAGGACTGAGACAAGGCCTTTTACCTGCTGGTAAAAGTGGTCCGTTGCTGTCAGTCGTCCAGATGCAGAGACCCTACGTGCCTCGATTACACGCTTGATGCCAGCATCGATCACAGCACTGAACCTGGAACAAAAGTGTGTGCAAGCGAAGGAATTACAATGGCCAAACAATCATTATTGACATGCGCTGTTCTTGGCTAAGAGAAAATAGAATGGCAGCACATTTACTTGCTAATGTTTTCGCCATGGTGCAGTCTTCACCAAAGTTCTAAAGAAATAATTATACCAGGGAGAATTTTCTTGGAATGGCATGGAAGTGAAATGAGAAAGAAGGTGACGGAGTGCCTAGGATTCACAAATCTGACACACAGAAAAAAAAAGCCTTGGAAAAACTCAAAGCGACATGTAGCACTTCCCAAATAATTCACAGTGAAGCCAAGAGAATGTAGTATGCAGGACTCCCTGCGTATTCTTTTTGCCACAACTGCACTTTAGGAGACAAAAGCTTACAGATTCTCCACTGTCATAGCTCCTGGACTCATTGAGTACATTGAGTACTACGAGTACACAAATAGCGACATGCAACACCCCTCTTCCCCATGCAGACATTCTGTAAATACAGCAGAAACCCATTGATGTGTTGCTGGTTTTCAAGCTGTCCACACAGCTACTTTGCACTTGCATGGCCTACAGATTCCTGTTACTGCATTCCCAATGCTTGCCGTCTTCCAATACTACTACAATACAGTAAAACCTCGTTAAACCGTTTTGTTTAAAAAGTAGTAAAGTCAAATCCCCGACTCAGCGGCCATTTAACATAATGTGTTTTGTATCCGCATACACCATGCCAGCTTATTGCGTACGTATCGGTTAAAATGTAGCGTTTCCACTTTTCGTCGCGCAAACATGGTGGTGCGTCATCTCCATCGGGCGGTCTGGCAGAACAACAAGCCTCAGAGATTGGAACAATGGCCTCCAAGCGCCCTGCGTGTTTGCGCGTGAAGCCACATCAACATCATTTCGGCACTGTGCCAGAGAGCGTTGTGGCATCATGCAACCAAGGACTTGCATCATGCCAAAGCTCGAATAAAAAAGATGCCGGGTGCTCAGCATAGAAGGAAAATTAGACATCGTTCGTGCTATGGAACGTGACACGAAGTCGACGCTGGCACGCGACAGGGATCTGCTGTTGACTACGGTGTGTGGCATTTGGAATGCAGAGAAGTTGCTTGGCAGCGCTGCTGCGACCGCGAAAAGATGTCGGCTACGAGGTTCGACTTTTCGCCATGGTTGCCTCTGTTGCCGAAGTGTCAACTAGCAACAGTGATGAGGATGACACGGAAAGGAACAGCACGGGCGATTCAGGCCTGACAAGGGTAGAAGCTACACATTACGTCAGCCTCCTGAATGCAATTGTCGCAACGAGAACAGCACCCCTCAATGAAAAAGGCGCCCCACGACTTCTGCAGTGCTACCGCGTGCGTGCACGGAGAACGCCAACGAGGAATCTGCCATACGAGTGTTTGCCGAGAAGAGAGGGCTGGCTGAAAAGCTGGCTCGCAGCTTCAGTAAGTTTGAGGCTGCTGCTGTCGCTGCTAGGCCGCCGTTGCATCAAATGAAAAGAACACTTTTGTCGTGCGAAGTGAATAAACACTGGATGTTTTTTTCCCTTTCATCGCACTCTCTCTGAGTTCCGTTTTTGACAGATAAGTGGGTGACCTCATGGTATTTCGGTTAAGCAGTACTACCGTTTAGTCCGTACTTTTTCCGAGCTCTGGCCAACTAAGGTTTAACGAGGTATCACTGTACTATTAGAAAAATGTACCAGTGAATTTCTACTGCACATGCACTCATTCCATTCAGTTTTCAAAGATCTTTGCAGTGGTTGCTCTATGCAGTGTCAAGTCGTGTCGTAACTGTAACAATATGTTCTTTTTATTAATCTCTAGTACCTCAACAAGTTTCATTTCAATTAGACTTGTGGTCATGTTAAGTAGGTAAGAATGCATTATTTTTGAGCCACCCTTTTACATGCCAACAATGTGCTCTTATGAAGACAGATGGCAAAGAAACAAACAATGAAGGCAAATGTGCACTGGACAAAAAGAAGTGTGACCAAAAAGCAAGGAAACCACAAATGGTGCAAACTGTGCCAGTGCGTTTGAACAACCCAACACCGACGAAATGTTCAACTGAAGAATGCTGTGGCTCGTTACTCACTGGGCATGAAGTGAGCGCAGCTGCATGGCAGCGACTAGCTTTTCAGCCTGCTCCTGCAGCAGCAAGTTGGTGGCCATCGGTGATCCACGCACAGTGACGGCATAAAGCTGCACGTGAAATGCAACAATGTCAGTACAACATCCAGAATCCTGGCACCGTGCCATCTCATTATGTTCCCACTAGTGTTCTATGGATCTCACCTCAGCTTTATGGCACACACCTTATCTAGCTTTTAGACATGGAGGCATAATAACGAGCCTTCTGTGAATCTCTGCTGACACGTTAAATCACAGCTTTTGCCTTGGATCACATTTCACACAGTTCCGTATTACGTGAAACAAAAATAATCGGTAACGACGACTTTAACAGAGCTGATACTAGCCCGAACAGTTCAACACAATCAGACATGTAAAACTGACAACAATGCGAGAAGCTACCAAGAAACCCACATACCAAGTGAAAAGGCATTTGCATGATTATGGTATTTTCACAATGTAAGGCATACACATGTACGCTCTGTATGTGTGTGAGTCGTGTATGTACTTGTGCATATGAGTAGGGAAGGAAGGTCATGCACATATCACAAAATAGATTAGCAAAACGAGAACAAGGTAAAAGTGGGACCATTTCCGTTCTGAATGAGAAAAAAAAAATATTGAGAATCATAAGTTCAAGACCATAATTCATAAGTTCAAGACATTGCAACCAATAGGCATAAACATTTCAAAGGGAGCTTTAGAATCTATTTGCTATGATAAATTTCAAGCTATACGCAACAACACTCAGTTTGGTTGCTTAGTGTTTTTTCCACCCTCCCTTTCATTACCTTTATTTATATATTTATTCCATTTAAGTTTTTTTTCTTTTCATGAGCACCGTTTTCTTCCGCTCCTTTTATTATCTTTTTCACAGACACGATCGCCCACGACCTTCAGCGAAGCAGATGATAAAGGGAAGCTGTGCACAAGGCTATGTCTCCGGCCTTGTGCACAGCCCTCCTTTATTCTCAATTCTACAACCTCGCCGCTAACATACCTTCGGTCGTTGCCATACCCACCCTGCTTACCCCCTCTCCCTTTTTAGGAGAACCCTACCTATGTGTGCTGCGCCGAGGAAAGCATACGCCGCCTCGAAAAAGACAAGCCCACTTGTCGAAATGTTGGCTCCCACTTTTACCTTGTTCTCGTTTTGCTCATCATCTTGAATTTCCATTGCCCGCCTTCCCCGTGTTTACCACAGAAAGGTAATTATGCACCACCACTAACTAAGCCAAACCCCCCTGCTAAAGTTTGCATTAATGTGAATGGACTGCAATTCCTTTCAAAGTTGGCAGTATGTTCTCAGACTGACGAATGATTCAATAACCATGATAAGGCATTTGAAACATCTGCATGCCCAAATACCAGGTGGTGCTTCTTGTCTGGTACACACCCGTTGCCACAGGCTCACGCCTTTGAGGAAACTGAGGAGCAGCTGGTGGGCGCGCAGCTTGTCTTCAAGCTGGTGGTGGATGAGGAGCGACAGAGAGGACGATCCAAGGCCACCTGCTGTGTACTGGTGTGCCCACCGAGGATCTGAAGCGGGAACATCATCGACAAGCCGATAGCCCAAGCGAGAGACACACGTGTCCAGCGCAGAGTCTGGCTCGCTGGACGGTTCCGTACGGCCCAGGAAGATTTCGTCAATGATTGCTTCGCTCCTGAGCTGCAATGTACAGAAGTACTTGGTCATGGGCTAGCTAATACATTTTTCTCGAAGAACGGGTATACTTGCAGCAAGAATAAATAGATGGGACATAAATGCACACAAATGACGTATGTGAGCACTAACTTCAAACTGTTTATTTAGAAAGCTGAAAGGCATACAAGGGTGAATCAGAAAGTTTTTGTCCCTATTTTTTTAGCAGAATTACGGCTGTAAATGCGACGTCAACATATGCATTCCCAGCGGTGGACATTTCTTGGACTGGCCCAACCTTATCTACCGGTAGCTCCGCAGCACGGCGCTGCTGTCAGTTGCTGAAGATGGCGGTTGTGCTTCACACATCCACGGCAAACGAGCAACGAAGTGTTATTCGTTTTCTAATGAGCAAGAGACAAATGCCCATCGAAATCCACAGGGAATCCACGTATGAGGGAAGGTGCCTCACTTTGAGAAGTGCAAAGTGGTGGTGTTGTGAGTTCGCAAAAAGGCCGTGAAGACTAGCATGACAATGAGCATTTGGAGAGGCTGCGTGCGTCACTGATTGACGACTGTGATGGGACAGATTTCTGAACTGGTGTGGGGACTACATGGAAAAATAGTGTAAGGTGCATCGAACAGTATGTACATTTGTAATTATCTCTATGTAGCTTATTTTGGCTAATAAAAAATAATGGCAAAGACTTTCTGATTTTCCCTCACATTTGCCACAAGGAGGACAGTCACAAAAACAAAGGCACATTGACGTCAACACAGGTGGCACTTCCAATCGATTCATTTAGGGTGCTGACCCATTAATGAATATGTGAATACAACACGCATGTGCAAGCTAATCACAGTACTTCTGACAAACAGCAGTCGAACAATTTTGTCTCCAATTGTTATAAAAGAAGTGATGTATCACTTATACAGCTAGAGCTGTATAAGTAAGCAGCAGCAGTGAAACTTGAGGGCAAGATGGTGTATGTTCATACTAGACAAAATCAGTGCTTGTGTGTGAACCTACCCTAATTTCTTCATCCAAGTCTTCGTTAGAGCTGTTTTTGCGCAGTATAAACTTTATTACGCAGAAATGTTGTTCTGATCACCTGTCTGCATGTAATAAAGCTTCTTTGACATTTCATAAATAACCATTTGGTAGTCAATGCTTATGTGAATTAAGATAACTTGTTCTTGGACAGGTTGGTTGATGCTCAGCGAAATCATTGTAGCATGAATAAAACAAACACCTCGAACAGAAGACCGGATACCACAGGCATTAACGTTCCTTGTGCGTATTCATGTCCTGTATATTTGCATTGTGAACACTCAGTTTTCAAGAGCACTTTCAGTATTGAAGGCGGCCGACTAATATTCATACACAAATCAGTTCTGCAGAAGCACGCAATGTAGAGGAGAGTTAATGGACAGGAAAATTGACATCCACACGACTTGTAGCTTGAAGCTACAAAGCAAACCCATAGAGCTTTCTCAGAAAGAAAGCTTCACAGTTTAAGGAATATTCAAAATTTTCTACAACTGCAAAACTTTCTTGCTGAGAAACCCGTGTGGATTTCCTTCCTAGGTTCATGCTACAAATTGGGTGGATGTCAATTTTCCCTTGCATAGTCTCCTAAGAATGTGAACAGGCCTCAATCAATCTCAACAGGCAAGAAGCACTTTGAGGAGATCTTGTGCTGCAGACCTCAAGATGCAAAAAGAAGGTAAGGCACAGCGAAATGCATGAAGCAATGGAGAATTTACCCGTGGCAACCGACTGATAGATCCGCACACGTGTGCTCTGTTGTCATATCAACGGGAATAATAGTCACAATCTACGCAACGAATGTGTATTGTTCCCTGGGTGCATCACATGGAGCAGAACTTATCTGTGGGCATCTTGGAGGAGCACTGAGTTATTTTTATTGCGTGCCTTCAAAGGTGTTCAGCAGCCACTAGTACCAAGGCACAAAAGTAGTGAAGTAGTGAAAAGTAGTGAAAATTAGTGAAGAGATGTGCACATGTCACAACACTTACCATTTCACTCTTGCAAAACAGCACAAATGCTGAACGCAGCTTGGCGAAATTGCTTTCATCGACACTGGCCACCTGGAATGACGCAGGCAAGTGTAAGAAAAACTGCACAGGAGCACGGGGCACCAAATTTTCAAAAACAGAAAACAGAAACTTGATACACTATATGCTTAATTGTAGAGATGCTGTACAACGTAATGGCTAGCTAAGACATTGCACAATCTAGCCAGAACTCGAGAGTGACTGAAATTGAGTTCTGTTAGACTGGAATAATCAACCAGAACTCGAGAGGGGAATGGAATATCCCCTTCAAGCCACACAGATGCACTATTAATAAAAAAGCTGGGCTTGCAGTACTGACCTCCATTTTATCATCGGTAGAACCATGATCTTGAAGCAAAAGTTCAACGGTACGGCTGTAATAAATGAATAAATAATGATCAAACTATTATCAGTCGGGGCAAGATTGCTTGGCAAGTGCTATTATATAATGTGCTCCAGGGGTCCCAGAATGCATGTGCAGTATGATCCTCCATTAAAGGAAATGCAAAATTGGTATTTCAGGACAGATTACAGCTCAATTTTGACACAAGTTCTTGGCGATCATTTTTAACCAATACAGGCCTACTTAACAGAGCACATTAGGCACTTTACTTCCTGTAACGTTGATACGTTCAAGTTCTGTTGGTTTGAATATTATTTACTAGTGGATATTGCGTTCAAGAGTGGACCATACAATACGAAACAAGATGTGGACGGGGAGGAAATAACTGACAATTCTGTGCAACTGCCCAGTGTATATCATGCTTGTGAAGGTGAGCTGTCATTTCTGCATTGCAGTTCAACTGGGAAACAGTTGACATGGCTAGCAATAAAATTTGCAAACTTATCCGCAATAGCAGAACAGCAACCATTAACGTATTTATACATATTTTTGGGGCATTAAAGTCACTGAGGATTGAACATGTGATGCCTCATTCAGCAGCTGAGTGCCAATGATGCTGAGAAGGTGACCACTCAAAGAGAAGGATTGAAAGAATGAGGCAGGAATCGTGAAGGTTCTGAACACAGAGGTCAAACTAACCTTGCATCCTGCGCAGGTGCATGGACTGAACGAATGCAGACAATGCCGTGAACATGTGAAAAGAACAGCGGTGTTCCTTCGTAGGAACCTGCGAACAAACAGGACAGCAGTCACTGCTGCATGAGAAAATAATAGACTATTCATTAGTATCTTTATTTTTATTCTGTGATTTTATGTGCCGAAACCATGATTTGATTATGAGGCACACTGCAGTGGAGGGACTCCGTGTTTACTTTGATCACCGGATATTCTTTAACGAGCACTCAATGCACGGTGCAGCGGCATTTTTGCAATTGCCCCACAAAATGAGTTCACTGTTGTAGGCTTTTACTTAAGCAGTGCTGACATCATGCTAGGAGGGGAAATAACTTGTACCTATGGGTGCGTGTGTCCGTCAGATGACAAATTGGATGCAACTTATAGCTAGCAATATGGTTAAAAAGTTGTAATTTGGCTGAACAGCAAAAGTGCAACTTATTGCAACAGCTTGAGGATCGGCACTGAAGTGACTTACATAAGTGACTTACATATAACAAAGTTATACTTACAGCTTCAAACTCTGTTGTTGGGTTAAGTTAGGTCCCAGATTCTACATTTTCACAACTAGTTTCCAAAAAAGCTCAGATGCTCTTATTGGACAACTTTCGGTGGCGAAGACTAGATGTGAATAAAATTGAGCCTAGGTCTTAAAACGGCACCACACGCAGCCACTAGCAGTAAATACTCGACCTGCATCTTGTTTGTTTATAACACTGTAGTTAAGTATAATTATCTAGGCCACGCTGCTAAGGACACCCAGGGCAATTACGCAGGCCACAGCAACCAAATGTAGCAACAAAGCAAAGGCTCCTTTGACCTGAGCCTGTGCAACACAGACTTGGTCAAAAGAGCAAGCTGGGCATGTTCGAAGGTTAACGTATCTTTGAAATCAAACAGTGCAAAATGGAGAAAGCACAGAGACTCAGCACTCGTGTTGTCCGAGTCTCAGCCCTTCGTTTGTTTCATGCTGTTTCACTTTGAAGATGAACTTGGTTTGGCTCTTCTGCTTGCATGTGTGCTTGATGCGACCAACAATAAAAGTATCCCATCACGTATCTTCTGCATGGCTTTAAGCCACTGCAAATCCTGCCTATCGCGGTGTTCGGAGTCACATTCCAGAGATTCCTACACTCTTAAAAAAAGTTTGCACCCTTTGGGGCTTATCTTGTCCAACAACATTAACGGTCTTATGCTTTATCTGCATTTCCTTTCTTAAGACTGTGCTCGCTACTTTCCTGTCGAGAATGCTGTCTCACGCTGATAACACACAAGCCATTCATGTCTTGGAAGTACCGGGTGTGCAGCATTAAATATGTGGGCAAGACCGATGACGATTATTGTTGTGGAACAAGATAAGGCCCAAAGAATGTAAATTTTTTTCAGAGAAATACACAAGTATGGATTAGTCTACACACACATTTGTTGGCACATAGGAAATTCGCGGGCGCTAGTTGGAATTGCTTGGTGAAGACCAGGGGTAATTGGAGATTGCAGGGAGAGGCCTTCGTCCTGCAGTGGACATAAAATAGGCTGATGATGATGATGAGCTATTGTGTGGCAGCTTGCTTCCTACATGCAATTTAGAATAACTATCAACTTGCTCAAGCTATCACTGTGATTCATGCACAAAAATTATTTTGTAAACTTATTGTTACCTTTCACATGCGTTCCAGCTTGTTTTTACAAATACAAAGCCCTCAAAGCTACAGCAGGGCTTATTTAGTACTTGAGGTAGAGAATAACGCCAGAGTTCCCGAGGCAACATGATATTAATGCCACGAATTCAGCTTGAAAGCACTGCAGTCAAAACCCGCAATAACGAAGTCACATCTGACACAAAAATGTCTTAGTTACATCAGATATTTCCTATAAGCATATAATTAACATGGTGGTATCAGCGAGAAACGTTTTAGAATAAGTTTGGTACATCCGAATACCTTGTTATATCCGTGCTCCTTATGTCAATGTTTGACAGTATATAGCTGCCTCCTATAGTAAAAGCCAAGAATAAAAGACAGCAAGCAGTCTTTGTACTGAGACTAGAATCAGCAGGTTGCCTCACCTGCTCCAAGGAGCTTGTCTTTCTTGAATTCTATCACATCTGGGTCATCCCCATTGCTGCCAGCTGAAAAACACAACAAAAACACACATACCCCTGCGTGAATCCACAGCACAATGACAGTGACATTTGCTGCATCTTATCAGACCCTTAAGTATACTTGTACAAGAATAAGTAGGTAACTCGAGCCAAAAAGCAGCAGGCCCAAATTAATAGCATGGCTTCATTATAAAATAATTCAAACAGTCTGCCAAAAGAATCTAGTAAAAAATGGAGCAATCCTGAATGAAAGATATGGTTCATGCGCTACTGTATCTATTTCGAATTCATACACATTTAATGTTTACAAAAATTCTTTGAGACCTTTCAACTGTTTTGAAAAGGTGGAGTAAAAACAATAGAAACACAACTATTATCAGTTTAACAGTGTCGTGCGCTAGGAAATAAAAATTCCAGCTTTCGGCCCCTTTAGGTTCTATGCTCACAAGTGTGCACACCAAGATAATGCATCAAAAGCAAAAGTGCTGATGAAAATAATTACATTTAAAACTTGCCACATACACATTTGAACACTTATGATTGGATCCGTGCTGTAAGCTTCAGTATTATGTGTAAGGTGTCTTACTGAGACGAAGTGGAAGATAGACAGTTGGCTGTTTGCACTCGGTGTCAGTATTTCGTCACACAGCGGTTCTTCCATTGTTTTTCACGATGCATTACATGAGCTATACTTTGACAGTTAAAGAAACTGAAAGTCGAGCTAGTTGGTCTTGATTCATATTCAAACAGCTTTTTTTCAAGCTCAAGAAACAACACGGAAGACAAACAAGCACACATGGACAGCACCGACTCTCAACACTGTTTATTATGCGAGGCGCAAATGCTAATGGAATGTGCATATACGCAACGAAAAGAAAAAGACAGAAAAAGCACAAAAGGCAAAGCTATCTGCTTAATGCTTGTGCATGCTTCTGAAGAATTCGATCTCCTTATGGCTGACTGATGCATTGTGCATAGCTCCAGTTAGTGATATACCCCTAAAATTATTTTGTTCATGTCACTGTGTCTGTCTAAGATTGTGTAAGATTTTGAGACAAGCAACTGGAATTTTACAGGCAAGTCAGCAAAACAAACAAGAGCTGATCCACTTGTAGTGAACACAGCTGGTCACCCTGCCTTGTGCAATTTGATTTTGCTACTACAGTGGAATCTCGATGATACGATCACGGCTGATACGAATTTCTGGATGATACGAATTTTTCTGTGGTCCCGGCCGAGCCCCATTACTTTGCAACGTGTTAGAGAATGGTTGTTACGAATCAATTTTCGACCCGCGTCGGTTGATACGAAAATTACCGAAGACATTGGAAATTTGAAAGTGTGCTTGGCGAAAGCCAGACGCTGCTGCCGTCTGCGCTCCAATTCATTCGGTTTGGTGTTCGGCGATATCGCCTGTCGCTGCTGCCGCTTTCGTTCTGCTTCCCTGCCTTTGGTACCCGGCGATCTAATCAGTCGCTGTTGGCGTTTCTTTTCTGCCTCCCTTGCTTTCGCATCTGGTGACATGTTCATTCG
Source organism: Dermacentor albipictus (assembly GCF_038994185.2). Classification (NCBI taxonomy): domain Eukaryota; kingdom Metazoa; phylum Arthropoda; class Arachnida; order Ixodida; family Ixodidae; genus Dermacentor; species Dermacentor albipictus. Next base: position 13,266,425 of record NC_091827.1, read on the forward strand.
TGGCATGCGCATTCGCTCCTTGTTCTTCTGGCGTTTGGAGTTGGGGGAATCCGGCGTCCGCTGGCGCTCCTCGAACCGCATGGCGCCCAAACACGGGCCTCTCACTCGACTGCAACGAAACGGCTGGCGAAGGAGCGGTGGTGCCACCGCCGACGCGCGCGCGCCCGTTCTACCGCGACTGTGTGACGTCACGGTTGCTATGCGCAGCTGCGCCCCTGACCGGCGCGCCGGTTGCTAAGGAGGGGAGGAGGTTGCGCCGCTGCGCGGAGGAGAGACCACAGTTGGCACGATTCCAGCGCACGGATGGACGCGACCGCGAGAATGAGTCCCACCGATGGCAGTGAAAGAGAACAGCGCGCAGTTACGCGATTTCTCCCTCTCTCTTTTGGTGCGGAGGCGCGGACGCGGCGCCGGACAGCGCGGAGGCCGCGACTGGGCGCGAAGAGTTCGAAGCGGTGGCACTTGTGTTGCTTTTGTGCTTTTCTTCATTTTCCGCGTGCCATTGGACGGAGTGGCTGCTGTGCTTCGGGCCGCGTTCATTGTGTTAGAGGTGGGCGACGGCGAAGGACCCACCACCAGCGGTTGAAACGCTGAATGCGCGCTAAGTTCTGAGGCGTGCGCGAACGAAATCAGCGACGACACGTGCACGCGTTTTTATGGATTTGAACAAAGTCTGCTAATTGACCTGACAAAGAAAAAGAGGCAGAGGACATTAGAGAATTTTCTACAAGAAATAAATCCTTTTTACGTACTTGTGCCTGAGTGAGTTCACCTCTGACTCTTTGATTTAGCTAGTTTTAATTGTTTCGATGATACGAATTTCGGCTGATACGAATATTTTTCGTGACCCCGTGAGATTCGTATCATCGAGATTCCACTGTAACCTGTCTGGACCTTGTGATGCCATTTGACCTGTATGCCAACCTGTGCATTTGATAGCAGTGACATACAATGCCAATGGCTCTTGCAGAGCTCCAGTATTTAAAGTAAATAAATAAAATAATATGATTCTCAACCAGATGATAGCCCACCACAACAGCTATTGCTGCAAAAAAAGAAGCAAGAATGGCTCCTTGCTTAATTGCAGAGGATTGCGTTATGTCAAATGCAGAACTGAACAGCGACAATCATAAACCAGCATAACCTCTAGCAACCAAATTTTTATTTGCCTCAAACAATACTAAGCTTACTGTTTTTGATTATATCGTTAGTTTCATATTTTACAATTTTGTAGCCTGACCTAATTGTTTTAATTACATTGTAACACATCACCCCAGCATGGCATGATTTATGTTGAACTTCTGAGCATAACACAAAGTTTAAGTTATTGCGCTGGCACTCTCAATGTAGAAGAGGTAGGCCTGAGCATAAACAGCACTGCATAAAAAAAAATCAGATATGGCACTTGTTGGAGAAAGATTAAACGTTTCAATTGACACCTTCCCTCAAGAGAGTACTTACGGGTCACGCAGTACACCTTGGTGGCACCGTAAACAAAGCTTGTACGGCGGTTCACCGACGGAAGGACAAATTTGTAGCTCAGCAATGCTTCTTCATTCCTTTCCTAAAAAGTATGATGGTGTCATCAGTGATTACCTTTTCTAAATATAAATAAATAAATAATAAGTTAGCACAAAGCAACTTTCGAAAGAACCATGCTGTACAGATGAGTCTTAGCCATGTCATATTTTTAACATTGGAAACATTAGAAGTGCCTTGTTGGCTTGCATGGAACTGTGCTGCCTCAATGTTAAGGTAAACCATAGAACTTAGGGAGCCTAAAAGTAATAGATTCAAGCGACAACCGTGTTGGGTGCTAACTATGTTTCAAAGGTATAAAATCCTGAATATATATAGTTCTGCGACATGTGGAGCCTGACTATCACATTACATATTCACTCTAGTCACTGCGAGCATGCTGAGGGCACTCAGCTTAAGTGCATAAACTTGCTGGTGCACTACAGCTGTTACATGAAATGCTTCCTGCTGACCTCTTCTAGCAATATTAGAAATATATGATGCAGCACAAAGCAATAAAGAATGTACAGTGTTACTTGTGCTGTACTCTGCATGGGTAGCAATGATGTAAATGTCTGTTTAGGATTTACGTAAATATTTTGTTTTCATTGAAAAATGGCATTTTAAAGGGACGCTAAAGAGAAACACAAAATTAGTTTAGACTGATGAAGTATTCCTTTGAAGCTCTACACTTGTTAATTTCATGGTAATAGGGTGATTAATACAAGACCAAATTAAGGTCAAAGATTCATGTTATGAATGTTGCGCCGAAACTACAAGGCCGGTACAACAGTACGAATGTGGATTTCTAAGTATTTTCACGTATTTGGGCCGTTGTGAGCTGGTAAAAGTTATTGAAATTTGCCCATGACAGTCCTTGGCTCTGCTAAAACATGATGCATTCCATTCTTACCAATGAAATGCCAAGTAGGACCGAGCAGCTAATGTAGCAACTTCATGGTACTGTAGCCGACTGTTTTTCGTTTCGGCATCTTTTCTGGCTTCCTAAACCTTCTCCTCATGGTGTGAGTGACTTTCAATATTGTAGAAGGGTAATTTACTAATTGAGCTCAAAGAATTTTGCTTCTTGGCATCCCTTAAGACATCTTCAGACAAGTGTTCGAGTTAAAAACCTTGTGGTTTCTACAAACAAGACCTTGTTTGTGCATTAGCTGTAGCAGAAACCGTGGAAGTAGTAAAGACAACTAACCGTGTACTGCTCCGAGAAACGAAGCACCGTGAAATCTGTAAAGCTGACTGGGATGTCATTAGGTGAGCCCACATTTCGAACGTCCACAGTACCTGGAAAAGATGGGATGAACAGGAATTTTAATATGTACACTCCGGTGCTCTCGTCTACATTAGCAATGGAAACAAACTGCAACCCAATGCTGAATAAAAAAGAACAAAGTGTCAAAGCAAGGCAAGAAAGCAAGCAAGAAATTCTGTATGCAACAGTAATACTTTAGGCAAGCTAGCTTTCCTAAGGAAAACTGCCGTCTTAACAGACAGCAGTTTCCGGTTTAGAATATACAGACAACTGTTGGCAATTCTTAAAATTTTGTGTTGCATATCGGATGTGTGAAATCTGACACATTCAATACACTACCGTTAATTCAACCTTGAGTGGACCGACCAAATCGCTCAAATTATCTGGTGGGTTGAATTAAACCCTATGCATAGAACATGCCAAAACACACTGCCAATTGGAAGTATTTGCCAGAGTCTAGCAGACCCCTGAATCAAACGAAGGCCCACTTTCTATGTATACAAAGCAGAAAATGAATGTAAAAATGACTATAAAGCTTATAAACAAAGTAGAAATCTAAAGCAGACCTAATTTTATGGCAAGAAAAATGTGTTGCACAATGCTTGCCGGTTTTCCAAAGTCAGCTTCACCACACAGTTTATTGCTTGAAAATCTTTCTGGGGCTGGCCGAAAATAAGCGCTTTCAACGAGTGATAAAGTATGCTCAACGCATTCACTCTCTCCTAAGCTTTACCGAAACGGACACTGCCAATAAAGGGGTTGCTAATTGTGGTCACCACAGAGGTCAGGCACGTGTGTGCTTACAGGTCGAGTTCTAAGTACGTGGCAAAGCCCAATTTTAGGATTCAAATGAATGTTTGGGCATAGAGAAATGCATGGGCGCTGGCCGGAACCTTCAGTCGAGATCAAGTTAACTAAAAAATCGAATTAGCTGAAGATAAATTAACAGAAGTCTACTGTTTAAAGCTGAAAAAATTTGTCTCCTAAATGGTTTACTGTGTAAACACTGCATAAAAAGAGATGCTTCATTCATTGTGTGAGATACTAGTCAAGACTCACCGATAGCATAGTGAAGCTGTTGAGAAACCTGGGGGTTGAGGGCAGCCATCAGTACGGCCACGCCATTGCTATAAATAATGTAGTGAAAGAAGGGTCACAACCACATATAGAAAGCTACCTAGATTGTGTTGCAATGAAAGCTGTAGACAAAGCCCAACTAAGTGTCACAATGGTACCTACGCCGACAACTGCATGTCAATGCACCAGGCCTTCAAGTGCCTCGGGAGTGTGTTCCCATGTTCCTGTGAACAAACAGGGAGGGAGGGAATGAACATGTTTTGTTGTTGTCCTATTGCCTATTACGTGGTGTTTTAAGAGGGTGAGGGGAAGCCAAAATGAAATTGAGCTGGTGGGCGACGCCGGATACCGCTGAAACGAAACGTGATGCCCACATCGCGCCGCCAGTAGCAGGGAATGGCAGCGCGTTTGGTTTATAGCCTACAAAAAGCGTGCAGTATGCTACCAATAACAGTACGCACCACATGCTGTAAAACAGATAGCTGAAGATGTTTATCGCAATATCTTACGCGGCGATAGTTGCGAATGTGGCGTGCGACGACCTGGCTGGAGATTTGCTGGCACCGGAACAAGAAATTGCGCGTGCCTTCGTTTCCACGTGACACAGGTGCCTATATACTGTTCTCGATTAATTAAATTATGGGGTTTTACGTACCAAAGCCACTTTCTGATTATGAGGCCTGCCGTAGTAGAGGACTACGGAAATTTTGACCACCTGGGGTTCTTTAATGTGCACCTAAATCTAAGTACACGGGTGTTTTCGCATTTCACCCCCATTGGAATGCGGCCGCCGTGGCTGGGATTCGATACCGCGACCTCCATGCTTATCAGCCCAACACCATAGTCACTGAGCAACCATGGCGGGTACTATGGAAATGAGGCTTCTCAATTCTTGCTCAACTGCGAAGTTTTCTTTCTGAGAAACCCGTATGGGTTTTCTTTGTAGCCTCGTGCTACATTCGGGTGGATGAAAATTTTTGCCTTTCACAACACTGCTTCAGTATCAGAATAGGGACATCTCAAACTTGATTCCAGGCATCTTGTTTCCCCGTGATATCAGCATGCACCATGAAGAGTTTGACAGATGTTTTCATTTAGACGGCAGAAAGATGCAGCTTAGTTAAGACTGCTGCCATGCTTAGTTAAGACGCTGATCCTTGTTCACTGAGTCACTAATACTTGGGCGCTAATACTTTGAGGATATTTTCTTTAAGAGGAAGCCTTAGCTCATGACCAACTCCGATTTCTTTATTCAAATACACATAAAATGCAGATATGCTTTCATGAGACAACTCCTAGATCTATTTGAATGATATTTGGTACATGTGAGAGAGGAAGCTAAATTCTAGTGACTTGGGAAAGCAAAATTTTATTTAAGACCTGAAAGCACAACGTTTACAAATCTGTAAGTCTGCACCAAAAGCAGATACCACAGTTCTGTGAACTGCATCTGTTAGAGTATTTAAAGCAGAGAAATTTGAAATGCAAATTTACAGCTTACATAAAACTGTTACAATGTTTACAATGCTTGCAAATGTGCTACTCACAAATTAGTGGACTCTCTTTAAACAGAAGCTCAAGGGAAAAACAATTCTCCACTCCCATGTATTTAGATAGAAGCTCCTGACCTAATGCTTCCTCCTGCTTATTCTGGCATATTCAGCACAGCACTATGCTTAACGTCAGTTATGTACACACCCAGAGAACTTCGTGGAACTGCTCTTTCATGGCACGATCCAAGTCACACTCGCCACACAACTGAAAAAAAAGTGACAGAAACGTAAATGAACGCAAAAGCATATCAACAAGCAATCCTGATCAATGAAAGGTTGCTTGTAGGCTAGGTGGACCGTGATCACGAATGTTAAGTTGCATTGTATTCATTGAAACAAGATACAAGAAAGAAATGTTATCGCATTGTGTTAGTTATGTATTATCATCCAGCATGTCTGACAGTGTTTTTTTTGCATCTTGTTACAACTACGCAGTGCAACCTGACATCTATGAACACTGTTCACTGCAAGAGAAACACACCACATTGCCACTCTTTTTTTAGGAACACTCAGCCAACAATGAAACCTGAAGAATGTCGAGAGCAGGAACATAGTTTCTCTCTTCAGTGAACAGAGGACCTAGCCTAAATCCCCCGCTATTCTTTTCCTGCTCACCATGATAACGGAACAGAAACAAGAATAGGTACAGATCAGCTGTATTATGCTACGTGCTCATTCTCTCGAAACACCTGCAGCACATCGGATGTGCACTTTCTCTAAGTCTTTCACGCAGAAGCTAAAACCACTTGATGGAGATTAGTTTCTGGGGGCGCAGAAGTCAGTCTGCCTTACCATCATGTTGAATGAATTCTGAAGTCCTCACCCAAGTGTTGCTAACAATGAACTTTTGGCAACAATGAAAGTGCACTTTTGCAAGGAGCCAGTTTCTGACACTTGCTTTTTGACATAAAGCCTTGAAAATCCAAGAAGCCATTTATTTTGTCCTAAAAGTTTTTCGTGAAGACTAGCTGCCTTAAGGCTTCAAACAATGCATACATTATGCTAACGCAAGCAGCAGAACACGAAGCAGTGTGTGGCAACATTAGCAGGGAGACGAGGTGTCACTGCATTTGCTCAATGTAGAAAAACGGCAAGTACAATAGCTACTAACCCGTGCATACTAAACTTCGTAAATATCCAGAGAAAATGACAAAGAATAAAGAGGGGAAAATAGCATGCATTAAAAAAAAATAAATACGCCTTGAGGACACGCCTTTTGAGAAATACATACACACATTATTAACCACTACTTACATTTAGATGCAGGACAAAAGCAGCAGCAAATTTAAAACTGTAGATATGGACAAGCACCACAATATTTCTAGATGACCCTTTTAGTGACTCTGCTCTTGCCGGTTTGGCCTGCTTAAGGAACTTTTCTGAATAAACTCGCTCGAAGCAAGTACTTTACGGTTCATATGCCACCTGGCACTACCACAAGGAGGCAGCACGGGTAACATCCTAGTTCCTTCTTTTCTGGGTGCTTTTTTTTGCAATTTTGTGCAGCCACATATTCAGGAGGCTTAAACATTCTCATGTACAAATTTTTATGAAGCTAAATACAATGTTTCTAAAATTGTAGAACAATCCCAAATTCGTGAACTTTACGAAAAATTCAGGCGAGCTGGCAACTATGGAGTAGTGAATGACTACTCACTTTTTCAGGTCCTCCTTCTTCCAGAAACCACTTCTGGAGGGTGTTACGCAGCAGCACGTACACAAACTTCTCCTCCTCCTCTTCTGTGGGTTCCACGAGCACTTTCACAAGGTGCCTCTGGAAACCGAAGAACACGGCAGATTCTAGTGTGTGATTTATTGCTCTAAATCATTCTTTACTCTTCATTTTTGACCTTCACAAGCATTCTGATTTCTTGGGGCAACATTTTGAGCAGTCCGGACCTTTCTATTGACGGCTGAGAAGGGTTCTCTCAGTGTGATTACAAATGTTTAAAGGTGAGGTCTGCAAAGAACAGGAGTCACAGGCAAGCAAGAACCCTGGTGCTAACCTTAAAAGCATTCCAGTTTATGAATGGCTCCATACGATATTCAGAGATTGAAATAATTAACGAGTAAGTGTTGGTCACAGAAACATGACATAGCAGTAGAATTGAAATCAATAAAGACTTGCGGTTCTAGACAAAACAAGCAAATATTAATAAATATATAATAGCAACAGCAAGATGAAAATTAGACTTGATTTTCCATAAATGTTCTTTCTTTGCTACAACTTAGAACTAGACCAGTAATAAGTGGAAATGTTCATGAATGGAAGGGGCAAGTTTCATCCCAACCTCAAGATGATGCATTAGGGGAGCTATCCCAGCCGTGGCCTTGCACAAAACTCACCGCTTCGGACGACTGAGAAGGCATGGCTCCAAAAATGAAGGAGGAGACTCGTCGGCCTATGCCAGCCAAGAGTCCCTGAGGTGCTTTGAGAGCCTTGATCAGCAGTGCTGTCTGCGTAAAGAGGTAGTGGCATCACAGTGAAAACCAAATTAAATCTGGTCATGACATATTGAATTCACATTGGAGCAAACCTTGCACATCACTTCTACGAAGGTAGTGCAACTGCCAGCAGAAACGTAAGGTGGTACACTTCGGCTGCGAAACAAAACTTAGTTTTATGGAGTTTATTAATTTAAAAAAAAAAATTAATCTTCTTTTTTCCCTAACAGTATTGTGGTTTTTTAAAGTTGTATGAATGCAGCACGGTTTAGCCTAGAACAAATATATAGAACAGTGAAAATTCTGTAGGCGACAGAAGTTTTGGGAGCCGAGATACAGCGAAGAAAATTAACATTTCAAAGGCTGAATTCAGTTTTTCCCCACCAAGAAATCCCATAAAAAACATTAGCTTCACCATGACATTACAAACATAGCATACGATCATTCAGAATTTTAGATATATTATTTCGCTTAGTGTCCCCAAGTTCACACCACTTGGGTGCGCATCGGTGAGAGTATGCTGTGTACAAAAAAAAAGTAAACAGATTCCTCCCAAAATTTCACTTCGGGATAACAGCTTATCAGGTTAATAAGTGTTGCAATGTAGACATCATTAAAGATCAAGTCATTATATGCAGTGTTGCTAATGAACTTACTTGTCCATCAACCACGGATGGTGTGACCAGCATCAGAGAGCTCGTGGTTGTGGCCAAAATGCAACCAATGGGCTGTAACGAGCACAGAATGACAGTCATTACGTATTTGCCTGCATGGGATGTTGCTTTATGCAGCACTGTCAAACTAATCATCCCTCTCCCTCCTAAGTAAAAGTTGGTTTAATAAGTGCTTAACAAAAAGCAAGAAAGTTCTGAAACAACAATCAATAAATGAAGAAAGAACTGTTAAACGTGAAGACAGTTTTACCCATTTTGCACAATTTTCATAGTACTTATAGAACACTCAAGAACACCTTGCAACCCTAACCTTGCCTGAAAAGGTTACTCAGCTAGACATTGCTCTGACTGCAACTGTTAATGATAACAAGCTTAGAGCAACTAAATTCCAGAATCATTGAGGATTGGTAAAAAATATTGCTTCCAAGCTAATCACATCCTCTGGACAAATGACACTGGAGTGTTTTGGTATGCCACAGTGTGCAATACACTACCTTGCAATGTTGTTGTATTGGCTTATTTCTACATCAATATGCCAAAACCAGCACACGGACCCACAAGACGAACAACAGTGATATGGCGCTATTGTAGCAACAGTATGCATGCATGCCCTGTTCCTTATTTGAAACAATGGGCTGGTTGCTCTACAATGAATACTTTAATGAAGACTGCTACTGTTATCTGCACCAGTGAAGTATCGTCTGCATACACACAGGTGACCACTTGGGGTCACAAGTAACAGCAGAACTTTGAACGAGGACATAAAATGAAGAGCAGAGGAGGATAAGTGCTGTCCTCTTCTGCTCCTCTTCTTATGGCCTCGTCCAAAGTCGCACCATCACATTTTGAATCATGCAGTACCAATCAGCCCAATGTTTGATGTTGCTGAAATAATGTGACAGGTAGGTCCAGCACACTGAAGGAAAGGAGTATGATGTCCTGTGTTACATGCAGAAAGTGTTTGCACCTTATGGAGGAGGCAAAAAAGCTACATAACATTGTATGCTCATTTCAATCTTCTACAACTAGCATCTGCTCAACTTCTATTACAGAAATGAAAGGATGCAAACTAGCAAAGATATTGCACTTGCGGCATAAAACATTCAAGGTTTTAAACTTGCATCGAAGTAGTTATTTTCATGCACCAATTACACCCAAATGAAGCAACTGTCCTCAGATATTTAACCTACTATTTTAGTGACTATCACACAATGCCATATCTACATTGCGTAGTTGATCACTAAGTCAGGTGTTACAATGAGGCAAATACCAGTCACACAGGCAAAGCTTCAGAGCAAAAAGTGGACATGTAAACCCATGTTCAACAACAGAATGCTGCAGCCACTGAATCACCACGATCTTTAATGTTTACCAACATGGCACGCATTTTTAAAAAGTTTGCCCTGAGCACATGGCTTTTGTGTGATACATACACACACAGTTACTTTATTAGCCCCTGTATTCAGAAATCCATCTTAACTTGAAGCCCATGCTTGACGTGATATAAACGACGCCTGGTGCTAACGCGCCCCAAGATGCTCATTGCGTTTCCTGCGGCGCGTTCACGACAGGCGTCATTTAGGTCAAGTCAAGCGTCAGCTTGAAGTAAAGATGCATTTCTGAATACGGTGGTAAGCATGATTCAGCTTTACATGTGACACACAAGCAGCAGAAGACTTGGAACAGCATGCAGATTCTGACAGGCAACAAATTATTTTTTGATCACAGTGACTTCTACAGCAACAGTGTTGTTGCAAAATTTCGCCTGCTTCAGGAACTTTTCTAGATAAACTTGCTTAAGCAGGTACCCCTCTGGTGTCCTTTAACGACCAGAAATCTAAGGGTATGGTCAGAGACTGACAGGTGAAACTCCATTCGGCTCTTGTTTGGTGTATTAAATATAGGTTTGCATCCAGCATAACTGGTATGAATTGACAGAATTCACAGCATTATCACCCTCCTTGTGTGGAACCTCATGAGCAGACACATAAAAGTATTCAGGTTGCTGTGCTTGTGGCATATGGCATGTTACTCTGCAGCACAAAGACAGTGCAGGTACCATCACTGCTTATTTTGCATGCTTGTTTTTTCAATATGCACCGGTCAACCTTGCAACCCCTTTAAAACTCTTTCATAAACAGAACTGATTTTTCATAAAGCTTCATGCAACATTTGTAAAATTGTAGAATGAGCCCAAACTTGTAAACATCAAACAATATTTTGCAGAGTTGGCAGGTATGATGATACCGACTTGGCCAGCTATCTATGCTGTTAGCAAGAATGAACTACCAATGAAAAGATTAATTTTACCAAGCCTACCAACCTGTGTATTGGTGAGGGAGTAGCACTCCTCTCCCTGGAGATCTGCCAGGGCATCAGTCGAAGAACCTTCATGGGCAATGTTGGGCCAGTAGCGGAGGATGCCTGCCGGGGCCACTGCCAGGGCAGCAGGAGCAAGTTCGTCCCTCAGCAGCACGCAAACCAGATCGGCACGATGAGCCAGGTCACTTGGTGGAAGAGTCAGCATGCGACACTGTCGACATTATGTGAAGCTATTGTTAGAAAATACCCTGGTGTGTCGGAAGTTTCGGAACCGCCATCATACTTATCGTGCTCGTGCACAGCAATGTTGATTACCACTGATGAATATGTTTATCATCTATGCATGCTTATAAACCAGAGCTCATTTTGATTGATCCATGGAATTTATAGCAACACTGAGGCTAGGAGAAGTGCCGTAGTGGAGGGCTCCTTATGAATTTTGACCAGGTGGGGTTCGTTGATGTGTACCTAAATCTAAGTGCACAAGTGTATTTGCATTTCGCTGCCATCGAAATGTGGTCACTGTGAGAGCTCTTTCCACGTTCATAGCATGCTCTTTGTCTGCATATTGAAGTTTCCGTGAATAGGGTATAGTAACAGATGATCCCCCCCCCCCCCCCCCCCCTTCCTCCCAAAAAGAAAGGAGAAAAAATTGCACTTGAAAGTGAGCGTTACTTGTCTGTTGTTCCCTCTTGTGCCCATGTCCCAATGTTATGCTGCACTTTATCTCAATTTAATTTGAAAGAGCAACAAGCCCGCATCACCACCCTCGTCGACTTCCTTTCTTGCAACATCGCCTTTTTTTGTATCACCCAGACTCCTGAACTAAAATCAACAATGGTGTTTTGTAGATGAAATCTTTGTCAAAGGCATTTATGGAGCACATCAAACTGCTTAATGCAACCAATTTGTTTTTGCATGCTGTGTCCTTCAGCCTTACAGGCACTTAACAGTGATCCAACAGAGTATGTAGGAGTGGTGCATGCTTAGTGCGGTCCACAAAAGTTTTCCAAACTAACAGCTCGTCTTTATTTATGAAAACAAGAGTGCTAAGCCAAATAGCCTTCCCATAAGCCATATGAAGTCATGTGCTGCTACCGACAAATGATGAAAAGTGAGAAGATCTTGAGAACTGATGAATGGTTGCGTTGTGAATGGAATGGGCAAGTACTAATCATCAGTGTGGCAGAAAAAATGGCTGAGCACATAATTGGAATTACTTCAGAATTTATTGGAAAGTGGTCAGCTGTCAAGATGTAAAACAAATATTTTCATCACATGCCCCCCTATGCTCACCAACAGGCGAGAGGTTGTTCCTCCCAAGCTAAAAACTTCGACGATTATGGTGGCCGCCGATTACGCTGTGTATGTGACTCGCTTGTGCCTCACTGTGACAATGCTCATCACTGAGCTCTCATGCAATAGAGCAGTTGAACAACAAAATAGCAGACTGAGACGTAGAATACTTACACTTCTGTTACGAGATCCCTGTTTGTACTGCCACACAAACAACTTTCGACCACAGACGAGCCATGCCCAGCCACAGCTCGAAATGCGGGCACTGATATCTGTACCAGCTGCGAGCAAACAACAATAAAGCGAGAAAATAAATAAATAGCTAGGGGCGCCCACGGCAACCGGGTAAAGCTGCTCCCAAGGGACAGATTCAAGAAACCCAACCCGCAGACAGAAAATCGTGCTAAGCAGTCTGTGCTTACGTTCGGCCTCGACCAGAGCTTCACTGACAAGTACTGGCAAAATGTTGCCGAAGAGCTCGACGACATGGTCTGCAGTCTCTTCGAGCACTTGGGACTGGTGCAGGGAGCTGTCTTGAAGTTGAGTCAGCGAAAGCATGCTTAAATAGAGGAATAAAAGAAAACACAAGTGACGGGAGCACTACACGTCAGTCATACTTTACTTTCTTCCGAGGTTAATATTTCAACAAACAAACGTTAAATACGTAAACGAAACCAATGATAATCACCCAGGCGCGCATGGCGACCGGCCGTACGGTAACGGCGTACCACTGCGCCGACTTTTGGACAGCGAGTGAGGAGTTGTGAGAAAAGAGCCACCGGAGGAGCCCGCACGACGCGGAGTGAACATAGTTTCGCGTAATGCCCTCAAACTTCCAACAATGCACTGGTGAAACGCGGCGACTCAAACAAGCTACGCTCGTTAGAATGACATCGAAAACAAGCGGCATCTAAACGGGCGCCGGCAAACCCCACGTGATGCAACGAGTTCTTGTTTTCACGGGAGACGTGAAATTAGCGGATACCAAGTGTTGCTGCTGTTTTCGATTTGACTTCTACTAAACCGAAGCACGAACAAGAAAAACATAAACGACATGGGCACAAGTGAAGCTTGGCGTTCGCTTTTGCTTGCCGAGACTATTTCACAAGTGGAGATCACTACATAGACCTTAAGAGTACATAGAGGAACGCGGCAGGCGCTAGTCTACAAATTATGGCACATTTACAAAATCGTTACCAAGGCGACGCTTTAACTTGGAACCCTACCAACTAACCAGGGGAGAAATTGGCGCTCGTGATGCATTCGTGATAATTCGTGAAAACATACCGTGATCGTTCCTATCGTGATGGTAAAATCTGTAAAGATTGCTTTCGTACATAACCCGGCTTACTGATAATTCTCCCTTCCATGTTCTTGTAGATCACTCGTTCCTGCCCTCTTGGTGCGCAATTTCTCTTGAAGGAAGCTGTATCTCGAGGTAGCACATTTGCTTGGAGAAAAAAGACGAATAGCCCGTCCTCTCCCAGGTGATCTAGCAGGTGCCAGTTTTCACCCTGACTCCGTGCTGAAGATGGAAGACTACGAATGGAAACCGCCGTCTGAGGCGGAGCTAAAGGTTCTCGAAGCTAGACGAGAACGAATGGACAAGATTAGCGGCATTATGGGCGATTATCTTCTGAAAGGATACAAAATGCTCAGCGAGGTTTGCGATGTCTGCAGCGTGAGTAAAATTTAAGTTTACGGTTAATTGTTCCTCCGATTGTACCAGCACTCCAAATGCCTGCCTGTTTGTATAACCGCAGACCATACTCCTCGAGGACCGCCAGCGCAGATCGTACTGCATCGCTTGTTCAGAGGTGGACACGATGGAGAACGTCAAAGACAACCCGGGTGAGCGTCTTAAAGCTTGTCGTTGAAACGATTGTGTGTTAACGGGCTTGGCGCCTTGGTTGGCGGTCCATGTTATTGGAACACTGTCGAGAATGATGCATTAAGAAAGTGAAATGCCTGGCATTGTCCAATTCTACCATCTGCTGCTTCCTGATCATTTGCGCTAACCGAAAATGGTTTGTCTCGAAAAAGAAAAAAAAAAAAAAGATGTCTTGGCTACATGACGTTAGCAGCTCTTCAGCAAGGTGGCCTTGGCCTATATTTCATGGTGACGAGTGTCGGTGGACTTCAGAATAGGGAAGGAAGCAGTGAGAACACTGCCGCTGAATATGCGAAACTGGTTGGAATGCACATCCATATAGGTATACTCACTCACCAAAATTTTCGCAGGCTATTACACACTTGTCAACACTTACTCACGTACATGCTCACACTTGCCCAGACTCACGTTCATACTTACGTCCACTCAAATGGCCAGGCACCCACTCCCGTTCATACACACACCCACTCGCACTCTTGTTCACTCGCTAACGCTCTGTCTCATGCCTGTGAAGTGGAGCTAGTATGAGCCAGTGTACTTGTGATTATGCTGACCAACATGCACAGCTCACCAGCAGTGGTGACATGGCAATGGGCAGAGTTAGTGTGTGCTTATTCCCTGATCAGAGTATGTAAAAACGCACTGTATTCTCGTAGGCAAGTAGTGCATTACAAGTTTTTGCACGTTGCAGTTCTCTCCGATGTGGCAGCACAGCGCCTCGTCGAGGAACGGCAAGCAAGCTCAGAGTTGACTGCCCCTTCTCGAAGCACACTCTCAGAAGAGACGCATCACAATACCGCGCCACCACTGATCCCGCGCAGAGCTACAACAGTCATCTCAAGCAGTGCCTCCATGCCCACAGCACCTGTGACCGCCGAAAACATGACACCATGCATTTTAGCATCGCGAGACCCAGGGTTGTGCAGGAGCCAGCAGCAGATGGTGGAGAATACCTCAATGCCTCCCGACTCGACGCATCGAGAGCAGGAAGTTGTGGCAGCCATGCAAGCTGTTCAGGGAAAAATGGTCTGGGCCACGCAGGAACTGAAAATGTGCTCCAGTGTTGAGCTATCAATCCAGATGTGCAACCTCATCAAGACGTGTGCGGAGGCCATCACAGCCTTGAATGACTTGAGGTCTGCCGATGCAGGGCCAGAGTGCACTGGCAGGCAAGGCAGGTGTGAATGAAAACATTTACAGCAAAGTTTGGTCATTCTGAATAAATATGCATGGAAATTTTGCTGTTAACGGAGGCCGATTGCTGGTAAGTTCTCACCAATGTTGCTCACTGTTCTGTCATCAATATAAAGGCTGAAAATATGGCAAATTTCATGTTGGGAGAAAGCTCTATCTAGTGATAGGGTTTCTTGAAAGAACTCAAAGTGATTACTCTAGACGTCTACTGTTGTATAAAGTACCATATAATCGAATGAAGAAAGCAAAATGCAATTCATGCAATTCTGACGAGTTGTCTAAAGCCACAATTTCATTTTCAACTTGCATCAGCAAACAGGGTTGATATTGAACGATACGAGACTCATCATCATCAGTGTCCTTCAGCTTTGGTTGTAAACTGGTACTAAATTCAAAAACATGATCCTGGCTTTCTGCGCAAGTTTGGTTGTTCTGGCCCTAACACTATGAGATTTTTGTCAATACTGTTTTTTTTTAAAGAGAAAGACTACCAAGTTTCTTTGCATTTGTGAAAAAATACAGCAGCTATGGTTATTTTTCTTTGTATTTGCCCACGTTATGGACATTTTGCAAAATTCTGCCGCCATCTGTTCGCCTCGGCTTCTTTTTGTCAGGCTGGTTCGTCGCGCTTGCACCTTTTTGCATTGTACCTCTCATGGCCTCTGCTTCTTGTGCTTGCTGGATTTGGTTTGAATGCGCAGCATTTTTTAGGTGCCTCCTCAAGTTGCATCATCGTTGCGATGGCTTCTGTATAGAAGCCGGTTGTGTTGCCAGGAAGTATTTTTGCTGTGATGTCATCTATTCTCTCCCCTCATATTCACTAGATGGCATGTGGTACACACCAATTGTAAGATCCCTAACAGATGCTTTAATGCATCTTGTCAGGCACTTTGTGATAGAAAGATAATCCGAAGATAATTATTACGCCTTCCATTTGCATTTTGTGTGGTGACTATGTACCATGAAAGAGATGCTACAGGTGGAGCAATTGGCAGCCTCGACCAGCAGGCTAGATCAGCCTGTTCCCAACATCACGACTGCCACCAGGTTGCTGTTGATGGTTGTTTGGTGCTTCTACAACAAAATTATCATTTCTGATGATAAGGTATGAACAAGGGTTCTCCAGTGCAAAAGCTTTATGTCCATTAGTTGATGGAAAGTGGCACAAGAGAGTAACACCACACACCTCCCCACGTGCAGACTAGTGCTTTGATACGGTTGGTGTGCATACGACACTCGAGAGTGCACCAGATTCCACCATGCTTCTGTTGTGGCAGCTAGGGCTTTGGGGCGTGTTGTGAACCACCTTAGGAATTGGCCTAGTTAAGCAGTGCTCCACACCAATGAATATGTGAATGGCATGAAAAGGAGACAAGGGTGTAAGGGACAAATCAACCATACGCACCAAATGCCAATTCATTATTTGGTTCATCAAGATGACAAAGGTCATACGGCACAAGTAAAACGCAAGTGGGTGCAAACTGCCAACTCTTGGTTGCCTTGATGGTACGAATGAGGAGCTGCTGCCCACGTGTTTTGTTTGTGCCTTGTACTCTTGTCATTTTTTTCGTGCCTTTCTGTTGTAGTCATTAGAGCAACTAGCCCAAGTTTTGATCAAGTCCAATGCCCTACTTTTGGGTTTGCCCCAGCTTGTGAAAGGTCATAACAGGTTAAAGGTCATAACACCCTTAACGCTTAGTTCCCGGAATACAATAAATGTAATTGTAGTCACCTTGCTCTCGCAACAAATTTCTTAGTTGTCCTACATGTGCCACGTGGTAACGTTGCATAACCTCAAACGATGTTGGATAGCCAGTTATATGCAAGAATTTTCACACAACATTGATACTCGCAGCACATGGGATTGGCAGAGCTTTTTTTAAAATCAAGCTTTCTTTGCCTAACATCCCATCGTTTGGCCCGAGTAGGTTGACTGCCTGTCAGTCGGAAGTCAGGTTCTAACCAAGCAGGTTAAATCTCATTTTTAAAAATAAAGCACATTCAGTGTTGGGATGAACCTTAGCCTACCAGCACAGCATCCCAAGACTCGAACCACTAGGCCAACTAGCTCCTTCAGATGGTTGCCACATATGATGATGATAATTTTCCTACTATGGGCGCCTACCCACAATGGGTACTTGGCAAAGAAGCAGGTGGTATTTATCTTACCGTGAACTCATTCTTCGACATGATCACCTCATGTTGATAATGATGGTTTCCTTACTATGGCAGACACCCACAAGAGGCTATCATTGGTCAAGCAGTGTGTCCGTGTGTAGATTAAGATGACTTCCATACTACTGTGCATACCTACAATGGGCGATTTGCCAAGAATCGGGTGATCGCTGCATGTTGATAATTACATTCTACTATGGTACAGGCCCACTATGAAGGATTGGCCGAGAAGTGCCTCCGCATGTTCATAATGACAATGGATTTCCATACAATGGCGCACACCCGCAACAGGCGTTTGGCCAGGAAGTGGCCAGTGAGAGGAGAGAGAGCACATACCGGTTTCCTTTATGCCCAAGGCAAAGGAACGAAATGGGCGAATTTATGTAACATTCTATCAACTGCTTCATGAAAGCTTGAGTCACACAGATGCCAGCGTATGTTGGGTCAGAGTTTTGTTGTTGTCCTGTGAAAACCCGTGGCTGCATTTCTGGATCTTACTGCATTCCTGGATGTTGGGACTATATTTTATTGCACAATGGTGGTGGTCAGCACACCTGCGGTTATTTCTCTTTGCTAATCACTGTTTGGACCATTCCATTTGTGGAGGCAGAGTGCATTCTGAGGTAGACATGTGCATCATCAGAAACACCTCACCCTTACATAGAAAAACTTTTTACCCTCCCTCGGCGTCATCTTCAGTTTGCAACAATACAATTTATTCATCCCGGGTGTTCCAACAACTGCAATTGTTGGAAGCGTGCCACATTGCTTCGACTAAACCTAAAGATTAAGCCATGCAATGCTCGTGAAGCAGCCAACTCGACAACGAAAAGGCCTGTGCTCTTTTACCATCACCTGGACCACAGTTCCATTCTATATTTGCCCGTTTTGTCTTGATTTAATTCGAAATCTATTGTTAGGGATTTGCGCACCACCTTTAAACTGGTGTCATACATACACTTCCGATCGCAATGAACGATGCTCGCTGCTGCACGATCCAACATCTGGATTGAGTTGTCTGCTGATTATCTGCAACTCCCAGAACTGCATAATGCCTTGGCTACGAATTCAGATTTGCAAAATTTTGTTAAACAGATTTCAATTTTACAGCTTACTATTGTAGATAAAAAGGTTGTTGAAACATTTCTTGACGAGCTGCTTCACTTTTGTTTTTAGTGTTTTCACAATACTGCGCTAGAGGGCGCAGATGTTGGCCTGCGATTAACTGTAAAAACTGTGACAGCATTTCCTTAATTACACTAAGGCGGCTTCCTGTATTAATTGCAAGCCCTAGTATCCACATTCGTGGATGCAACTTGTTCTTGCCAGTTTAGTCCAATGGTGGGCAAGAAAAAGCAGTAGACATTGAGCTTCTGGTGAATTGAACATCATGCTCAATGTGCCTTCACGTGTTCCTTGCTGCTACACACATTAGCTTTGTTGAACGTACTAGCATGTTTGACATGACACATTCTGGTAGCAATGTAGATAGAAGTAACTTTTGTGTTGTCATAATGCATGGTCAACAATTGAATTGTGCATGAACTTCAAGCACACAATTCAATACTTTTTATGCAGAAACAGCATTACTGACTGCACAATAAAATAATTAAAGTACTCACTAACATAGAGAGTTGTTAGAATACGCACAAAGCACCAACTTGTCATTTTTTTATTGCAGTGGAGCATAGCGTGCGTTGAAATAAAGATGCGTAAATTTGACACATTCATAGACAATGCATAATTCTCGCCTGAAGGGGAGATTATTGCTGAACACTCCAGGAGAAAAAGAAAGTTTATGTTCATGCAAATGTGTGTTCATAGCACAAGTCTCAGGGGCTGCTCAAAAGCTTTCTCTCTGCTGTCGATTTCACTCACCGTGCCTGAAGATGCGAAAGACAACCAAAGAGGCACTTTTAATCGTCACATTTCTTTTTATTCAGTAGAGACCACCAGATACATTTAGCATAGTAACACTGATGCACATGCACATGTAACAGAGTGAAAAAGGGAAATTGCTTGTTCTTCGATGACAAAGAAAAAAAATAACCTGCGACCCTGACAAAAATAAAATTAAAAAAAAAAGACATTTTCTTCTTACTTTGAACGAGAAAAGGCCACTTATGTAACAAGAAACAAGTGATGCGCAAATGCACACACGCACACACACGCAACAGCTACAAAATTTAAAAAAAAGAAGAAAAAAAAAACAAAGGGGAAATGATTTCAATGCTCCCGTACATGCACCCGTTGACACAAAAAATGAAGGTGGTGCAGTACTCACAAGGTGACACACTATTATTCTCTTTGGAAGCCATGGGACACACAAGGTAAAACGTGTGGAAAAGGGAAGGGGTGGGGTACAAGAGTGCAACTCTCTCGAAAGACGCGAATGCCACGATCAACGAGGACAACACAGTGGGAGGAAGAGGACACCAGCAGAGCTAAAAAACGAGAAGGCCGGCGGATGACTAATGCGACGCAATGTCAAAAAAAACTACGCACTGATGATATTTGGCTGCTTCTGGTCAAACTCAAAACGCCTCTACAGAGTGGTGCATAGCTCAAGGATGCAGGTAGAAGTGACAACCCCCCGGCACCAACCTGTTTAGAGCACAGGCAAGTCGCACAGCCCCTTTCAATGACAACTGAAATCAAAGATGATTGAAATCCCCTAGATTCCACAAAGGAGACAGTTATGCACCCACATATCAATGGCCTTTTCTTTTTATGGTCATTGAAATCAGTGAGCCTGGTGCATTATCCAGAATGAATCAGGAATTTTGCACTGTCTGGTGCCGATGCCTAAACAAGGCACTTTTTTTTCACCGCCTAATTAGAAAGAGAAATGACGATCTGTTTTGTCCTAAGGTGGTTAAAAAAAATGTCGCCACATTGAGTGTCCTAAGACAACTCAATGCGGAATAGTATTTTTTTTGCCCTCCTAAGACAGATGGTGCCTACTGCAGTTTTTCTTTATTAAAAACATTGTGTTGCCAGCTCTGAACAGATTAGCAAAAGATGCCATTAATACCTGCGTCCCAGAGCAAAGAAACAGCACAAAGTGCCCTTCCGGCAACATTAGACGGCAAAACTAATCTATGCAGAATAAGGAAGTGGAAAGTTTCAGCCTGCGAACCCAATCACACAAACTCAACAGTAGGCATGCCTGAAGTTTGGTTGTACTCTCAGCAGAGGTGTTGGAATGGAACGTTCAGAAGTGGCATGCTGCTGGCTTTCTATATTATATATACTTTCTTCATAACAAGCTTGAGCGGTTTGAAGTGTGGGGGTCATTTGGGGCCCTCCAATGTTTGCTACTCTAAAGCAACAAGTGAAAACTGTCTGCTCAATGGGACAGGGGAAACAAAAAAGCTCTCTGCATTCCAGCCACACCTACAACAACACACATCACTTGCCAACTCGATGCCGTACTCAGTTTAACTCCAGCAGTATTTCATTAAGTTAGCTTTTCCCTTTGCCCCTTTCACTCACCAGTTATGGCATTACTGTAAAAGCATCTCCGTAAAGAAGTTGCTGGGTCTAACAACATCGTCTGGGAATTTTATGTAGTCTGCTGACACGAATTGTCAAATCCATTTTAGAGAGACTGACCAATGAAATGAGATTGCATTTCGTCAAAGACAAAATGGACCATAAAATGACGCTTCTCTATTGTGTTGAGCATGAAATACCAGCCTAAGCAAACTTTATCAACAATGAACGTCTTGCCCCCAAGAGCCACAATGCAAGTGCAAGAGGGGAAACAAAAAAGGAACTGAAAATGTAGGCACATAACAGTGAAGAGAGTACTCGTGATTTTTCATAGACCCCGGACACTTCAGTAACAAGCCCTATTTGTCTTCCTACTCAACTCAAGCATTCTGTACAATCAGATATACAAACAAGGTAGGTAGTGTGTCTTGCCCACAGTTTTCACAGTTTGGTTAAGAAGTGTTCCTAAACAGGTTTTGCAAAGGCTCCTGCAAGCCAACAGCCACCAATTGCAACATCTTGTGAAAAGTATTCTGCAAGCCCCTCGCATATCTCTTGCAAGATCTAGCAATGCATCAGCTGTCTTAAGTGTGCGCACCAGTGACCATGGCCAGAGCACACGTAAGGTCTGGTGGTGTCGTCGGTTGGTGTCTCTGGCCTCTTATGCTTTAGTTCCAAGATCATGCTAACCACGGTGTCATGCCTGTAACTATGGCCACAACTTTCTTTTTATCGAATGAAAAATGTTTTTCTATTGAACTTGCAAAAGTACTATTGCAAAGCCGGTTCAAGAATGACAAAAACCAAACTGTGAACGTAATTCTTGCATCAAAACTGAGTTAGTTTAGCTTCACTTTTTCTTTTGTTACTTGTTTGCACACACTTTGTTTTGCCTGTTTTATACACATGTGAAGAATGAAGTGTAGTAGTTGTAAATTTGCAACGAGTGTCTTATCTTTACTGGCTGTGTTTATTGTGGTGATAGTGGTGGCGGTAACTGGTGGAGAGTTCTTGGAGTGTGTGGTGTTTTTTTCCTCTTCTGTGTATTTTTTGTTTGTTAAATCATCTTGTTCAAAGTGTCTTCCGCTGCCCTTCCCCCCGTGTTGTCTCTCGTGTTGAAGAAGAAGCAATTGTGACGATGTCAAACCCCCAGCTGCGAAGATGGCAGACGAGGGCGCTTCGAAGCTGCAGTGGCCGGCCGGATTCAGTACCTTGGCCCGGACGACGAGAAACACAGCTTAAGAATGTAAGGGAACTTGCCGTCTGCAATGGGCAGAAGAGAAATAGTGCACGAACATGTTCAGGCGATCGACAGGGACATGAAACAATGACATAAAACATGGCTAACCAAGTGTTCACATTAACCAATCGGCCACCAAACACGACACGCCATATGACCCCGCTGTACAGATTATTTTTGCACAGCCTGTGCAATATGCAAGCTCCTGTTGTCCTGCCAGTTATATAATACTCTACAGTAAGTAACTAAAACTGCAAAAATTCAAGTCAATGTTTTATTTACAATATAAAGAAGCACTTTTCAGTTCAGAAACCTAACTGCCAGTCATATTCATTTCTGCGTGGAAAAGCTTAAACACTCAGGCCTGTGGGTAGCAGCACTGCACGTTTGACACTGTCAACCACTGGCGCTGTTTTTTTTTTTGCTTTTGGCACTGTACAATTTGCATTGCCACGACAGATGCTGTTTGCCAGAATTTGGCGGAATAGAATGCAAAAAAATGCACCCGCTGCACTGCTTCGACGCACATAGATTTAAGAACATGCGCAAAACAGGTGGAAACATTCTAAAAAACAACCCGAAGCCACCATGAAGCGGACACCTAGTGCTATCAACTATTGACAATAATTCTAAACCTGCCCACCATATATTGGCTGTAACTCACCCATAAACCCATTTACGGGTTACCCATGTCACGATGATGAAAACAGGAAAATCCTGAGTGCTGATCACACGACTGCATTTTTTTCATTACCCCATGAAGAAGCAGTAAAGGAAAAAGCTGCAGCAATGTGCCATGACCAGTGACGTCAGCAGCTGAACATTTTGTTCCAAGACACAGTAGCCAGTGCTTTGATTCACAACAGAACATTTGCCAGAATGGCCTTGGCTACGAGGGGTTTTCGTATCATTAACATGATGGAAGAAAGATTTGGCACTGACACTCAGTTGACAGTTTAATCTGAGTGCACACTCATGTTAACCTGTTGCACTATTAATTCAACAATTACCTGCCAGTCAGTGACCACTAGAATCTGCACATATGTTCATCAATTTGTGGTTGACTATCGAGCAGTGGTTGACCACTCCGCTTGTTGTCCAGGCTTCTTCAACCGCATCGAAATTGTCTGTGCCACTTAACAACAGTGTCAAAAGCTGGGAACTGTCACCTTACACTGACACCAGCTTGGCATGCACCTCTTTGGCATTGGGTCGCTTAGAACATAGAAAGCAGATCACTGCTCCTGCTGCAACCAATGCTCTCAATGGATGCGGCCATTTTTGTACCGATGCCCTTGATGTGTTCCACGGTACCATATAGAACACAACTTTTGTATTCGGCTACAACTAGAGATGTGCATTCATTTTGATGCCTGTTGACTTCTGGGACCAATACCGATAATACCAAATTTATAAATGCCTTGTACATTTCCGATTCTGTCCTTGGCATAAAATAACCATCTATACTTACTAGGGTTGTTGATTGGAGTGTGGTTGGACATGATTAATGCTTCGATGGCTTCAGACACTGTCTCAAACTCCATCAGGCCTGAACTGCTGCGTTCCGCTGCAAGGCAAGAGCAAGGTCAGGTCAGAAACATCCACGATATTGACTGCCACATCAGTTAAACATGTATGGCCACAGATTCTGCTAGGCAGGAGAAGAAGCGTGAAAGACAAAAAAACCAGACTTACTCTTCGATGTGAACATCTTGATCGTTGCTGGCACAGGGCAGCCCAAGTCCTCGAACAGCTGCAAGAAATTGAAATCTTATTATGGGTGCTCAAAATGAGAGAATTTCAAATTGAATTAAATGCAAATGCTTTAGAAAAACACTTCTAATACTAAAGACTTCCCCATGCTCAGAAAAGAGGCAAGAAACACAAAACTTCAGTTAAGTGAACTTTGCAGGTCACCAAGGAAACAAAATATATTTCTTGCATGAACTGTGAAAATAATTTCAGCTATATCAATACATTCCCTTCTACAATGCCAAGAAAGCCTCTCTCACTGTGCGAAGACACTAGGTAAGCTGGAAAAAAACGCAACAAAAAACAAAATGTTCCAGCACCGGCTAGCCAAGACGTTGCAGATATTGAGGTTGTCTACAGCTACAATTTATTATCAGTAAAAATAGACCATGCTGTATTCTAAAAGAGTCGTAGACCAAACTTGGCAAGTTTGGTGGCAAGACTGTTCCGCACACATGTGCACAACTGCCTGCACATGCATGCAACACCACGTACACTGTGCCGTGACAGTGGCTCTTTCCCTTCTTAGTATTGGCGCTTCAGTGCATAACAGGACTGCATTGCGGCAAAGCTGACTTGAGAGAACTAGCAAAAACAACAACGACACAGCTCTCAGAACTTCCACATTTGCCTCTGCAGCACCAAGTTTACGTGACCGCTGTATTCAAATGCAAAGCAGGAAGCGAGAACAATAAAAAACGGTGACATATCAAATGGGAACATAATGAACAGTAGTTAAAGGGCTTTCGATCAGGACTGTGAAAATGTGACATGACAGCTGAGAAAACAACACTAAGGAATGTATCAACTGGGTTCCACTGTATTTGCACACCCTAAATCTCACTTATTTAAAATGACTCACGAAGGAGCTCATACACAGTTAAAGAAAACAAAAGCAAAGCTAAACCAAAGCAATGAGACCTAACTGAAGGCAAATTGGAGCAGCTGGATTTGCAGTCGCATTAAAGGTGTGTGTGTGATAGGAAGATGTACACAAATGCACTTTTCAAGGGTTTCTTCTTTACTTTTGCAAGATCAATGAGCAAAATTACCGTATTTCCTCACATAATGAACCCACTCATGTAATGACGCCACCCCTTCATTTGTCTTTCGAGGAATAACTGTTTTTGTTTGCAGAGAAAAGTGCTAAGTTTGTGTGACTCGCCTGCGACTCAGCGTGCCTGCCCCGAGTGTAGTCCTTGCTGGCACAGAGCAGGCACCTATCCACTGTTGGGTTTAGAGTTGTTCGCTACCTGCTGAGGGTTTCGAAACTACGAGAGCCATGGCAAGTTTGTGTGGCAGGCACTGCTCTGTTTGCATGTTTGTCGCTGGCCAACGTCATAGCAGGCCACAAACCGTCGCAGAAAGCTTAGCGCTAATCTGTCCTTAAGGTTGAGCTATTGGTGACTGGTTTCGAGATCACACATGCAGGTTAGACTGACAGATTTTGAAATGGCATTTGGGTCTGTGGGAAACTAGCCTGCAGCTACTATCTGGCAAAATATCTGCCAAAACATTTTTTTCCTCCCGCGCAATCAACCCTCCCCCAAAATCAAACACTTTTCAGGAAGAAAAGTGGGTTCATTATGCGAGTAAATATGGTACTACACCTTCATGTATACCTTCTTGAGGTCGTCCTCAGTGATGCCGAAGGGTGTGTTGAAAAAGTGGAGGACGCGCGAGGGTGGCTGAATGCGGTTCTTGGAGGCCGCCTCTGGATTGGTGAAGCGGTTGTTGCGGTTTCCCATGAAGTCCTTGAAGGAAGGCGTGCCATCTGGCAGCTCAAACGGCAGCTGCACGTCGTTGAGGAAAGCCTGCTTGGAGTAGCCAAGCTGCATCTTGCTGTCAAAGAACTGTGCATTGTTCAGGTGTCCGACAGCTCGCTCCACAGCCAAGGGGTCACCCATCTGGACCATAGCGCAGCCGTCCTTGCTCTTGAGGAACTTTATCTGGAAAAGGAGAGGAAAACAAAACAAGCAGAAGGTCATCAAGAAACTGGCTTCACTGAAGCTTTTGCCACACTGCTGGCGCTGCCAAGGTGGCATTCAGTTGGTGTAATCTAACACCTTTTGTGGAACACAACTAGCCGCTTTTTGGGATCATGTGCAAACTGTATATGCACTCAAGCTGGTGGAAGACAGAACTGCCCAAATTGGGGAAGATGAGAGTTTAAGGGGGGACGCGGGTCTTGAAATCTCGAAAAATGGTCAAAAACGGCAATTTTCAAAAAGTGCGTTTTTGAAGTCTTTAATGTCCCAACTATGCCTCTACAAATTATTATGGCGCAATTCCTACTCGAAGTATTAAAAAAACGGCAATTTAGAAACGTCGGTGAGCCGAAATTGAACGCCAAGCGCGAGGGTTTGCCTCATTTTCAAGCTGCCGTAGCTCCGCGCGACGCGAACCGATCGGCGCCATCTTGGTCTCGTTTGAAAGCTGGTTTCCCGCTCTCCATTCTGGCGCCCCTCGGCACGCTGTAGACCCTCGTGCAGCGGAGCGATCGGCAACCCAGGCACCCGTTCTCAAGCGCGAAATCGTCGCGAGACAGCCGCTGATTGGGTGAAACGGGCGCCTCCCCGAGGCGCAGCCCTCTGATTGGCCGTGACGCCTGCCGCGGCCCCGCGGCCGCGTTGTTCGACTCCTTCGCGTCGTCTGCTTTCGCCGGCGCGCACGTCATTTTTCGCATTCATCTTTGTTTCCTAGTATTTTTCGTTCTGCCTTTTTCTTTATCGTTCTTGTAGATATTTTGGCTATTGAGTCGCTTCTTTTAACCAAGAATTTCTTGCTTTTGCGTGCCTGGTGTCGTTGTTCCGCGTGTCACGATGGCGCGAGACGCGCGCTTGAAAGCAAGCACGCGAAAAGCAGTCAGCAAAAAGAGGCGCGCATGGAATAAGAGCACTACATCGTCGAGAACTACAGCTTCGGTGATGCCGCAAGCTGCTGTGCCCTTGGTGGACGCGGCTGGACTGAGCTCGCCAACAACAGCTTCGCCGGTGGACGCGGCTGGACAGTGCCGATCGGTGTCAACTTCGGTGTTACCGCAAGTCTCTGCAGTGCCGGTGGATGCGCCTGGACTAAGCCCGTCGAAAATGCTAACTTTTGAGACGCTGCAAGTCGCTTCGGATTCCGTGTCGTCGAAAGCGGCCGAGCCGGCTGAGCTAAGCCTAACGTCGACTTCGGCGTTTCCGCACGCCGCTTCGGTGCCGACGGACGCGGCTGAACCGAGCTCGCGTGCTCAACGCTTCGACACGGTGTTTTGCGCGGAGTGCGCGGGGCGTGAAAAGTACGCAGACAACATTAAAACTTCATTGGCGAAGAAGTCCGCGACTTCCCGCAAGTTCGAGCTAATGAACGTCGGCGCAGCTAGTGAAGACGACTTTCTGAGCTTTTTTTTTTTTTGTCAAGTGCCAATGCAATACAGAGGTTTTCACAATCTTTACATGAACAGATTTCTGTGAGTTTGGTGTTATTGTGTTCAGTAATGACTGGGCTGCATGCTAAAGCATTAAATTTTTCCATGTGATAGGTAAACAAAAGTGGCAGAGTAAGCAAAACTTTGAATGCAATTTTCTCAGCTTTGCTTTTTCGATCAAATGCCTTTGCCTTACAGAACTTTTCATAGTGTTTGCATCAATTGATTTTATTGAATTAGGTATCATTTTTTTCAGTAAAACCTCAGCTACATCCTAAAGCTTTCCATTTTTCATTAAACCCAATAGGCTAGCAATTAGGTCAGATGTAAGCTAATTACTCCTGCATTGTTTTTTTCTTCCTACTTTGTTATTCATTCACGACCTCTATGATCACTTTTTAAAAATTTCTTTAGCTTTAGGATGTGCAGTGGGCCCTTGGAAATGAAAGCTATTCTTTGAAACTAGTTTTTTTAATTAAGAAATTATCATAATGGCCCGTAAGAAAAGACCTATGTGGGATCAATTATTTTGCAATGTCTTCATTTCTAGAAGAGATATATAAAATCTGAATATATATTTGGTATCAGCATTCAAAGATATATCTGCATGCCAATTTTCAGGAAGATATGTTAAGAAATAAAAAAAAAGTTTTCAAGACCCTCATCCCCCCTTAAAGGAACCAAGAAATCGCAGTAAATTTTCTTAAAATGTCATTTTTACCAAGGAGCTTATGAAGTTTCTACCGAAAATCAGCTGTGTGATGTACACTAATACTGTCAAATCTCAATAATTAAAACTCGAAGGGGCCCGAATATTTGTTCGAATTAAAAGAAGGACTTGTTTTTGAAGTATTCGTGTACCATAGCACGATGCACAAACAATGAGAGTCAAATATCGCGGCGCGCAAGCACACAGTGAGCGAAGACCACAAAACTGCCCACGCTGCCCAATGCTCGCTTCCCCAATAACGACAGAAAACGAAAGTTCAAGGAGCAAGCTAAGCTGGCGCTGGGCTGGTAACGCCAGCGGCACCAGCACAGGGGTGAGTGCACGCAGAGACCGTCGAAGATGAGCGAGTTACGAGCGAGGGCGGGAAGGAAGCGGATTTGCTTTCCCTTGCTGGATGGCGCCAATTACCTCTGCCACCTACTGCCACTGAAGCAGCAGAGTTTCCCAGGCCAGGACTGGGCCTCTGCTACTTCTTCCCTCTGCGTGCTTGCACGTTTTTCCCTTCGTCTGCTGACAGATAGGCAGCGCGTTTACCTTATTCGTCCTGCATTCTTAAAGTCTTATCATTATTAATGTCTTATCGAGATGACTAAGTCATTGCTGCTGATCATAATCATGTTGGTGTGCTTCCTTCTGTTGTGGCATCGCCTTCGCGTCCTTTTCTTCTGGGTCTGTCTTGTCATACAGAAACCAGATGCAAGTGCCGATGCCTCCCGTGGCGTCCGCTTTGCTGCTAGCGTGGCTGGCGCATTACAGTGCGAGGCAGTAACGGCAACCTTGGCATTTTAGATCAAGTAAAATTTTCGACAGGTTTCTTCATCTTTTTAGGAGTGCACGGCGTCGAGGGGTTTCTCTTAAGCCTTTCCTCTACGGCAAGGTCAGAGCGATGCTGGTCAGAGGCACCACCGTGTAATTTGGTGCGCTGCTGAGAGCATTCTTGGAGTGCGGTGTGTTCTAATTAACTGTCGCAAATGCTTGCATGTTCGAATTACCGGGCATTTTTGCCCATTGGAATACACATAACTCCGACAAGACTGTGGCGTCAGTTCGAATAAACCGAGAGTTCCAATTCTACAGTATAAGGTTCCCATTTTAAAATCAACACATAAATCTGCTACACCTTGATGTTTTTATTCTAGCTAATATATATATATATATATATATATATATATATATATATATATATATATATATATATATATATATACTTGAAGGTATGCATATCCCCTTAAAGTTCCAATGTTGCATAGAGAAGACACCTTGTTCCAAGACTATATCGTAAGGCACCAGAACAAACATGTCCTGGTTCCCGAGTCCTCCTAGTGCAAAAGGTGAACAGGGGTCTACGTGCACCACACCAACAAACGAACCTAGGTAGTGCATTCCAGCATAGATAAACACCCGAGACCACAGGATATTTATCAGTATGTTGCAAGTTAGGAAGTCCCTCTACCCGTGCACATTACGAGGCCTACATTTTGTCCCCAAAATACTGCAATGTGCCCACAGTTTTGACACAGGAGACACTGCAACTGTTCCACAGCACAAATGATAACAAAGACCAGCATAAGAGCAAGATAGTTTTAGAACAGTACAAGAATTGAGATAGCTGGCTTACAGTGACAAGACAAACAGTACAGACAGTAAATTGAAATGAACTCCTGTTTCCAGGTTCGTCTCGTAATGCCTGCACCGTTTGCCACTGGTGCAACTTTGCTCAAATGGGTGCCTCTTAGCATTGGATAGCGCACTAGACACAAGGGCACTCACTCTGACAACATTCCCATAGAGGCACAGCAGGTTGAAAAGCTTTTCAGCATTCATCTTCTCCGAGTTGAGCCCGTACACCATCAGCACAGAGCCCTGGTGAGGTCCTGCAGCCTGTGGGGATGCATTGGCTGCACCCATGCCGTAGTTGGGGCCGTCACGCCTGCAAACACAAGGATGGGTTATAGTTGCGGACTAGAGAGCAGTCCACGAAAGCTATAGTTACGAACAGCAGACCTGCCAACCTTGAGAAGATAGGTATATTTTTTTTAATGGCTAGTTGTGTTGAATTATGAGTGCAGCATAACAGGTCATTTTCTTTGTGCTTCAAAAGCCAATGCAGAGCTTCCTTGGGCTCTTTAGTCTGCTTCTGTGGTCCGTGGTTGATGGTTGAAGGTTGCTGTTCGGAGTGTGGAACAAAAGCAACGGCGCACAAGGCACGTCCGTTGCCAAACACAAACTGGCAGAGCTAGCAGGCCCACGTGTGCCCACTTATACTACTGCTAGAGAGGTGTTGGTTAACTGCTCTGTTCTCTACGGAATTACCGTATTTATTCAAATCTAGGCTGATAGTTTTTTTTTTTTAAATAATCGTATTCCAAACTCTAGGGTCGGCTTAGATTCGAGGATTTTTAAAGACACGCTAGTTTTTCATTGAAACTACTAAATACGGTGCATAGCTAGCGCCGTCTAGAGAAGTCAGTATCGCAGCTGCTACTAGTTGTGCCAGTAGCCAACCGTACACAAGCGAGGTCGCCATTTTGACCTGTGTCGTGTGGGCCGTATCGCGATTGCACCAAGCAGGAGATACCACTACAGTGCCGCTTTCAAGTGAAAAGTTGTGATAGCCGCAGAGGCATCGTCAAACCTTCAAGCCGGGCGGGACTTCGGCGTCGACAAGAAAAACGGCCGTCGTTGGAGGGGACAACGACAGTAGCTTTTTGCATGCGCCACAACGAGGATGGCATTTAGTGGACCAAAGAAAGGCCGTCACCACGAAGTGGCTACAGTTTTGGCCGACTTTGTTCGGATGCAAAGAGCAGCCGCCCTTCCAATGACAACAGAAGTGCTCCAAGCGAAAGCTAGGGAACTTTCGAGGGAGCGAGGCCTAATGCCAAAGGATTTCAAAGCCAGTCGGGGCCGGCTTCAGAAATTCATGAAGCGCTTCGGCTTCAGCCTCCGACGTCGGACTTCAATCACCCAGAATCTGCCAAGCGATTTCGAAGAAATAGTGATAGCTTTTCAGCGCTACGTGCCGCGAAAGAGAGAAGCGGCAGGCTACAACCTTGGGCAAATCGGCAAAGCCGTTCGGACGGCTGTGTACTTTGATATGCCAGTGGCATACCCCGTGAATGAAAAGGTTGCCAAGGAGGTGAAGGTGCGCTCTGCGGGCTACGAGAAGCAGCGTGCAACTGTGATGCTGTGCTGTAGAGCTGATGGACATAAACTTCCTCCTTATAGAGTCAACACCGTTTAGATCGAATTATTCTATATATCGAACAATTTCTGGACAAGGTACAGTTACAATGAGTATATATAGCAAAAATTCCGCTTACATCGAACAAAAATAGCAGCTACTCTCGATATATAGAACGTCAAGCAGCGGAAAAATGCCCCCAAAAGTTGGCTTTTCCTCGTGGTGGAGGGGAAACCCGGCCGCACGGTTCCATCCAACTGCTCTTCCTACCGTGACCGCGCTGCGTTGAGTGAGCCATCGACACCCCCACGCAAAAAATTATCATGGCCCACCTGCAGCGCCTGCTCAGACAGCCAATCAGAGGCTCTTGTGCCCTCGTCATGCAAGATGGCGAAAGTGCGAGTTGTCTCGCTGCTTTTCTGGTTCATTATATATGCGTCTTGTGGGCCTTCTCCCGCATTGTTGCCGTAATGAAGCGGCAGAATTCGCCTTTCATTGTGAAGCTCAAAATCATAAATTGGGTCGAACACAGTGACAAGTCGGATGTCCCAGCAACGTGCAAGATTCCAAGGAGCACTCTCAGCACGATCTTGAAGAACAAGGGGGAGAGTAGGGCTAAAGCGGCCAAACTTGTGACTCGGTGCCCGTGCCGGCTGACGCGAACGCACGGCCATGTACGAGTGGTTCATCCGAAATTGCTTCAGCCATGCCAGCTACCGCGTGCTTGGTGATGACTAAATTCTGATGAATGCAACGAAGCCATTGCCGGTGTTGCCAAACTTTGGAGCGAGCGGTCGGAATTTCGGGAAGCTGTTGGCGAATCAACGGTGGACGAGTTCATGAGTGCAAATGATAGTGTCGCGACCACGGCAGAACCCAAAAACGAAGACTTCATTGCCGACATCGTACCGAGCACAAGTGAAATTGGGCCCAATGAGGAAAGCAATGACGGTCCTTTGCCCACGTCCTCCTAAGTGATTGGTGCGCTTGCACTAGTCCAGTGCTTCTGTGCGAACGCAGAAGGTGGCGGCCTCAGCTGCTCCGACTCCTTAGACAATGTGGAGGAGTGCGCGAGCCACAGGCAGAGAAATTGCCCAAGCAGAAGAAAATGCACGACTATTTCATGCAAAATTAAGCTAATTTCATCAATAAAGTGATTTTATAAATGGTACGTGCTTTTATGACATCCAATTATTTAGCAGGCTTATATCAAATTATGGTCTATATCGAATTGATAGGCGTTTTTTTGCGAGTTCGATATAGCCGGGTTCAACTGTATGATACCGTATTTACTCGCATAATGATCGCACTCGCGTAATGATCGCACCCCTAAATTTTGTTGTCAAAATTCGATTTTTTTTATTTCCCGCGTAATGATCGCACCCCGAACTTGCCGCAGCGATACGTCGTGTGCTAAGTCTAGCGAATAATGATCGCGCTTACCACCTGTCGAATGCTACGCGAACGACTCTTTAAGACAAGCCAAGCGGCCTGCACGCACTAAACATTCTTAAGTAGATGCCTCATTTCATTACTTTCATCACTTTCCGCACTTCCAAGACAAAATGAGGTACAACCAAACTTGCCTTTATTATGGGTTGCCTTTATAATGGCTGATGTCAACAAAAACAATAAAGGCGCATTTCGATTCTTTTCATCTGCTTTTGCACTCGTGAGCACGCAACAAATCGCGCGCGGCAATGACAGTAGCCACGTTTACTCCGATACGTTAAAAGTGTACCCTATTCATACGCCGACGCTCGTAACACAGCGAAGATATTCGCCCACCCTTAGCGGAAACGTGCCGTATTAGGATAGTAGTGAAGACAGATGCCGCAGTTTCCGCAGCATGCCCGTCATGTGTTTTTATGTCACTGGCAGCTAAGTGCGCCCACCTGTTTCTGTCCCCTCAAAGTGGACATGGCTACGTTATTGCCGCAAAATTGCCGATATTAACGATAATATTCATCACTGATACGGAAGAAACTGTTTCAATGCACGTAATGTACTCACGAGAAGAAAAAAGAAATCGCGTTTGGCGCGTTCGGCTTGCTCCGCCAGCCGCCATTTTTGTTTTGGTGTCCCGCACCCGCAATCTCGCATCCCGCAGCAAACGCGGGACGAAAAAAAAAAATTTTTTTTTTTTGGCGGAAAGTTTAACCCGCGTAATGATCGCACCCCTGAATTTGCGTCAGTTTTTCTGACAAAAAAAGTGCGATCATTATGCGAGTAAATACGGTATTTAAAAGGAAGACGCTGCCTGCTTGAGAAACTTTCCCAAGAAATGTCATCACGCGGGCAAATGAGAACGGGTGGATGACAGGTGCGATGGTGGAAGAGTGGGTTAACGTTGAGTGGCGATGGCGTCCAGGAGCCCTTTTGACAAAGAACTGGCTCTTTGTCGTCGATTCTTACCGTGGGCACTTGACCGACAACGTGAAGGCTACGCTCGCCCAAGCGAACACGGACCTCGCTGTCATACCGGGCGGCATGACGGGCCAGTTGCAGCCACTTGATGTATGCATCAACAAACCTTTCAAGGATCGTCTGCAGAAATATTACACAAACTGCTTGACCGACGAAGACCACATGCTAACGGCAACGAGCCGCATCAAACGTCCATCGCTATCGCAGCTGGTGGGCGTGGGATGACATCCCAGGTACTTTGATTGTGCGCGCCTTTAAAAAGTGCAGCACATCTAATGCGCTTGACGGTACCGAAGATAGTGCACTGTTTGAAGGTAACAGTGACAAGGAACACAGCAACGAGTCTAGCAGCGATGACCATATTGAATGAGCTCTGCACGTTCAGATTTAATAAATGCTGCTTGCATTTTGTGAACGCTGCCCTCGCTTTTTTTGTTCGGCCTACATTCGAGGTAATGTATATTTTTTCTTTGCTGGCTTTGGACTTCAGGGGGTCGGCTTAGAATCAGGGTCAGCCTAGATTCGAGTAAATACGGTATTCAATGAAACAACAAATTTTACCTAAATAACCTCACCACCAGAAATATATGTCGTCAAGCGCACCGTTCTTTTAATAAAGCAAATAGCTTTCTTGAAGCATTTTGCTACTTGCTTACATTGACAATCATTATCGTTGAGTTTTGCACAAGTTTATCTTTACCGCTTCTTCTATATACATATTACGATGATTTCGTAGAGGAAACAATGGTACTGCCATGGGGGTGATGGCTAGTAATATGGATTTGTCTAATATTCATGCTTTTGGCTTCATGATGTTCTGGTGACATTAGTTATTGCGCTTTGTATATCTACAACTTTTGAAGGACACTGAACACAGCAAGGCAATCAGTTCTCTCCAATTTGCATATCATCAATGCGAATAATTGCAATGTAACAATATTTTGTCGAAAATGATCATTTTACAAAGTCACATAGCCATTAGAAGCCAAAAGGAGCTTTGGAACATACACGCACTAGCAATCATTCCTGGGAGTCTGGCTGAAACACCAATTTGCAGCTTCCGTAGACACCAGTCCAGAGTTCCATGCAGTAATTTTTTTAGAGAACTATATGGGTCATCCTACTTTGGCCCACAAGGTGAGGGTTGGAAATTTAAGGTGAACAAATCTAAACTATTAGTTCTGACATGAAGAGTCCCCTGCATGAAGCTATTATGAACCAAAGGAGGCTACTGTTAAACGGTGCTAATGTTCTGCAACCTCAGAATGGTCCTGTTGCTAGTAAATGAGATAACATCACATGCACTGAAAAATAACTTTTACAACCGGAAGGGCATGTCATGCTGTGTGACAAAAAATAAAAAAGGAACTCGCCCATCGTGAGGTGGTCCGCCATAACGGTCCTGCGGGGGGCCGTTGGGGGGTCCTCCGTAGCCGTCATTGTAGCCACCACCTGGGCTGTTGTACTGGCCTCCCCTTGGACCATAGTCATAGTCGCCACGGTCGGGGCCATAGCCGGGACCGGAGGCAGGGCCCCTGCCGTCTCCTGAGTTGCATGCAGGGAAAAGGAATGGCCTGTGCTCAGCAACACGTTCAGAAACAAACCAGTGTACATAACGTAACTAAACAGAACTTTTCACACGAGGTAATACCCTGAGGCAATGCAAAATGCTTGATGTAACAGGCAATGTAAAAGGCTTGAATTTCTATCATCTTGGCAGTGGGAGCAAGATGCCACTTTACGTGTCAATTATGTAGTGAAATGGCAAACATTAAAGCAGTACAAAAGATATGGCCTTTGCAAAACAAACAGAAATAAACAAAAGATTGCTATACCTTCGTGATAGTGCTGATACTCTGGCTCAGTGCTGCTGTCTTCTGCACCCAAACAGTTTATTAAAAAAAAAGGTGAAAACAATGCACTCCATAAAAGTACCTGGCCTCTTTTCCACAATGACATCTTCCAAGGTGGCAGTAACAACCAGTACCACAGTAAAAACCAGCATTAAAAAGAATAAAATAATTAAATAAATAAATGAAAAGATAGGTAAAAGACAAAAAGTCGAACAAATCCAAGACACTTTAAACAGGGTAACCGTGAGGATTGCCCAGCAGTTTATTAACTGTTGACACAAACTATTTGCAATAAGAAGGTTTGCATTTGAGGAGCAAAGTACAGGGTGTTTCAGCGGACACTTTCAAAAATCTTTGAAGTTGCCTGTGGCAGATATCACAATTCTAGTTCCTGAGCTGGTCTACTCGAAGCGGCGGACAATACTAGAAAAAAAAAAAAAAATGATGCAAAACTGAGTAATTACATTATGGCCCATACTGCAATTTACAAATTATAGCCGTGGAGTTCACAAGGCGGATCCACTGGGAAGGAATTTTCAAGATGACCCCAGTGTTGAGATGTAAATTCGTGAACTTTGCGGAGAAATGCATTGGTGCTCCAGTTGATTTGTTAACGAAACCTCATTTCATGCACTGAAGCACACAAGTAACTGGCACGCCAATGCATTTCTCTGCAAAGTTCAGGAATTTACATCTCGAAACTGGTGTCGTCCCGAGAATTTGTTCCAAACGGATCCACCTTGCGAAGTCCACTGCTATAATTTGTAAATTGCAGTAAGGGTGATAAGATAATTAGCTAGAGAGTTAATTAGTGAATTCTTGTTAATTAGTCAATTTTGCATTATTTTTTTTTTTGTCCAAGTAGTGTCCGCCGCTTCGAGTAGACCGGCTCATAAACTAGAATTGAGCTATCTGCCAAAGGCAACCTTTAAAAAATGTTGAAAGTGTTTGCTGAAACACCCTCTATAGCTGGACTTTAAGAAGCAGAAGCTTGATGTGGGTGAGTTGGTTATGCATACTTGATGAAATGAGCGCTACGAAGATGCGGACGAAAGAACACATGTACGACAGACAAGCGCCTTGTCTGTCGTACATGTGTTCTTTCGTCCGCGTCTTCGTAGCGCTCATTTCATCAAGTTAGTATAAGAAGCATGAGAATAAACATGTCATGCACAAAAAGGACACCACGAAGATGACGAACACTACACAGTGCTTGCTATGTGTCTTCTTTGTGTCAATTCCATTCAGAACATGCTTATTTCTGAAGATCACCAATTAGCTTAAAGTCGTGTCGTGCTGGGTGACAAGAATGGATGTAACATTATCAAATGTATGATAGTAAATCTAGAATGATTCTTCCCAATATCAATTTGCAACAAATACAAGCTTATAATCAATGTTGGATCTAATGCAGTATTGGCTTCATTATAATAAGGTTGAACTGTATTTGATAACATTCTCAACACACTACAAACCCCATTAGCACACAACATACTGAGACAACAGGAAACTTGCCAAAGTAAGGTTGAGAGAAGGTCCAACAGCTACAGATAGAGTAGAGAGAGGCCACACATTACGGTGGTAAAAAATCCTTTCAACAAGTGTCACTCACTGCACTGATATTAAAGCCTTCATTATATTAGGCTGCTCAGGAAATTAAAGACACTAAGGCTGATGGCTTTAGCAGCATTGTAAAGAAAGTATTAAGTGTCGTGCATTAAGCAAGTTGCTAAACGCAGAGCACGTCTTCCTTGCTTTCTGTACTGTCGTTTAATGAATACACTGGGGCAGGGTGCTAGTCGAAACTTCGCACACTTACTGTAGTTTCCAAAGCCACGAGGCTCCCCAAGAAGTGCTGGGCGCTCACTTCCACTCTTGCCTGGGCAGAAATAAGCCAGGCATGTGGTCATCATTCACGACTTACAACGAACAGCAGTCGAAAGTGCACCAATGGTG
Source organism: Dermacentor albipictus (assembly GCF_038994185.2). Taxonomy (NCBI): domain Eukaryota; kingdom Metazoa; phylum Arthropoda; class Arachnida; order Ixodida; family Ixodidae; genus Dermacentor; species Dermacentor albipictus. The sequence continues at coordinate 13,303,889 of NC_091827.1, forward strand.
TGTACCCCTTTGTAAAACAAAGCTGCCATAGTACTGTCAATAATACCAATAGTTGAGTGAGCAACAATCATTCAATAGCACAGAGAAGAAGCCAAATCTCCACAGCATCAGTACCAGCAGAATGTGTGTTCTGCTGGTACTGGAACTGACAGATTATCTGGTTGCCTACGGTTCCTTAATGTGCCCCTGAACAGAAATACATGGTGGTTTTTGTAGTCTGTTCCCATGAGAATGAGGGCACAGAGGACAGGCACTGAACACACAAACTCATTAGAAATACTGTCAAGCCACTGCTGCAGGTAAGACAGACAGACAATGAATGTTATTGATGACGAAGGCGTGATATGATTATGAAGCATGCTGTAGCTGGGGGACACTGGATCAATTTCGAATACCTTAGGTTCTTCAAAGTGCACCCAATGCATGGCACACAGGTGTTTTTGCATTCCTCTCCATTAAGATGTGGCCATCACAGCCGGGATTTGATCCTGCGACCTCGAGCTTAGCAGCACAAACTGCTGGAGGTAACACTAGCAGTCTAGCCTGATGTGTTCAATTTGACGTTGCAAGCAGCGACGGTGCCTTGCTGTAGTTGACACAATATTAGATGACTATGGCAAAATTCCTGGCCTGAAGGAAAGCTAAAATCCTTGCCAAATATTTTGCTATCACCTACTGATCCGGATGGCCTCAGGGCATGGATTCATGGCCCCCTATTTATTTCACTCCTCTCCTCAATCATGGATTCTGGCCTGGACTCCCTGACATAGGAGATGCAAGACTGACATAAGCCCGGAGTTTAACCACCACCGCCACACATTTTGAAGTTGCGGAATATGGATAGGATAAATTTCATAGCTCCTGAACCTCCTGAGCGCCATAAGCAATTTATGGACCTTGCATTAGGGCTTGGCAACAGACTTCAGACAGAAAAGCTTTGGCAGGTACTGTTACGTGCCACTAAAACACACAATGTGTACAGACATTTTTGCTACCGAAAAACAGAGTTTGAGCCAACCACAAAAATTCGCTGTGGTATAACAGATACCACAGCAATGGTATGGTGCCACAGTATGGTGCCGTCTGTACGTATAAAAAAACATGCCAAATTCTAAACTTTTTCTCTCCTGGCATGTGCTGCCACTATGTGGGAATACACGGAATTTTCTTCTCGCACCTCCCTCTCTCGGTTTTTGTTGCATGGTTTGTTTTAGAGCTAGTTTGTTTGCTCCAGCGCATTGGGGCGCAGGCGGGCGGGCGGGCAGCGGTTAGTTTGGGTTATGTTACACGGACAGTTTCGGTTTCCTGCGCTCGCAAAACTGATAGCTATCTCGTTACTAATTGCTCTAAGGGCGACCAGGAGCTGTGTGGAACGAGAGCTGCTGCACGTAAATGAACAAGGGCAGAGCCGAAGAACTTCGTTGAGTGACAAAAAAGGTGCTGTGGTGTTCTGCACCAGGAATGTCGATGTGACTGAGTGAGGCAACGGCAGGGGTGGTCTGGTGGAGCATTTGGAGCACCGAAGGACTCCATCACGACGAGCCTCGGAGGCAAGACTGACGCAGCTTAGAGCAGCACCGGGCGGCACATCACGACAAGGTGAGGCTCGTTTTGTGCTCTCTCGAGGTTTTTTTCAATGAATGCACTTGCGTTCATGCACATTCTGGGAGACGACGGTTCAGATAGAAACGTGATGGAAGCCGAAATTGTGAACGAATCGGATCGCACCCGCGAATTGATGCTTGAGATAGAGGCGTTAAAGCTCAAGCTAGAGCTGGAGAAGATGAGGTCGTCGTGTGCCTTGTCAGAGGAACCAGAGAACCGGAATCAGCACACTGGAATGGCCCGATACGCGGAACGACGGTCTGTTACTCCCTTGTTTATTGCTCACAGGGATGCGTATACAAAGGATGCTGTCATGCATGCGTTTCCTTTTCTGTTTTCGGAGACTCACAAAAACTAATTGCCTCTGGTTGGCGATAAGATGAAGATTAGCGGTAGTTTATCACAGGTTTTGCATTTTCGACGGGCACACAACCATACAGCTTTCTTGAATGTGCTCACCTACGCAGTTCATTTATGCAATGGATGTAGACTTGCGAAATATACTGATGTGCGCATTTTCTAAGCCTTCAACTATGTGTATAACAATGCATCAAATTTTTAATTATTCTAAGGTCTTCCTTTTTTATTGTTGTTATTCATGAATAAACAGTACATATTACCAAAGCAAACTAATTTTTTCTCACTTTACGGTTACCCTAGAAAAATTACGGTAAATTTTTGAAATACAGGTCCCTCTGAAGAATTGAAATCTGCAAAAAAAAAAAAGTCGACCCTGGGCAGTCGCATATGGTGAAAAAAAAATAGACCTTGAAAGGGTTAAAGAAGAAGAGCATGACCAATGAAACTATTCTATTCCATGGATGTTTCACTGTAATACACAAAACATTGGTACACGAAATTTACACCTGTGAAATAACAGTTCCGCTTTTGCTGGATTATTTGCAAGATATCATCCTGCTGGTTCTTTCTGCTTTGTGCCTCATGTAGCATTTTTACGTTGAGCAGCTTGGAACTATGAGCTAACTGCTGTGATTTAAATTGTCCTGCCAACGAATTGGAAAGAACGTAGAGACAGATGACAAGCATTCACCCTAACTTCTGAACGATATTGTTGGAGAGATGACTTCCCTCATTTTCTTGACCTGGTTCAGTTGATCTTTTCTGCATGCTTTCTGTGTGCACTTAATTTGATCTGTCAATACGAGTTGTGCAAAAAAAATTGTGGAGTACTGTTTAAGAACATACCATTTTTCTTACAAAATCAGCTGGAAATTAAGGCACACTTGATGCTTCTTTGCAACTACCTCATCATATGTTTGGCACTAAATGTGCACAAAAATACCTTTGCAAGTGGTAGTGGAGCTTAATACAAACGGCTCTCCTATCCTGAAATTCTCAATAATTTCCACTCTTATTTTGAACACAGGTAACACTTTCTAGCACTTTTCTTCTTGATTGAAAAACCATGTTCAGGTGCAATGTTGAATAAAGACAGATTTACACACAACTGCAGTGATGTCTCTCATGCAATAACACAGCCAAGAATGAAGAACAATTTCTCTAAGTCAGTGCCAGGACAAAATCTGCAACTTTTCCCCGCCACCACTGCTATATGTATTCTGGATTAAACAGGCAAGCATTTCACTTAGGCACAAAATCTTCTCATTTGCTGAGCAGCTAATTATATTTCCATTATTAGACTTAAACCCATGCTTGCTTTCCAGCAGTGTGGTTGATTAGCCTTGACAAACATGTTTAAAATGGGCTGTGGGTTCTAAAACAGCTTGTGTCAAACACTGAGAAAGTCTGTAGCCGTCATGTTAAGCTAGACCTGTAGGCTTGATATTTTTAAACACCAAATGGGCGACTTTCACGAAGACTGAAAGCTACTTAGGCCACAGCATCATGCAAAAGTGAAAATGCCTTGGTGTTACTGTATTAAAATGTCTACACCAAATGGAAATAGGAATTTTGGAAATACCTAGTTATAAATGATTACTTTATCAATGAATAAGTACTAGATTGTAAGCTAAACAAGAACTGCCTGACTTTATAAGCTTGCACAACAAGGACACCAGTACATGAAAGTACAGCTGTCACTGCTATGTTTTAAAAATGATATTCACAAAACATTTTTAAGATGCTATGCAACACCTCTAGATGACTCGGCTTTTCTGCTGCTACAAATCCCGTGATTGCAACTATGGTTGCTCCAGACCAATGAAGCTTTTAACATTAATTGCTTGGCCACTCAAGAGTAAGCCAGGTGGCATGCTTCACTCATCAGTTTTTGAATAATGACCTGTTGTTTTAAGCATTAATCAAAAATAATCTTCACATCTTTGTATATTCACAATGTTTATTAAATTTTTTTGTCATTGCACTGCGCATCAGGAAGCGTTGCTGATCATAAAGCACAAATGGAGCATTAGGAACAGATAGACAGTACATTTGCATACTTGGGGCCGATTCGTGTGCGTGAATGGTAGTTTGCTCTACGTTTTATATTTACTATGGCTCCACTTCATTTCTCACACTTTAGCTGCGCTTTTATGCTTAATCACGCACAGCTGGCAATTTTAAATATTCAAGAACTATTTTAGAAGTACTTGAATTTGCAAATAGTGAATATTTGATTAGAAGTCGGAGTTGAATGGTGTAATATTCTATTCATAATTAGAAAGTTTGTAACTAGAAGATTGCAGCATAATTGGCCGATTGTGGGCAGCATTTATATAAAAGCTTTGTGAATGTAGGCCTAGAAGAGAGGAGTTTAAGAGATTGCTACAAATTCGTGCACGGACAGCTGGTGTCTCTATAGTGTGTATGCTCCATCTTTCCAGCTATCCTTTTCCTTTCTTGGTGCACGGTACTACTGATCTCAGCTTCTCAAAATCTGTGATAATGTGCATGGGACAAACATAATTGGCAATAAGAAATTTCTTTTCACAAAACAGTTGACAGTTAGGTTCTTGTGAAAACTGAGTTATTTACACCTGTAATGTGGGTGAAAAAGAGAAGAGAAAAAAGTTGCTGTCAGTACACATGCAAATGAACTATACAGAAGACAGACTGGTGTGTTCCGGGGAAAAAAAAAATACATCCAAGCCAGCAATGTGAGTGAAACCACATTTTGACTTTACCAAGTGCTTTGGTTTTAGCTCAGTGTACAATGTGCCAACACCTTCCACGCTCAATATGCACGCTCAAGCAGTGCCAGTAAATTCCGACATGTGTGATCTGTGCCACAGCGGACCATGGTGCACTGTGATCAAGGCATCAGGTGTATGTAGTAAGGACAATCCATCAGCCTGTATCCACCACCGAAATGACATTGAGGACAACTGTAGAAGGGCAGGGATTGATACAAGCACGTTTACACCCTCCTAGCAGCATCCACTTTCAGCCCCATGCTCGCAAGATCAGGACATGCTGGCAGTCACCTCAAACTGTACAGATTGCCACAATTTACTTACCAGCACTGCTTGGAAACCTGACTTAGCATTTCAATGTGCGAGATCAGCAAAGTTATGAAAAGAAATGCAACAGTTGCAACAAAATGTGCAGTCTTTTTACCATGCACAGAGGTTGGCAGCACCCTGGAGAGCTTTGCAAGTGGTGTCCAGACCCAAAACACTGGCACAATGTGAACGCCAGGGTCAAACCACAAACCAAGCCGAGGCCGGCTCCAGTTGGGCTAGGCAAGAGAGGGCGCCGCCGCCGCTGCTGCGAAGGTGGCACTGTCCGCCCCGGTGAGATTTCATCAGAGAAGGGAGAGAGAGGCTAGAGACTTCATCCGGTGCCTGCGGCTTGTCGGCTGCTGAACCCCACCGCACCACCACAGAGGGGGGGGTCAAGAAGACACCACCAGGGGGCGCCAGCCTCCTGGATGGGGGGAGGGGGGACACACACAGACGTGCACATCCGGTTAGAGCCAATCTGCCCCTCGGCAAGCCAGGCAGGGTGCAAGGGGTGGTGGTGGTGGTCGATTGCGGCTCGGGAGTTCAATGGTCGTGTGGTTGGTGGTGGTGGTGGTGGTAGTTATGGTTGGTGATGGTGAGAGCATCATCGTGGCAGCAATCTCCAAGCCCCCTCTTTCTTTTCTCTATGCCGTGTTCTCTTCGTATCCAGTTGTTCTGTTGTTCTCTGTTCTGTTGTGGTGGCAAAAGCAAGTTTTTTTTTATAGTGGTGATGGGATCGTTTCGTGGGGGGGATCTCACTCATGTGCCTGGGGGGAAAAGGGGCAGTAGCTCTATGAACATTTCATCACTGGCACGCGCGTGCCCGCATTGCCCCTTTTCCGACCTCTTCTCGCACGTGTCAAGGTGGGAAAGATAGGCCTCTCGGCTCGGCGGGGCAGCGAGTCCCTGCCTCTGTCTTCGTCTTGGATCGAGAGAGAAAGAGCGGTGGTCTGTGGGCAAGTGTCACCTGAGTCTGCCGCCTTTGCTACAATGGGAACCGAGAGTAAGTGGGGGTGGGTGGAAGGTTGGCTTCTCTCACGTCTCCATCACGACGCGACATCCACGGCACGTGTGCCGACATGTTCCGCGGTCGCCAAGAGCCTCTGTGGTGCAATGTTCTCACATTGGACAGGAAGGCATGGGAGCGCCCGTTTTTGTAAGCAAAACAAAAACAAAACAGCAGCGGGAAGGCCAGTGCAGGCAGCCCGCTTGGCAGTGAGTTAAAGAAAAAAAAAAAAAAAAAGAGAAAAGAGCTAAGTAAGCAGACGCTACCACGCAGTGTTTGTAAAGTATGTCGTCTTTTTATTTTCCATGTATAAGCTCATCGCTTGTTGTCACAGTGTTCGCAACATGTGAAACATGTTTTGGTGTGCACAGCCACAAAGTGAGTCTGCACGAGTGACAATGAAAAACCAGTTGGCACAAACATTGAAGTGAGTTGCTGGAAAACATGCACAACCTGCACAAATTCCATGGTCCCCAAGACAGGCAAACTACATCAAGAAATCAAGCTTCCTCAATTCCAAAATGTTGCTGCATTGCTTGATCGTGCAAACAACTGATATTAATGAAACATTTTCACCCCTCCCTGCCCACATCCCACGTTTTTTGGCACACTGTGGAGGACTATCAGATAAACTGTGCAAGCTCCAGCACTTCACTCCAAGCAAAGCATCACTTTCAAGTAAGCAGAAGAAGACTGGCACTGCTGAGCACATAAACACATCACAAAATATGGGCAACATGCCAGATAAAAGAAACAATTTTACAAGTGATTATCTCAGAGGCCGCACGTGGCATTGTGCATGTAACACTTGCGTCAATAATGCAGCACATTAGCACCAAGCTAAAACCAAAGCAAGCAAGCAGTACTGGTACCAAAGTCTCTTCGTACCACGAGAAAGAATACAAGAGAGGCATGCACATCCTTGTACTGTGCTGTACCCAAGCTGTGGGCATTGAAAACGGACACACCGCTGGCTCAAAATTTTTGGTTCCTTCATTTTAGACCTCACTCTGGCATTGCACAGCTTACAGCTTCCACAAAAACAAATGCTCTCTAGAAATTTAGCCCTTGTTTATACTTTACTGAAACAACAAAAATCTATTTCCAACAAGCACCGCGATCTCGACAATTAAAGGTGCTACTGCCCAAACCAGTGCAACAATTAATTTTTATAGGCATGACAAACGTCAACAAAGCGGGCAAAAAGTGCAACTAGCATTGATGCAGCTTATTTGACGGACCAAGAAACACCAAGGCTGCTGTACAGCCATGAACAAATCAATGAGGACAAAAAATTTTATCCAAGATTTTGCTTGAAATTTTGCATTCCAATGCAATATACAGCCCTGCAGAAAATAGGGATTCCTTTGCCCATGACTGCACATAGCTGCTTAGTTGTGGTTGCATTTCACTACAAGTAATCGAACGATGAATAATTAAGGAATCACTCGTGAGAGAAACTGCCAGTACTCACCAAGGTTGGGGTTAGTGTAGTCCCAGCTATCGTTGTCATTCTTGTAGACGTTCAGTCTTGTGGGCTGCAAAAACAGACAAGGTGACAATGGTGAGAGCCTGCTTCCGATTAACATTTGTATTAAGAGACTCATTATCATCATCATTACAGCCACTGCAGAGACAACCGAGTCCCAACTCCTTCACAGACGGGGATTGCCGTGATACTCAATTTAAGGTTCTTTTTTCTCCCCCTGCCTAATGAAAGCGATGTAATTTGTTGTGTCTGAAAGTGAAAGTGGTGTGGAAGACAGTGAAGAGTGATTACCTAGAGCAGCATTATAACATGCAGAATTCAATGTTGCTGTGTTTGTGGGAACATAAGAACTCTTTGTGGAGTTTCAAAAGCAGATCAGGGAACCATTTCAGCTAGTTGACTTATGTGTTCATCAGCTCAAATCTCCTTAGTTCCTGTCAATAAATTTTATTCAACGATGCTTCTCATGCTCTTACACCATAATATGCAATATTAGTGGGCTTTATTACAGAAGCAAGCTTCTGTGCTTGGGAGAGCTAAAGGGCCCCTCTACCAGGCCCCAGTGGAAATTTAGGTTACAGTATAATATTTGCGAAAGGTCGTTGAGGGAGTATTCTACCGCAATAAGCTTTAGAAGAAGTTTAGTAGTAGCGAGACAGAAATGAAAGAGAGAATAAACATTTAACAATCTGAACCAGTGAGAAAGAGCGCTTCTTCCGTCACACAAGGCAAGTGGCCTCAGTCAAGGTAGCCATTGACCTCCCTCCACATGGAGGCTTTTTCCAGTTGCTTTTAACAGTGGCTGCAAGACCTACCTACCTCCTCCCTATTAAGAGCTGAAAGTTCACCGCCAACCCTTCAGTCACCAACCCTGCAACTTCCACTTTTTTTTCTTCACGCTGTGCGATTCATTTGCAGAGGCAGCTGTGCGTGCCTCTGTTAGTGGCAGGTGCGTTATGCCGCTCACTTGCTGTCCCAGCAGCTTCTTCGAGAACAGCGCAGGGAAAGCTATTTGGATCTTCGGGTGTTTCTCAATACTTTGCACCCTTACGCACCACAATTGTCTGCAGTATTCGAAGGAGACGACGGGGTTCCTTTAACAAGCCAAATTTAGTGGGTGGACAACAATCTGCTGCTGTACTGCAATCTTGGATTCACCGCCCATGGGGACAAAAGCAGACGGAGGGGGGAGGGGGGCAACAGAAAGAATGGTGTTTATGCGCGTGCCTGAAGACGATGGGTGGCCCGCAGGAAGGATGGGAGGCGCCTCGGCCAGTGATAATCTTCGCGTGACAGCAACCGCAAAGAGCTCGGGTCACGCCACCACGGGCCGACAGAGCAACACGGGGTCTCGCGCGTTCCGTGACACGGGACCATCGAGCGCCCGGCAGCGACAGCAACAACAGCGACGCTGGTCGGACCGTGGGCGCGTCCCCCACCACCACCGCGCGCGCGACTTTCCGGCGTGCCAGAGGACATCGCGGGGTCGGCGAAAGCGAAGGGTCCAGGGCGTTGTCGTTGCGTGACTCGCCGAGAGGACGGAGCGCGGCGGACGCTTTCGAGGCGCCGAGTGGCCGCCCCGAGCTCACTGCTCCCGAACGATCTCTCTCTCTCTCTCCGCAGGGAGAGCGCGAATCCTCAAACTAATGGCGACCCACGCTGACGAACACTGTCAAACTCGGTGCGCCATTGAAATCGGAATTCCTTAAACACACATGCAACACGGTAGCTACGCGCGATATAATAAAACAAGGTCCCATAGCCATAGAAAGGGGGAACTGCTCGGCGGTTCAACGACAAGAGCAAAATCTCAATGCTAATTAAGAAATTGGCACCGCCATCACGTAGTGCGGCGTAATCGAAAAATACCGGCAAGCCGAACCAGTCGCTCAGAGGAGCCGAACACGCACCGGTGTGCCGTCTTCTCTCTCGGCGGGCTCGTTATTTGCTACGCCGCCAGATTGCCCCGTCGGCACGGTTGCCGCTCGGGCCACCGTGGCCTGGGCCGCGGCAGACGAGCTCGAAGCCATCTACTAGGTGACAGGTCGTCGTATGGGCGAGGGGGTCAAAGTGCAGGCACAGAGGCGCAGGGCGCTAAAGACCCTCCCATCTCGTCCACCGGCATGCTCGGAAGAGGTACCGCCCCGCACGCCAGAGCAGGATTCAACGTACTATAGGCGCGTTCAATCACGCTTGACGTCGCGTTAAGTCTCGCAGGCAACCGCCCCATCCCGGAGCCTTCGTCCTCGGCCGCTCTTTTTTCTTTCTCCCTCGTTACCGGACAAAGTGCGGCACGGCATGGCCATATTTCAGAAGCTTACCGGCCAGCCGAACGACGAACCGACCGACCAACCAACGCAACGCCGGTAATGCGCCGCGTGATCCAGCGGCGGCGAGGGCGGCAACGTTGGCGCCGAGAACAAGAGAAGATGGCGCGAAACACTTCCGCAGCACTAATTGCCGGCGAACTCGCGAACGCCTCGAAAGCTGTTTGCTACAACGCAACTGGAAAGGCAGGCATCCACGGTGTTCCTTCTAGGCACGGCCTAATTTACCTCGCTGCGTATACATATCTGAGCGCTTTGGAAATTTTGAATGATTAAAGCGTAATTCTATTGAAGATAGCCGTAAACTAGCTTGCCTAACATTTGATCGAACCTCGGCTTGAATACGCTGCATCCGTCTGGTCTCGCCATCAAAAATATTTGATCGAGGAAAAAAAAAAAACTGACCTATTCAGAATTGGGGTGCGCGTTTTATTTCATTGTTATGACTATAGTAATAGTCTAACACAAATTAAAGTCGACCTCTCAATACAGCCCTTGCATGATCGTCGTGATATAGGCCTGCCATCGTTTCAAAAATACGTCCCTAACACAGCGCCATCAGTTAGTTCTACGTCTTAAAACTCATTACAGGTCACAACGGTTGTGCACAATCGGTTCAATGTCATGCTCGTCTACAAAGAGCCATTGGCCTTTGGAACGACCTTCTTAACGTCATCGCTTATGAGAGCGACCACGAAAATTTCCGGCCTCTTCTAACAACGCATTAACCAACTCAACATGGCCTAACCTAGTTTTGTCGTTGCTTTTCTCGTTATTAATGTGCAACTATGCGTTAAATACTGTTCTGATATAGCCTTTTTATGTCCCGGTCGCTGTGCACTTCCATTATCTTTACTGTGTGAAATGTTAGTATTGCATGAGCTGGTCACCTTCAAAAGCGTTCGCTTTGTTCCCTGCACGTATTGTAATACTGTATTACCGTATATTAGCGCATTTCTTACCTTGCATTTTCTGTATGTGTACTCACATATGTATTCTAATTATTGCATGCTATAATCTGAGTGTACTCCCCCACCCCACCTGCCCCGTACACAATGCCTCTATGGGGCTGTAAGGCACCTTTAAATAAATGATAAACACCGCCAATCAAACAAATTAGACACGTCCACGGACTAAGCCTCATTTCCATAGTAGCAGATAGAGTTGCTGTATATGCCACCACCTTTGGTAGCATATACAGTAACTCTGGTAGCAGAAGGATCGCAGCGCCAGATCAAACCTAGTAGGTTTGGTACGAAACTCGTATGCTTTCACGACGTTGATCGAAAGCGCGAAATTGCGCACCTAAAGCAGTTAGAACGTAGCCGCCGAGACAGGGCACTGCAGGTGGCCCAGTGCGCGCGCGCGAAAGGACTTTACACCGCCGTTCCGCGGACGATAACGGTGACAGACGAGCGAGCAAGGCGAGAGCAGACGATGGCCAACCACCACTGCGGGGCAGCCGTCGGCACGCGCACCACCTCGAGCCCCGGACGTCGTGGAAATTAACATGCGGCACTTTGTCTCAATAAAGCGCCGGGGAAACTTTGGGCCGGCTCCAGGGCCAATCCTCCCCAAAGAGGCAATATGCTTGCGATGCACGCACATCGGCGCCAATTTTCTGCCCACCGTGACGGGGCAAAACACGCCGATGGCAAGGTCGGGTTTTGGGTCCCCGGTAGCCCGCGCCGCGCGGGCCCAACAAAGGCAAGGAAGGCCCGGTTAAAAAGTGTGTGCGATCCGGAAACGTCGTCGCACGGAGACGATGCTTGTGAAAGCGAAGCTCGTGTATTTTTCAACCTTTCCAAAACTTTGCAGACACTGGTTGCCACTGCGGCTGTCTCGACCAACAGCTCACAGAAGAGACATTGCTCAACGGATCGGCTTGGACAGGAACGTGCATACAGCGCTTAAAATAGCTTGAAATTAAAAAAAAAAAGTTTGTGCTTAACGCAGCACTGTTCTCGTTCTATTTCGCAGAAAAATCGCATTTGGTAGTCTACGTCGTTCAACTTAACACTTGACATACTTACTTGCCTGTTTAAAAGAAAAAAAAAAGAAAGGTTTCGCTTGTATGCATGCAAGCTGCTGGCGAGACTGGGCAACATAAACTTGCGCTGCTGCCTGCTCTCGCCGTTTTTCGACAGACGGGGCAAGCCGCAACTCGACGTACATCCCAAAATGCAATATTTTCTAGGAAATTTGAACGAGAGCAGTAAGTGTGAAATATTTTTTTTCCCACAAAGATTTTAAGCGAATCATGCGCGTTCCCGTACGTGCCCCCACCAACTGTGCTGACCACGATCATGCCCCGCTATTTACACTTCTGCCGGTGACCGGCTCCCGTCCCCTCGTGGCACGTAAAAAAAAAGAAAAGAATAAGAAGAAGGGCATTTGCCAAGCAGGTCCGCATGCGCTGCGCTGCAGAACGTGGTGTGGAAAGGGGAGAGTCTTATTACCATATAATTAGCCGCTTCACGAAATCTTCGTTCACAGATTCCAACGTGTGCGTTGGATTTGCATTTTCGAAAACTTTATTTTGCCAACAACCGTCCCGTTATCTATTTCAATTAAATCATTATTTTCGGCACCACCGACAAAATACAAGAGGGCCACACAGTATCCCGCACCTCGCTTGGTCCTCGTGCGTGAAAGAGGATATTAAAACACGAGGAGAAAAAAAGAAAATGCCGGGGAGAGATCCAGGCTTCCACGGGCACGGACCACGTGTCCGGATAGCGGTCGCTGCACGCTCAGACTTCGTCCTATGAATGCGAATAGCCCTGGCACCTAATCTCGGACGCGCGGTTCCTCTTTCCCTCGCTCCGATCCACCCTCCCCCTTCATTCCACACCCCCGTCAGAAACCCATTTACTCGTCCTTCGAACCATCCGTCTTAATTAAAGCCCGAGAGAACATGGTCAGGAACATCGCCCTGCACGAACTTCGTTCGGCGCTCCTCACCAGAGCTCGCCGTTTCGTGAGGGAGGCGACTTGACAAAGAGGACTGAGAGAAAGGAAGAGGGAGAGGATTTGGAGGGAGTGCTTCCCTTTCGGCATTCAAAGCGAGCCAGCCGCCGACACAGTCGTAGGAAAGTAGATTACAACGCGTAAAAAAAAAAAAAAACGAACTTTTGCCCAATCGTCTTGAGAAGCGAGGAATGGCTGAAGCAACTAGTCTCTCCGCAAAGCTCCGCACATTTGTCGCTTGCAAATTTCTTGAAGACGCGCGGCTAACGAACGTAACGATCGCAAACGTGCCGTTACGGTCGTAGCGGAAACAATTAGCGACGTCGAAACTGATTAAAAATTAAATTACGGGGTTTTACGTGCCAAAACCACTTTCTGATTATGAGGCAAGCCGTAGTGGAGGACTCCGGAAATTTCGACCGCCTGGGGTTCTGTAACGTGCACCGAAATCTAAGTACACGGGTGTTTTCGCATTTCGCCCCAATCGAGATGCGGCCGCTGTGGCCGGGATTCGATCCCGCGACCTCGTACTCAGCAGCCTAATACCATAGCCACTGAGCATCCACGGCGGGTTACGTCGTCGTCAAAACTACGAACACAACTGGACGGGTCTCGCGTGCATGCAGACAGTTATTAATCTAGACAATTCGTTCGGTGACTGGGAAGAAGTTGTGCGGAATATACGTCTATGGTTTTTGTTCGACGCTACAGAGCTAATTTTCGCCGTTTACCCCATATTTCTAGAATGAGCATAAAACACTTCGTCCGCATAGAAAAAAAAAAATTGTACCCGGACGACAGCACACGTTTTCTGAACGCGAATTTATGTGTAAGTAACATAGGGTAGCCGGCCACAAGAGTGCTGAAGTTGACACTAAACTTATTTGTTAGAAAAATAAAGATACGTACACACAATCTAAGCCACGTGGGCAAGCTCGGCAATCTATGTAACGATAAACCGAGACCAAGAAAGAGTTAACAAAATAACGACCAATATTTATTTACTGCATGCATGCGAAATATGACTGGCCAGTTTCGATATCCGCAATGCCTTGCGTCCTTACTTTTTACGCACTTGCTCTATTTTTTCAATGTGCGGTCAAACTCACTTGCTCAGCTCCATACTAGCTTGTACTGACATCCCATAGCCCGTGAAACCCGATAGCTGTGCTTGTAACGTGATGATTTGCATGTATGCTACCAAGCCATCACCATCATATTCAAAAACTACACAACTGTAAACTCGCTTGACAGGAAAAGCATTGTACAGAAAAACAGCGTGCAGTGAAGTGCTGTTTGTCGCAGCGGCGAGCTTCACTGCACGACGCACAGCTCTCCGTCAAAGCACGCTTCGCTGTAAAGCAAACACGCCGCGCGGCAAAGCCATCCCCGTGGATGCACCAGCGTACGCTAAGCAGTGCACATTGGTTACAGTTTTAGTTGCCTTGCGGTATCTTCGGATCAGAAGCCATATGCCGTCGTTAGGGCTACCTCCAGACAGCAGCGATAAGTGGCCTTGACATCTCGATTGTTTCTTTCGTTAGGCTTCGACTCGTTCTAAACGAGAAGCCATCTCGAAAACTCCACAACGTTATCCATAATACTCCCGTCAAAGCGGCCTGAGACTAAGTGAAAGCCGTTTACAGTCACCTGCTACGAACGAAGTGAATTTTACAAAAGCAACGCCAAATTCAATTCGAAGCGGGTAGCCGGGAGCGCCACCATGTCTCCCGCAAACTACATACACCACGCAACAACGGTAACGCTGAATTTGAGAAATAGCATGCGCACACATACGCTCGGTTAGCGTTCTGCGCAGTAACTTACCCGCAATACTATAGCGTACGCTAAACTAAAACTGTCTATTACCCGTACCACTGAGGCCAGTTGGAAGCAATAAACGAAGGCGCGCCTTCCGATTCGTCATCTATTTATTACAGTGGAGCTGTTAGAACCTCGCTGGGTTTCTCATTGCGTCCGCAGCTCCGCCGAACTGGGAGGACAGAGAGCTGAGATAGTGGAAGCAGAGTATAAAAAAATAGCATCGCGCAGCGACGCGGCAAGGGTGCGTGGAGACTAGCGGGGGAGAAGGAGCGGCGCGCACGCGAGCGAAGAACGCAGTACAGAAGCGTGCCCTCTCCAGTGGTGCGCGAGAAAGGGGGGGGGGTCAGGCGAGGGAGGAGGGGCGTTCTTCGAAGGCTGCTGAAGTGCCTCGATGTCCTCCTCGCTCGCTGCTCCGTACAGAGTGGAAACAACCAGGGCGTCTACTGCGGCGTTAACCACACGAATCGCGGACGCCGTAGGAACACGTTGCCGGCGCTCGTGTGTCACCTGTGGAGTTTTGGCACTACTTTACTAGCCTTCTCCCCCCCCCCCCCCCATCTCCACTGGTCTCTGATGTTTGCGATAGCAGACCCACTCATAATTTTTAGGTGCAAAATGAACATAACTAAATTGTTCGACAAGCAACTACCTCGCACTCCGTGCAATCGCTAGGGAAGTGCAGTCTTTTTCGGCCGGCGGAGTGTGCGGTGTATTGCCGAAGTAGACACCGTTCTCTATTAGCGTTGTCGTCTGCAATCATCGCCATTCTGTCAGAAGGCTGGTACACAAGCATAAAAGGACGCGCATGCGCAATTTCATTTGTCGACAGAAAGAGCTTGCTTTCTAAAAGGGCGCAATAATGCAATTTGCGACGACGCGCTCGCAGGTCCCATATTTCGTCTCCGCCTGTAATCAAGAGCAAAAGTGTCGACGACCTCAAGTGCCACGAAATGATTTTTTTTTTCTTCTCCGCAGCTTATAGGCATGAAGGTTGAAATAAGTGTTGCAGCCTACGTGCGCCTGTTGGACCAACGTCATACATTAAGGACAATTTCACGTTGCAAGCCTACGCTAGAAATTTCATTTTCTTTTTCTTATTTGCTGATGTCCTGGTCTCTATACATTTGCTCTCGACTGTGCATACTTTCCCGTTTCTGCACTCTGTTCTGCAAGTAGGCCCATCTCTGGGCATTTAAGCTGTCTATAGCTTCGGAGAAAAATACGTAGACAAAGCTTAAGCAAAAAAATATAAAGGAGAATAAGGAAAAGGAATATCGTGGCGTGGGTTCTTTTCACGGGCCAATAGCTGGGCGCTGGCAGCTCACCGCTGCTGCCTTTCTTCAAACCACAACACGAAAGCGTGCCAGAAGCACAAACGCATCATGAATACATGATGAAGCGAAAGTACTTAAAAAAAAAACGAAGCAGCTTTTGCAAAAATAAAATACTTGAAGCGACCGCGATTTCGATCGTTTATGAATTAGAGAAGCACGGCAAGCCCGCTCGATCAACGAAAGGTTGAGCGCTAACTTTCCGGGGTTAATTATTCACGACGACGTGGCGTTAATTACGTACACAGCTGACCGAGTGAAAGCTGACGAAAAGGAAGAGGAAAGAGATAACACGCTTGCCGGAGGTTTACCGCGTGAAGGAACGAATCGGGTTTAAAACTGCGAAGTCGGTAATCGCAAAAAGGCAGGGTAAACCAATCTGCCTCGTACGAAACCCCATGAACAATCCTTAATATTTGCACACAGGCTGGTCAGTCTGTATCTCCTGTCGAAGTATGAAAATGACAGAGGAAGAAGAAAGGTTAGACAACGGGCCTTCGCATCAATACGAAGTGGAGACGCGCGGCAGTTCATGGCCACGACTGGCAGACGACGCGAACTATACATTCTGCCGCGGAGTCCATCCACCGTTTCAGTTCAGGCTGATAGCCAGATGGTGCTCCTCGTGGCCTCTTCCACCAAGGCGCGCATCTCCGTGTCTTCTGAACCGATAATAATAATAATATTTGGGGTTTTACGTGCCAAAACCACTTTCTGATTATGAGGCACGCCGTAGTGGAGGACTCCGGAAATTTGCACCACCTAGGGTTCTTTAACGTGCACCTAAATCTAAGCACACGGCTGTTTTCGCATTTCGCCCCCATCGAAATGCGGCCGCCGTGGCCGGGATTCGATCCCGCGACCTCGTGCTCAGCAGCCGAACACCATAGCCACTGAGCAACCACGTCGGGTCTTCTGAACCGAATTTGCGGATGAGGACGACAACGGGAAGAAGCTCGGGCTCTCCACCGCAATTACCGTTGCAGACAGCACCGCGAAAAGAGGAATTGTTCGCGAGCCGCTTTGCTCGGAGTGCGGGCGCAGCTCGGACAGGCGCGGACGAGGGGACGCGCAAGACGCAGGTAAAAAAAGGCACGCAGCAGAAGAAGTACCAAGAGGCGCGGCGACTACGAGCGATCGGAAAACAATGTCGCGTGGCAGGCGCCATTTTCGCAATCGAGGCATGGCTCGTCTTTCGTCCGCCCTGCATACATATTGCTTCATTGGCGAGGGGAGGACCATTCGGGAAGGAAACACGCCGCGACAGGAATGCGAGAAGCAGGAAGAGACAAGCCGTCACTCGAAAAGCAGAGATCCCATTTGCATGGGCGACAAACGTACGACACGGCGGGGCGACGGGGCACGTGAGCGTAGAAGTCAATCGTTCGATTTTTTTTTCTTGCATCCAGGTAAGAGGCAAACAGCAACACACTGCGCACGGAATGTTTCTCTTGGCTGCGAAGTGCTCCGGCCCCTTCCTGCCTGGGTGGACGAAGGCGGCGCACCTTTTTAAGTGCCGAGTAAACACGAAGCGTGCCGGCCGGTCCCTCTTCTTTCGGCTTCGTGCCGTCGCTAAGCTGTCCGACCGCTCAATTATTCCAGCGCAAACATTCGCACCGAAGATCGACGTGAAACAAAGGTGACCAGAAAGGGCAGCCCACTGGGCCACGGCTGAAGAGCGCGTTACGAAACAAGGAAAACAAAGAGTGGAGAAAGTGAAGGAAAAGAGCGGCTAGGACCCGCCCCGAATGCGACACCAGCAGAGAAGGAGGGCGTTCCCATTACGCCATCCGGGAGGAGATGCTGGCTCGCTTCACGCAACGTCGCCGCCATCCAACGGGGGAATGAGAAGGGGAGGGGGGGGGCGTATTCCGAGCTTCGACCCTGCGGAGTGCTTGAGAAGCTCGTGTGGCAAATGGTCGGAGGGCACTCCGAGCACAGGCCCGGGTGGAAAGCTCGACGAAACCTAGTGGCCATTCGGGTGTCACCAAAAATGTACAGTAATCGCGCGCGGAGGAAACGTGGGCAGCACAGAGCGGGTGCTCTCAAGCATGGCGAAACCTTCGCGAATGTGGCGCACCCTTGTCACTCGCTTGCCACGGTATGCAGAACAGCGCTTGTAATAAACTAAGTGAATGATAGGGCAACGCTACGACAGAGCCAAGCGAGCCGTTGGGTGTCCTAACCTGAAAGTGCCGAAAGCGTAGCGTGCAATGCCACGTATAAGGAAGGTCGACATGTATGTCACCCAGACGATAGCAGAATTACGAGGTTCCAAGAAACAAAGGCGAGGACAACGGTTCACGGGCCAGCGTGTATCGGCGACGGAAGTGCGATACAACGGCGGACCCGACGAGAAGGAGTGTCGGGGAGCCAGTACGGAACGACACGCGCGAAAGGAATTTCTAATCAGTCGCCGGGCAACCGGACTTTGTGAAGGCAAGCGGACTGCGCCGATTACCCGGAGAGGTAGCTTCCAGTGACCGACACACACAGCCCGCAAGAAAAGCCGCTCGTCTTCGGATAAACACACTCCTCACTTCCGATCACCACGAGGGGCAAGCAGAAGCCGTGTGTTGGTTAAGTTCTGCCCGATTCACGTGTTTTTCTTTTCTCATCACTCTCGTCTTAGCGCTATCTCCTCCTCGCCGGACACGCGCCATCCGGTGTTTATCCGATCGCGTCACGGCGTCGAGCTGAGGCGACTGGCCGATTCCCCAGGATGGGAAAGGTTCAACGACAAAGCCGTAGCTCTTTACTGGCGAAGAGCTGGAATCATGCACATCCGTTTCGAAACAATGGAATCGCAGTTGTCCCTCAAGAGGACATTTGCAGATAAAAATAACCATATTACGCAGTTCAACTGTCGAAAGGACAAAACGCGAAACTAAAAAGGAAAGCGCGCTTATGTGGCCCATGAAAAGACAGCGCGACAAACGTTGTCCCCATAATTTTAGAATTGATCTTTTTAGACAGACACAGATGTTCCATTTATAGGACGCAGCAGGGCTAGGAATCGAGCCCACAAAAAACGATGTTACTGCAGAAATACACCCTCCTCGCTTCCACACGTGTTCCCTTATCTCTGTTTTAGAAAGCACAAACATGAAACTGGCACCCAGAACAAAAAAGTGTAAATCTAGCGCCTACTGTACCAGCCGGTAACGATAATCTCTGGCGCCCTTTCCCCGCAACAGTTAGAAAAATACACAACCTCGTCCTAAATCCTGGCTTACAGCGAGGCAGAGAACAAACTTGCTGTTCCACCCCTCCCCCCTTTTTTAAATATTTTTACTGCGCTGTACACGGACTGGGACATACACGAAACATATAAATTCCGCTCGACCTGACACAACGAACTAATGTAGAGGGAAAAGAAACAAAACCGCTCACAGGTACAACCTTCAAGCCGAGCCGCTTCATAGATCACCAGAAGCGCTAGCAAATCCCCTCTGGGGGCTAAAAAGATGTTTCTCGAGAGCTCGCAAAGAGTTTCATTAAAAAATAAAGAAAAGAAGAACCTAGAGGAGATCAGTGGATTTTCATTCACTACAAGAGGTCGAGGGAGCCCGTCGTAAATGGAAAAATAAAGAAGGCCCACTCGCAGAACAAGCCCCTGACATACCCGCTTCCCAACATGACATCCAATCTCCGCAGAGAAAATCATACAGTAAAGCGTCATAACAGCACTACAGATGAGATGGGGGAAAAATGAAGAGGAGAGAGAGAGAGAGAGAGAGAGAGAGGAGGATAACGTAATCTCAAAAAGAAATATAACATTGTGGGAGAAAGAAACGAGAAAAACTCCACCAGAAGCGAAGATGGGCAGGTCATTTTGGCGACGCTCCCGCGATCTGATGAATCGACAATGAATCGCTGGAGCCAACAGTGATACCCTCCAGACATAAATGGAAATGAGAGAGAGAGAGAGAGAGAGAGAGAGAGAGAGAGAGAGAGAGACGACAGCTGTCGCCGAGCTCTCCAGATGCGGAAGATGCTTTCCGTCCAGTGGTCGGGAAACAGCGAGCGACGAGGCGATTGTCGTCAGCTTGGAGACGGGATGAAATGATCGTTTTCGAGACGACCGCGCACAATCTCGTCGCCCCGTTCGCTCAGTCCTACATTTGGGGCAGGCTGGCTATCGGGACACTACACACTACAGCCAGATGGCTCCTGTAGTTTGTAGCAGAGGTGTAATCGTGACATTCGGCGCAACTTCAACCAGATGTGTGCGCAGTCGGCGGAAGCTAGCGACCGGGGCAGTTCTAGTTTTGGATACCAACAAGATTGCGTTATATTCGACGAATTTTGCCATGTTGGCCTCCCTTTCTCTGATGCAATAAGAGCCGACAAGATGGCGGAATTCGACATCCAGTGTGGCACCTCCAGGGTGTCTACCAAGCTGACATTTCCAAATTCAATCAGTTTTCCAGGTTTTCGCCGAGTGCCTTTACAAAATTCCCTGAGTGACACAGAACACAGAAAAGACGGGCTGACACCATATCGACCGATGTCATTCTCTAGCAAGCATGTTAAATAGAAAAACGACTTAATCCGGTTTGAATAGTAAGGCGTAGTGCTTATTTTATTTTCAAAAAAAAAAGTAGAAGGGAGTGGTTAATAAAATGCACCGCGAATAAATATCTTGTTACAAGTGAGATTTTCTCTCAGCAGCTGGAAAGTCAACCTCAAATGACAATACACACTCTCAGCCCGCGCACAGCGCCTCAGTGCAGTGTTTCACTGCTTTAAAGAGTTTATTTTGGTTTGGATGAGGGACACCTGCATCTCAGTGTCAGCCAACACTTTTCAGCTCAAGCTCCTTCAAAGAAGCGGCGGCACACTTCCTTCTCAACGCGTCGGTCCTTTTTGTTTTCGTCCTCCTTCCACCAAGCATTCGCCCCACGGACCATTTAAGGATCCTCTTGGTCAGTTCGACAGTCAACGTCCGATTTTTTCCGACTCCCTAGGGGCCGCAAAAACGTCCGAAAAATCGGGCAGTTCAAGAAAAAAAAATGAATGCATGTCTTGTACTGCTCTTAAGGCCTGCCAGTACGCTTGTTCAGCATATCGGAGCTCGTACTGTGACAGGAGACGGCGGGTGCACGCAAGGCATAATTGAGGAATACATACCGTGTCTCGTGACGAAAACCCCTTCCTACGCTTAAGCTTCACCGCGTAACATCGCTGTATAGAGGCAAAGCTGACTTTCGGGAATCGGCATTATGCCACGCGCCGTGCTTTACAAGTTTCGAAGCCAATCACAAAGATTACAAAGGCGAAGTCGGTGCCATTGCTAACAACGGCGAATTCTTTCAATGAGAAAACGGCGCCAAACGGCAAGAAATTTAATAGCGAACGTCGAAGCAGCTAGACCTAGCTTTGCCGCAGTGGTGGCTAAGGCTGTCAGCGGATTCGCGTGCGAGTGCGGGTTCGAGGCGGCGAGATAAAATTGCGGCGGTGGTGGCTTTGATTAATGCCGTTTCGGACTTGCGGTCACGGGAGAAATTAGTCCGAAAAACACACGGCGAAGGTTTCCCGCGTCTGAAATTTCGGACCTTTTTATACATTCGGCTCTATGGGGTGCGTGGCGGTGCCGGGAACGTCCGATTATCGGGCATGTGCCAAAAATCGGAGGTCTGGAAAATCGGTCGTTGACTGTACACTGGCAACTCCTCCAACCAACGATACGGCGTCAAAGACGATTCGTTACGATTCCTCCACACTCCTGGATCGAGCCAGCATTAGCGCGACCTTCATTCTCTTTAAATAAAATTACAGCTAATTTTCCCTCATAGAAGCACAAATTCCCCGAGCTTTCCCTGGTTATTTCCCGACTATTCGATATCCCCGAGAATTCCTGGTTTTCCCAGTTTTCCCGGTTGGTAGACACCCTGACCTCAGTAAGCCCCGAGCGTCAGGAACGACAGAAGACGCTGAAGATCAGCACTGCGAATTCGGGAACAGTACAAGCGAGCCGTCTACTGTGTGCGACTTTCAGATATTTGAAATGTTCAGACCCACAGAAGTCTAAATATGAGAGCACCAACGTAGACTATGGTGTTTGGTGCCAGCGCGCATACTCCAAGGGAACGGGCAGCAGTTAAGCTTTCACCGAGTGCAGAAAGAAATGGAAGCGCGAATGACAGAACGGGACTCAATTTGCCCCGACGAAGGTTAAGGAACCAGAAAAACGGGAGGCAGCGGTCGCTAGGAAACCGCGATTTAAGTAATCAAGCCAGCTTAAGAAAGAAAGGTTCTGAGCTTGGCGATTTAAAAAAAGAAACTGCGGCGCAGCGAAGCGCAACTTGAGACATCAGACGTAAGCGAAACATCAGGTATAAGCAAGTAAGGAATGAGAGTTACGAAGTAATTTGGGGAAAGCTTCGGGCCCGACGAGATTTCGACACGAGCGCGTCGAACAGCGGCGCCGGGGGGCCGAGCGGAATTAATCTGAGCCGGCAGAATCTTCGCGCGGTGCCGTTATTAAAATCACCGGCCGATGTCACCCCGACGACAACCATGGAAGAGAAGGGCAAGTTCGGCGGCCGCCGCCGCTGCCGAGTAATAGCAGTATAACGGAGACCCCACGCACACTGTTCTTCAAGAGCGAGAAGGCCTTGGGACATCGTATGGGAGGAACGGTGACACGGCTTTTATAAGAAAGGCCGTCAGGACAGGATCGTCGGGAATGTCTAGGAGGAAAAGGACGACCGCCGCTCATCCCCACGCCCGTGTGACGTATATATATGAAGGAAAGAAAGGGGGCGACAACCGGCGCCGAGTTCAAGTCATTCTGGACATCCTTTCGGATGTGCGGGCGCTAAGGGAGGAAGCACGAGCTTACTTCCTCCTCCACAGCGCGGCCGGGATGAAAGAAAAAGAAATGGCCGCAAGGGAGGCATCCCTTGAATCTTTCATGAGACCGGTGCGGCAGCGAATAGCGAGGCAGACGGCACGGCGGCAGGGAGAAAATACAAAGAGGCGGCGGAAGAGTCGCTTTTAGCCCGGAAAAAGCCAGCGGGGCGTTAACTCCCCCTCACCCCCCGTCCTTTTCATCCTTTCTGTCCTTCCGAGGCTTCTCTTTGCTGTAAAGGAAGCCTAGCGACCCGGCCGTAAGGCGAGTGACTTTTTACAAACTGGGAGAGACCACCCCGGTCAGAGTAACTTCCTAGGTGACACAGAGGAGTCGTCGAGCATGAAAGCGCCGCTCTCGGGCAGTCACGTGGTGAGATGAATAACGACACGTGACGGGTCGCGCTGTTATACGCGGCTCCTTCCGCAGAGCTGCCGGATGTACTGTACATACACGCGGCTAACGAGCGCTAGTGCTGCGGCAAAATGTGCCTTCCGCGTTCTGCCTCGAGCGTCGGCTTCAGAGTCCTCTGGCGGGCAACTAATTTACATGTGTGAAATGGCAGAACTTTATTGCAAACGGAGAAGCCGGCTTAAGTCGGTACACAGACTGAAGTCGGGTCCGGCAGCGAGCACACGTAGTTGCGCAGTGCCCTCTCATACTATACACTATCATATCACAGCAGAGCGGGACTAAGGGCGCTGATGCAGCGCGAGTGGGACACGCGCCAAGCCAGCGAGAAGGAGAAGCTTCCGCATACGCAGGGATCCCGCGAACTCGGCTATCATATTTGCTGCCCAGGCCGCGCGAGGGTTCGCCCCGCCTTCCAACCGCCTCCGGTCATCGTGCTGCGCGATCCAGCTGTGGACACGACCTCCGAACACCGGAGCGGACGTGCACGGGCCTTCATCGACAGATCGACTCGGTATATCTCGATACGGCTCACACGACGACCCGCGACTTCGCTGAGGGGTCGGGGGTGCCTTCCGCCGACCTGGCCCTCCCAGCCAACTGGTGCCCCAATTTGTGCAGCAGCATAAATTCGAATGCGATGAGTTCTGAAACTACTTTAACGCGTTGTGCTGATATTGCAACTTACCATTAGAGAGAGAGAGAGAGAGAGAGAGAGAGAGAGAGAGAGAGAGAGAGAGAGAGAGAGAGAGGTGGCAACGTCAATTGTTCGTCGAGCCGATCCGCTTTGCGTTTCATTCAGCGCGCTCAGGACCGGCACCACTCGACGACAGAGTTGACTAGTAGTGCGTGGTAGTAACGAGTGACTAGTAGTAGTCACTGGTAGTAACTACAGCTGCCCGTGCCGCTGGCGCCTAACACCGAGCGGTGTTGTGCCATTACCACAAGCCCGGATCCCGAATCTGCAAGATGCAGAATCTATCCTGCGAGCGCCATAATTGACGGTTTGCAAAAATACTGTTGCGCATGCGCGAACACGGCTGTCACGAGCGCCCTCTACATGGTTAGGTACGAGAAGCAGACGAACAACCAACGCAGCTATAGCGCGCCTTGAGACGACGGTTTGTGGTGGTTTTGATCGCGGTATTTTCGTGAAAAGGACGGCTCGTTGTGTTGCGTATTGTGCACAAAGTGTTTTACTAACAAACGGAGCACGAGTTTATTTCGGTTTCCGTCCGAGAAGAGCTATCTGGCGAGGAAAGCAGCATGGATTAGCGACGGCCGGAGATGCCATCACAGCACACAACTTGCTCGCTCCTCGC
The DNA here is from genome assembly GCF_038994185.2 of Dermacentor albipictus. NCBI lineage: Eukaryota > Metazoa > Arthropoda > Arachnida > Ixodida > Ixodidae > Dermacentor > Dermacentor albipictus. The sequence goes on from NC_091827.1 coordinate 13,328,452, forward strand.
AGAGCCGGTTCATATGCCAGAGCTGCGAAGTTATTTCGGCCTACAAGCTTCGAGACACCCTTAAACGCAGCCGCATTTTGCCGGAATAGGGAAAGTTCAAGATGGACGGGGACGGACAGCGCTTGCGAACGCGCTGTGGTGTCACTCAGTTGTCGCTGACATGTTATTATACTAAATATTATAAAGTGACGTCGAAAGTGCGCCTCATATGACAATCAGCGCCTAGTACTAGGCCACTGAAGTGATCGAAACACACCATTCGAGGGCAGTTGGTGTGACCGACGGGCAGCGCGGAGCGACCACCGCGACGGAGTTCGGCTGGTTTGCTCTTTTCTGCCGACGGTGTACAGATAGGCAAATGTATTTCCTATTTAGCCTTTTAATACTGATGCATGAGGTAAAGAGCTAGCAAAAAACTATGCGTTCACTTCCTAGCAGAAGCTTCTTCGTAACCGGCGACACCCACGGCCAGCGAGCGAGGCCTACCGTCTTCATCGATGGCAATTAGTGCGTCGAGAGAACGGCGCGTCGTTTGAGACATTCCCGTATTTGCCGTGCGCGAAAAAAGGACCGTCGTAACAAGTCAAACAGCTCCGTGAAGCATTGCTTTGTTCCAGATGGGCCATATTAGTAGGATAAACTCTCCTAAGCGGAACATCCCACTCGGCGCGCTGACTTTGCCGGCAGCCGCCGAACGCTCGAGCCGGCAGGCCTAGCTCCCGGTTGTCGAAGCAGCAGCCGACGGCGCTTGTAATGAAAACGGAGCGGGCCATAAAGTGTTTATTTTCATGAGTATTTTAGCGTCTGGACGATTATGTCGCGGTTAAATGAACGCAGAGTTGGTTCTCTATACTCTGTCGGCAGCAAAGAGCAAATAAGGCTAGCCGCCTTGCACGGTGGTCGCTGCGCGCGGCCAGTCTGCGAAACCAAGTGTGGACACTCGGCGACACATCGGCAGCGTGTTTCAACGACGCGCACTCTGCTCTTTGTTGAAGGAGTGTATTTCGCACGCGTCAGTCCCGTGCTGGCATCAGCAGCCCCAAATATACGATATCTTTAACGTAATTGTCATTCAGTGCCGAGCCTCGATGAGCCTGGAGAATAGTGGCAGTTATACAAAGCAGATGTTTCCACACGCGATCAGTCTGTGTGGTACGCTTCGAGAAGTCGGAGGTCTATGACATGCACGAAAACTGGAACGGAGTGAAGGCGTCTTCAATTATTTTTGACGTCATGAACACACGCGGTTGCCGCGGCAGAGGCCAGGCAGCAGCCGAGAAACGAAACTCGCTCTCTAACCACATACTCTCGCACGCAGAGCACTGCAGCTTTGCCTGTTGTGCGCCAGGTGGCGCTCACTATTTTGCAAACCGTCCATTCTCCCTTCACAAGTCAAGATGCTGCGCCTTCGTGCGGGAGAAGCCTCGGCGAAGCAGCGTGTTTAGACGTGTCCGCGTGTGCCAGACGGCCCGGCGCCGCACCTCCCTTGCCTGGAGGTCACCGCGCGCGCGAACTTTGAACCGGGTGGCCAGCGCGGTCGCTGGTTGGACCCCTCGGACGACCGTCGTGTGCTGACTTTGTATTGGGCCGGTTGAGTGACAATGGGCCTCGGGGATTATAAAAGCAGCGACACGCCGCTCGAAAACAGGATCCGCCGACCCCACCTGGAGAGAGGGTCGTTCCCGACTGGGGTGAGATGTGTCACGCGTTTTCGCCGGACGCCGTCGTGCGAGAACAGTCGCGTTTGTGTGAGCTCTCGGCCCCAGTGCCGATCCGTTCATGTCCTGTATGATAACCTGTATATAATGTATAAAGTCCCTTTTGTTATTCTCATCGACGCCAGGCTCGGAGTCTTCGCTACCAACGCTCTGTCACGAAACGGGTGACGAGCGCTACGGGACCACAAAGCCGTAATCGGGGTGCAGCGGTACAAGTTCCTAACACTGGCGGCACCGGTTGGATGTCGTAACACTGGTGGCACCGGTTGGAAGTTCGTAACACTGGATGGCAGCTACGGGATTGACCGGCATCAGCTACCTCGGCGCGGTGAGTGCCTGAAGTTTACCTCAAACACCAGACTTTCTTTGACACAGGTTATAGTAGCTTAAGGAAGGATTTGGTGTTGCATTGTGATAACCTTGTGTGTTTCAAGCCTAGTAAGAGTGTTTTGAAAACCAGGGGATGCTGAGGGGGTAAAAAGGGCAGTGTGTGAAATACTTGCATATGTCTTACTAGTAGTGTTATAGTAGCGTACGGCAGGTATATTCAAAAAGGGTAAACAGCAGGAGGACAGTGTGAACGATGGAGAAGTACAAGGTGAAGGAACTTCTCGAAATTTGTGAGGAGTTGGGCATTGAGTTGGGCTCAACCAAAAGAAAGAATGCGATCCTTGAGGTCATGAGGACTGGGGACGTAACGGCTGAGGAAGCCGCAGAGGCCTGGGCGGAAATCAATGAACGTCGGGAAAGGGAGGAAAGGAGAGAACAGCAACGTCGCGAGGAGGAAAAGGAGGAAAGGAGAGAACAGCAACGTCGCGAGGAGGAAAAGGAGGAAAGGAGAGAGAGGGAGCGACGTGAGCACGAGCTTAAAATGAAAGAGTTGGAGATCCGAAATAACTCGCCGGCGCCTAGTCTCACTTCTAATGTTCCCAGAATACGCGATCAACTTCCACCCTTTGTCGTCGGAGAGGATATGGCCAAATACCTCGTGAAATTTGAGCACGTGTGCGAACGGAATAGCATTGAGCGATCCCTTTGGGCACAGAATCTGTTAGCCTTGCTTCCTGGGGAGGCATCAGACGTAATAACTTGCTTATCGAAAGAGGCGTTTGAGAGCTACAGTGATGTGAAGGAAGCGCTACTGCGGAAGTATAAATTGTCGCCCGAAGCTTTCCGGCAGAGGTTCCGGTATGCAAAAAAGGGTAAGGAGTCGAATGTTGACTTCGCGTTTCGTCTAAAAGCCGACCTGGTGGAATGGCTGAAGGGCGAAGAGGTTTACGACGACCGCGACAAAATCGTCGAATGCATCGCGTTGGAGCAGTTCTACCGTTGCATTGATGAGGAGGTCAGGCTCTGGCTGCAAGATTGGCTAAAGGAGGTTAAGCTAAACAAGGCAGCAGAGTTAGCGGAAGAGTATTACACCCGCCGCAGCTTGCACAGCAAGGCAGTGCGCGTAGAAAAGGCAGATAGGAGAGATGGGTTTTCCGGAAAGCCCGAAAAACGGAAATGTTACAGTTGCAAAAAGCAAGGGCACATCGCTGCGAACTGCCCTGAGAGAATTGCTTTTGCAACAAAACAGCACGATACGACGCGTTCTTTTGAAAAGCGAAAACCGTTAACCTGCTACAATTGCAAAAAGCAAGGGCACATCGCTGCAAGCTGCCCAGAGAGAATTGCTTTTGCAACGATACAGGAAACTCACAAGAACATACGTCTATTGGAGCCCTATGTGCAGGAAATTAAGGTAAACGGCAAGAAGTGCCGAGCACTGCGGGACTCTGCAGCCACTATGGACGTTGTTCACCCGTCTTTCGTCTCCTCGAGTGATTTTACGGGAGAGTGCGTTAGGATACGGCAAGTGGCCGAGAAGGAGAGTGTCTGTTTACCGATCGCAACGGTTATCATTGAAGGAGAGTTTGGAAAACTTAACACCGAAGCCGCTGTGTCAGCCGCCCTCCGGGAGCAATTTTCCTACCTCTTCTCAAATAGGTCGGAGCAGCTGCTGAGGGATCAGGGCAAATCATTCTTTGCCGACGTGGCGTACATGGCCCCCACGCGATCCAAAGCGCGCCCGCTGTCGAGGGAACTTGACTTAGCGTCGGTGAGCGAAAGGCGGTGCGGCACACGGACCGATCACGGTAACTTGAGTGGCGAGCAGTCACGGGAGAGGCAGAGCTCGGAGGCTGGCCTAGGCGAGCGGGTCCTGGAGGAGAGTGGGAGTGACGCGTGCAGTGCTAGCCGCGATAGAGACGCGACGCCGCAATTAGGCGACGCGGGCTCCACACTCGCTCCGGTTTCCGCCAGCTGGCAGGAGCAGGCTGCAGTTGAAAGAAAAAGTCTGATTCGCGAGCAGCAGGAAGATTGTTCATTAGCCGATCTGAGGAAGAGCGTCAAACGGGGAGTGGAAAAAAAGGGGGTTTCATTTGGCAAGGAACCTGGCTTATTGTACCGCCGCTACACGGATAAGCAGGGTCACAAATATAAGCAGCTTCAGATTCCGCGAAAATATCGCCGGGAAAAATGAATGACCTCATTTGCTTCCTCAGAAGTATGTTTTCGGTCCAAAGCGATTTCAAGGGGACCATTCTATTTGTAATTATTATTGCTGATTAATAATTGTTTCTATTTTGTTATGTTGATGATTTGAAAACTGATTGTTTGAGCCTTGTGTGCTAGATCGTACACCTGCCTCTTGTTGCAGCGGGAGCAAAAGGGGATAGCGATTAATTAGGTTGATTTGAATTATGGCCTTGTCTGGTGTTTGACGGGAGACAGAGGGCACTTGTTCGTGTTGGGTGTTGCCTTTTGCCGGTCGGTTTTGCAAGCTGCAGAACGACCAAGCGGGACCAGTGGCGAGAAGCAAGGTCTTAGGAACGACCCGAGCGGAGCTGGTCAAGGTGCCTTGGCGACGACGTGGTGAGCAGAGCTCCTGTCCTGACGAGTCGGACCTGGGCACGTGAAGTTACCTGGCGTCCCGACAATGGACGTGAACTTGGACGAGCCTGACGAACGTGCGCGCCTGGCATCCGAGCCACGTGGAGGCAGCTCGTCTTCCCGGCGCCTTATCTGAGGGCGGGGATGCTGTTGTGCCATTACCACAAGCCCGGATCCCGAATCTGCAAGATGCAGAATCTATCCTGCGAGCGCCATAATTCTCCCTTCACAAGTCAAGATGCTGCGCCTTCGTGCGGGAGAAGCCTCGGCGAAGCAGCGTGTTTAGACGTGTCCGCGTGTGCCAGACGGCCCGGCGCCGCACCTCCCTTGCCTGGAGGTCACCGCGCGCGCGAACTTTGAACCGGGTGGCCAGCGCGGTCGCTGGTTGGACCCCTCGGACGACCGTCGTGTGCTGACTTTGTATTGGGCCGGTTGAGTGACAATGGGCCTCGGGGATTATAAAAGCAGCGACACGCCGCTCGAAAACAGGATCCGCCGACCCCACCTGGAGAGAGGGTCGTTCCCGACTGGGGTGAGATGTGTCACGCGTTTTCGCCGGACGCCGTCGTGCGAGAACAGTCGCGTTTGTGTGAGCTCTCGGCCCCAGTGCCGATCCGTTCATGTCCTGTATGATAACCTGTATATAATGTATAAAGTCCCTTTTGTTATTCTCATCGACGCCAGGCTCGGAGTCTTCGCTACCAACGCTCTGTCACGAAACGGGTGACGAGCGCTACGGGACCACAAAGCCGTAATCGGGGTGCAGCGGTACAAGTTCCTAACACTGGCGGCACCGGTTGGATGTCGTAACACTGGTGGCACCGGTTGGAAGTTCGTAACAGCGGCGTTACGCAGCGCGCTCTCCAAGCACGGCACCTGCGCCTACCTGGCGCGACTCGCCGGGTTTTCGCCACTACCAACCGACCCAACCGCAACAAATCACGATTGAAAGCGCCACCTTTCGAGCGCCTTTTGCTTGTGTTTTGAGCGCGCCTCAGAAAAGCATTGTTTTACGCCAGCGCCTCGAAGAAATGCATCACACCACCAAAACTGACGCCCGTAGAACAGAGCCTGTTGTGGCAAACACCGAAGGCTCAAAGCCACGCACGAGGATATGCAAACGAAGGCAACAGCGGCGAGCCAACTGCGCGCGTATTCGCATGCGGGGCCTGTTTCTCCCGAAGACTAGAAAACGCGGCGACCGCTTTTCGTGTGCCCCGAACGTGCCCGCATACCAAATGAGACGCCCCAAAACTTGAACCCGCCGCACGCGTGCCCGCCGCAGCGTGGAAAGCAACCCGGTGCTCTGCCTCTAGCCAAAACTATGCAGCACCATGAAACCCCGAGCTGGCGAGAGCCGCGAAATTCGAGGAGTGCGCAACTGGAAATGTGTGTTTGTTCCAGCTAAAGCTGCGGCAGGCGCGACGACGATCCATCAACGCATCAGAGCACGCGTGGCTCCAGAGCCGGAGTCAAAGGCAGCAGTAGTCTTACAATGAGAGGCAAAATGGTATATAGACTGCGACAGGTATAGTGAAACCTGATTACCTCAAACAGGGTAGGTCGCAATCCCTCTCCCTTGCAAAGAAGGACGCCGTTAAATATGAACATTGCTAACTCTTGCACGGCCCTACAATGTAGGGCTTAACCCCTGTTACGGTTCACTTTGCGCGGCAATGAATGCATCGAATGCCAAACGCACACGGCGGGCCGAACCATTACGCTCGTCAACATTAACATATTTGTGCGTCGTGCGAGGGGAGTATGCGCGGAATGTGCAAATCAGACTCACCTCTTTCGGACACTCAACACCTCTCCGCCAAGGGGCGGACTCCCGCGACGCGCCCGGACAAAAGCTTTTTGCACTGGGGGCAGCGGAGAGGGAGAATGCCCGGATTTTGGAAGGCATAATGGCGCTTTTCACTGGTTCATTCGGAGCAGGATTTCTTGGTCCGTGGCAACTAATCCGAATTTCACTGCTCGATCTGGAGCGGGTTCGCGCTTTCCGCTGGTCCTTTCGGATCAATTCGCTTCACGACCCTCTCCGATGGTCAAGCAGGTTCGAACTCCAGGCAAGCGCTGTTGATTCACAAAACCCCGTCCCCTTGGTGGCAGCTGTGGGACACGCTACCCTGGGTCCCAACACCCCTCACGGAACAAAAAAAAACTATGACTACGCGGCTCACCTCACCTTCAACGAATATGACTGACCGGGCTGAAAATCTGCCTGCCGCCCGCTGGCAAGGCGAAAATCGCCTCACCCGACCGACGCGTCTGCAGTACTTGGTGGTTGTACAAGACGCCGATACATTCTCCACTGCATCCAAGCTTGCACCGAGGTGAACGGTTCTAAAGGGTCGGCGACAGCCGAGCGGACGGCCGTGCTGCCTGGCGCACAGGAACAAAAAGACAGGACTAGCAGATTCCAAGACGGGCGCTGCTGTGGCAAAGCGCAAAAAAAAAAAAAATGCATGAGCGTTTCAGAGGCGCGAAGCCCTCGGCGGCTTTCGACTAACAACCGGCCCGCGCCATCGCGGGATCCCCAGGAAGCTGGATACAGCGAGCGCAGAGAAAGAGCGTGCGCCATGAAAAATAGACGAAGCGGAGGCCCGCTCGGCGACGAGGCTAAGAATGCGGCGCAGTTCGCGTTAAGAAAAGATGGCGCACGCTTGAGACACGGCCAGAGAGAATCCCTCCTCCGCAGCGACACGGACCGACGGCGAGGCAACAACGGCGACGAAGGCACGTCGCCGGGGGAGACAACAGTGAATAAATCACGCCGCGCCATGGCATGCGCGCGCACACGTAGACAAGGGCGCCGACAAAAACAATGGGTGGGGGGGGGCTTAGGCGAAAGTGCGGGCGCGAGAGATAATGTTCATACTTAATGTGCGTTTAAAACAGCTTCACTCAGTTTACACTGGCAACCAGCACAGTGTTATCCCAACTAAATTTTCGTTATTTCGGTAAAGAGGTTTTTTACAAGGGACAGAACGAGGGCTGACACAGGTTTTTGTTGCTCAATAGGTGCAATACAAAAGCGTTTTTCCGAGCGTGAAAGAAGCCCGCGAGTATACAAGCAAAATTGCCGTGCTACTAGCCGCTCGAGGCACTGCGTAAAACCCACGACGACCCTGCAAGCTGGTTACTGGGTACATACCGTCTTATCAAGCCTCTGCTCACGGTAAAAGTAGCTTTTTTGTTGTCGAAAGGTAATTCACAATTACTGCTCAAATGAGGTTCCTCTTTGGGGTCCCTATACAGGAGCTTTCTTTGGTGGCCCCCAGGATGATTTGGAGATGTTTGTTCTGGCCCGCAGGTGAAACGCCATAAGGCGATTCCCCGCGCATAAGATACACAAGAAAGGCGGATACACACTAACACGTCCCTTTGCACTGCAGTATAGAGGAGGGTGCTGCGGAACACACCGCCACTTAGACGCGGACTCCCACTGGCTCCAGCAGAGGACACGGTCCAACTGAGCAAACAACGGGACTGCGCTTCCCTCTTCCCCTCCACGAAGCTCCGAAGGCACCCATTTCCCGAGATGTGCTAAGACGCGAACAACCCGCACCAACCGGAACAACGGCGGACAATGCGTCGCGAGAACAGGGACGAGGAAAGAAAGGGAGCGAGGGGGAGGGGGCTTATCCGGAGCAACGTGCTCAATCTTCCCAAACCCGTTGACACACCGACGCGTCGGAACTACGCACACAAACCGCTATAAGGCGAGCAAAGAACCGCTCGCGCGCGTATGCTCGCACGTCAACGGCACCTATCGGATGAGGGAAAGAAAAGCAAAAATTGGACGACGCTTAAGCTTCGCCTTCAAGAGTGGAACGCGATAGCGTTATCGCATCCCGTTCGCACCGCCTACTCAAACGCGCTACGCCAGCCAAACGTAGCGATCGGCACAGATAGCTGGGCCCCGACGCGCCATGAAATATAATAATATTTGGGGTTTTACGTGCCAAAACCACTTTCTGATTATGAGGCACGCCGTAGTGGAGGACTCCGGAAATTTTGACCACCTGGGGTTCTTTAACGTGCACCTAAATCTAAGCACACGGGTGTTTTCGCATTTCGCCTCCATCGAAATGCGGCCGCCGTGGCCGGGATTCGATCCCGCGACCTCGTGCTCAGCAGCCCAACACCATAGCCACTGAGCAACCACGGCGGGTTGCGCCATGAAAGCGGAAGCGATCATGGGGCGTGTGGCGCGCCACGTGTCGGGGCAGCGCCGTACATTGCCAGGAGGGAGTCTTCTGTTATTGCCGCGAGATGGCTCTGCGTGTGAGCAGAGCGCAGAAGAAATTTAGCGGAAACGTACTTCGCTACTCGTGAAACTGCGACTTCTGTAAGTTACATGGTCATAATTACCTACATACACCGCAGTATAACTTTCTACTGCAAGTTTCTAAAGCAACATCGCATTCATTAGACGCGATTTTGTCCCATTTTGAAGGAACGAACTCGTGGCTGAGTGGTAGCGTCTCCGTATCACACTCCGGAGACCCTGGTTCGATTCAAACCAGCCCATCTTGCAAGATGTTTTTTATTTCTGAAGTGCCTTCTGGCATTTATCGCTCACAGCCAACGCCGCGGACTCCGACGACACCGGGTTTTCTGCGACACGAGCTCCTTAACGCTGTCGCGTTAAAACAAAGGAAGAGAAGGGCGGTTAACACGGGTACTGTCGTCCGTATTCGCACATCGCAGTAGCCTCGTGGGGCGGCAATCGGGGCCCGGTGGATTATCATCGCATATGTTAAAGCGAAGCATTCTTTGCGTCTTCGCACGAATTTCCCGCTGCTGTTCGACAGACCGCAGGGGGCTTCAGAGGGTGTGTTTACGGACAAAAGTGCAGAAGAGAGTAAAGGCGGCGCGAGAAACTCGTTTGGACCCCACCGCGTCGAATGCGCACAATTCCATCTGGAGCTCCCCGGGCGTCGCCACATTAGCCTCATCATAAATGTAATTATTTGTGACCCCCTTCAAAAACAGTGCAGCAACTGCAGCGCTTAACGTCCTACCAACGCGCGAAACCAGTGGGGACGCAGAGAGACCTGAAGAGAGGGGGGAAGGAGAAGAGGCGCAAGGAAACGCTACTACTATAGACACGGGAAACCTGGATAAACTTAATTTCAAGGTACGGCACAGTACGTTTCCGATGTTCCTGAAAAATAAACCCCACGCAAATATGTCAAGCGGACAACTTACGCAGGGCGCGCTGAAGCAGAGCCGCAAAATTAAAGCCCATCGCAGGGTTCAGGTGACACTACGGAAGCGGTCGCAAGTCATATCAACGCTTGTGTGCCCGCGCCGCGGTAGCTTTGCGGCTATGGCATTGCTCGAGGTCGCGGATTTGATTCCGACCGCGGCAGCCGCATTTCCACGGGGGCGAAATAGAAAACGCACGTGCGCTTACATTTTCGGGACACGTCAAAGAATCTGATTGCGGTTTTGGCACGACCAGCAATTAGTGCGCTCATTAGTGAGCACACTAATGTTGAGCACATTAGTGTGCTCACTAATGTGCTCAACCCTTCCAGAGGTTATTAAATGTGGCGCACAACGACGCTTCAAGCAAACACCTCCCCCGTTGTGTTCTGCGTACTACGCAAACGGCAGCGATGCACGCGAGGTAACGTTTAACATCGTTCCCTACTCTCGTGTTAGACTAAACGTTGAAGAAAATAACCTTTCGTCGACCACATCAGCGCTAACTATCATTTAAAGCAACCAGCACAGAAAGCTTCACTGACATCGATTCCTACAGTGCGTGGGATCTGCATAATTTTCCTCACTACAGTTGCAAAACAACTATGTTGCAGTGGCTTGTCCACGATGGGATGGAAATATTTTTCGGCGAGGCGCACGCCATGGCAACTGCACGAGTTCTATGCGGCGGGCGTCCCCTTCCCCACTATTAAAGGCGTTCTTTTTTTTTTTGCTTTCTACAAAACAGCTGCTTTCTCCAAAACAATAAAGCACCACTTTCACAGTTCTTTCTTTTTTGCTCGTCCTACTTCCTCGAGAGACATGCCTGATCGACAACGTCTCTAATTCTGGTGCACAACCAATGCCGCACTTAAATTGGCAGCCATGCGACTCGGAGATTCGAGAAGAAACGAAAAAAAAAAAGTAAGACCGATAAGAACGGGAAAGAAAATACAGGATGACGACAGCGATCGATTGAATGATGCCGGTTAAGTCCCCAGGCAACACGCAGCTATGAGACACGACGCAGCAGAGGGCTCCGGATTTATTCTGACCGGTCAACCTGGAGTTCTTTAACACGCACTCAAGTCAAAGTAGACGAGCGCAGACGAGAAGTAGACGAGAAGGCCCAGCGTCTAGCATAAAGCTTTGTGCTCATACGTGTGCCTCCGCAAGGTAAAGAAAAAACTGGAACGCAGATAAAGCCCATGATGCAAGGCGGAACGTCGACTAGCCAGCCGCGGCAAGACCGAAAACTTTGCGTTATTACTTCAGGAGCGAGGACTCAGAAGAGCGGCCGCTGAAGCAGCACGCACCGCGTCGAGGCACCATCATGGCGGCTTCCACCACGCTTTCCGGTACGAATCGAAGAATCTGCGCGCTAACGAAGCCGGTCCACCGATAGCGAGGGCGCCACGGGCAATGAGAGAGAGAGAGGGGCAGAGAGAGAGAGGGAGGGGGAGACAAAGTCGCAGTCTAGTCCAAGCCGTCTCCTGGGGAAGGCTGGCGAGGCGGTGCGCACTCCACTCCAGCCGAACCGGCGCAGAAGGGAACAGTACGACGGCAGGGTCGAAACAAAGCGCCCGGATGGGGAGCCATAGCGTAATCACGTTGCGAGGAACCCCCGGGGAGGGATTCGGGTGACCACAGCTGCGCAGGGCGCTCGGCAGGCTACTGTAGGAGAGATATGAGCAGGAGAGAGAGAGCGGGAGGGAATGCTCCTGCAGTCTCAGTGGGACCCAGACCACAAGCGCCGACCAAAGAAACATCTCGCCTCGAAAGCGGAAACGAAAAAGAAGCTAAATTGAATGAACAGAGAAACGGGGAAAAGAGAAGAAATACGCGGGGTCGCGCAGCAATGAATAGAAGCGAATAACGCAAATGAAGCGTCTCTGTTTTGTTTTCATCTAAGATTCACACCTTCGCTTTCTTCCCGGCGAACGAAGACAGAAAGAAAAGAAAGAGGAAAAAGCGAGAACAGAAGAGTCTCGGGCGACTAGCAACGCGAGCGGCATCTGCTGCGCATAGCTTCCTTTCTCTGGCTCGACGGCTCCTTCGCCGTCCATAATGAAGCCTTCGGTGGCGGTAATTGGAGTGAGACTTCCCAAAAGGAAAGCCTTGGCCGCGCCACGCCAAGGGAAGTCATTACTCGTCGTGAAACAAGGCGCCGGAGGAGCCGGGGTAAAGTGGCCCCGGAATAATCCTTACGCAGCTCGGCGTCGGCCCCTTGGAAAGCAGCAGCGCGTGACGATTAAAAGAAAAAAAAAGAGAGAGAGAGCTGGGGATCAATTTGTGCGTCTGATCAAGGCGGATTCGATCTGGCAGACGCACGTACAGTGAAACCCGGTAACTACAGTTAACGAAGTTCAAGACAGTATTAACCTCTGCTATGTTTTATTATTATTTCTTAATTATAGTGCGGGAGCTAAGATTATGGCGCGAAGAAAAGTTTCTTGCCGGTAGGACCTCAATAAATATACTTACAGTTCAAAGTGAATCGAATGCTATCACACTAGGGGCAACAGCGAGGGGCGTTAGGGTTTTCTCGCACAAGTAGCGGAAGACAAATAGAACATGCTTTCGTTTGACCAGAGTGCGACAGGGATGATCGGGGAATCAAGAGTGAGACTGCTCTCGGCCGAAACTTACCAGCAACATTGTCTCCGGCATCAACATGCTTTTAATGAGAATAGAATGTGATTGTCAGGCGTTCGTTTCAGAGTGCGTTAGCAGCGCCACAAAGATATTGTAAAAAAAACAAAAAAAAACCTAAGCATTATAGCTAGCATAAGTACACTTCACGGAACCCAATCAAATGAGAGGACAAATTCTATACTCGGTTAGTGTTCTGACACAGCTTTAAAGCCGTTTTTGCGTCCGCGTCGCAGCACGGCCCGAAGCACTGAGAGAGAGAGAGAGAGAGAGAGAGAGAGAGGGAGGGAGGGAGGGAGGGAGGGAGGGGGATAAAACCAACAACAACAAAAAAGAGACACGTAAATGCTGTAAGTTGCTACGGCTCTCATCAAGCCGTCCATGAGCCCACAACTCGGATTAGAGGCACCGCCGACTAAAGTTTTATTGCTCTCGAAATGAGATCGCCGTTGCTATGTGCCACAGTGTTTGCTTCAACTGATACCACAAGAGAGAGAGAGAAAAAACATTTATTAGAACATTTATTATTTTATTTATTATTATTTATTACCACAAAAGAACGGAGCAACGCTTTCTGCGCGCAATATCGGGCGAACGACCGAACCACTGGTTGGAACCGCGGTTGAAACTGCGACTCCGGTTCTAGTCTAAATTTCGTCTCGCAGCACGCGCCATTCCTCCTTCGGATTTCCCTCTGCAGAAAGGCGCAGACAAGAGTCCGACGTGCGTCATCAGGTTAGGCCGGTGACCGATAAGAACCCACAGAGGCGCGCCGCTCGCAAAGAAATCTTGCCATAGCGAGCGCATGTTCACCGATACAATACGACACGCGACGGAATCTGCGGTTTTCCGCGCACGGGGAATGCGTAGCGCTTCGTTCATACACACGGCGTGTTAAAATTAAATGCGTTAGGAACCGCGCAGCTCCAGCGTTTTTTTTTTCTTTCTCAACCTTCCCAATGCCGACACGGAACCAGCCTGTAATGTCGCCACAGCTGCCACCTGGGAGACCAAATAGGAAATAAAGGCGCCGCTACAAGGATACTAAAATACGAATAGTCAAGCTTAGCTGCGCTGGGAAATTAGGCTACTCAAATACCGAAAATTCACTGCCACCCTAAGCGGAGGCTTGGTATGCGAGAGAAGGCTCAACAGCGAAAAGACGAGTGGCGACGCCACCGTGTAGTTCCGGCACTTGCTCGCCGCGACGACGTCGTGGATGTTGACGTTGCCTGCTGAAGCTTAGGTCATCTTTATGGGTAAAGGTCAGCTGCGTGGTATTATAAAAGAGCGAAAGGTACAACTCAAGCAAATTTCAGGAACCTTTGCTGAGTTAAGTAACCGACAAAATGATACACGATACCTTGGAATCACCCGCCGTGGTTGCTCAGTGGCTATGGTGTTGGGCTGCTGAGCACGAGGTCGCGGGATCGAATCCCGGCCACGGCGGCCACATTTCGATGGGGGCGAAATGCGAAAACACCCGTGTGCTTAGATTTAGGTGCACGTTAAAGAACCCCAGGTGGTCAAAAATTTCCGGAGTCCCCCACTACGGCGTGCCTCATAATCAGAAAGTGGTTTTGGCACGTAAAACCCCAAATATATATATATATACCTTGGAATGTGTGACGTCACACTGAGTCACGCGCAAGCGCTGGGGTTTCGGCGGGAAGTTCGAGAAACGAAAGCGACCATTCTTTTTTTTTAACAAGCAACCTATTTCTGCTAAATTAACTAACACGGTGTTTTGAAATACTAGCTTGTCAGTTCAAGCTGTAGCAGCGTTTCTCTTTAGTGCCCAACTAAGAGAGTACTTCATCAGTCATGGATGATTTCGTGTAGTTCTTAATGTTCATTCAACGATCGCCGCCCTATGTAGTTGCCGCTCTCGGGCGCAATCCAATATACGTTTACTTTCCTTAGAGCTCCGTAATAACCCGTGAAGCCACCCGCGCCTTTTGCTACGAGAGCAGCAGGCAGCGCGTGCTTTTCGATCAGGACAAACGACCTTCGACCGGAGGGCGCACTATCCTGACGCGTCCGTGTAATAAAAGCGCTCTTCGCTTTCAACGGCCCTTCTCATCGCCGACGCTACGAGAAAGAGAGAGAGAGAGAGAGAGAGGCACAGAATCCCGAGAAAGAACACCCGCGCGCCCCCTACACCACATGACGGAAGACTGCTATAGCGATAAACGCGGACACCGCAAAGCCTACGACTCGCCAAAGAAATTTTAAAGAAAGATAAGAAACCGAGACGCCGTGTCAGCATCTTTTCTTCCTCCTTCAACGAGCCTAGATGAGCTTGCGGGGAACACAAGACGGCCGAAGCCGCAGCGCAGAGCAATCAAGAGAAAGTGAAGACGAGGCCGCAACGTTTACGAGCAGCCGTACTTAACGGCGCAGCTATTTTTACCCGCACTTCCGGACTCCGGTGCAAAGATGCGGTACAGCCGTCTCGCATGATGCAGCATCAGGGAAAGGGAGGGCGGGAGGCAATAGTTGCCCGCGCAGCAGTCGAAGCATGAGGGCAAGTTGATTTATCTAGTCCTTTCAATCGTTCATATCTCTGACTACCAAGAACGCCGACCTATGCTATGTTTTCCTATTGGCGGCGAGGAGTTACGGAGTCGCCATCTATCGGAAGCGCCTCGCTGGCGTAGTATGAGGGATCACGTGGCGCGCTCCTCGTAGGTTTTGCTGTCAGCGCTCACTGAAAACACCATGCGCGAGCTCTCTTGGACATTTCTGTAAGTACATTCGAAACGAGAGAAGTTTCTTACTGTATAAATAATAATCTTGGGTAAACTGAAAGCACACAGTCGTTTACAGACGCTATCTCTTTACCGAATGCGTACAGTGAACGCCACTGCGCGCAGTCGCCGCGATGGAGTCTCCCGAAACGCCTTCTTGCGTGACAGGTAGGCAAACGCCGAGACCAAACTATGTGAAATATGTTCTTATAGTGTTTGTATAACTAAATGGAGCGTAATAGAATGAAGCCTCAATGCAGCGATCGCGCAGCTTCGCAGCGACCGACTGCGCGTCTGCATGCTTGTCCGCGCACTGTTTCGCTTTCTCCGCGCGCGCGTTTTTGCACCGCGCCGTGAGCTTTAGGCAGCAGAATATGAGCATTGGCAGTATACAAGCAACCATTGTTGCGTGGGTGCTATCAGAGCTGTTCAAAAATAATTTCATTGTAGGGACTTCGACGCCTACGGGGACTGTGATGTGCCGTCGCGACGATTCAATCTTTTTTTTTTCTTCTAAATTCTTTGAACTTTCAATGCTATTTTTCGAGTTGCGTCGCACTGTATGTTTATCGGTGTTCTCAGCGTGCAATTTCCCGCTGCTCCTTTTTTGTAATCCAGTGCATTAATTCATAACACAAACAGGACCATATGCCATGCTTTTTTTAAATGTGCTTCTTACCGTTGCCTTTCCACTCCACTGAACTTGCCAGTATCTATAGCATCGACAAGTTCATAGACCAAACCGTCATGACATTAGTCGGGCAGCGGACTCGGGCGAGCGTCTCAGTGCGCGTTTTCAGAACATCGCAGACCGGGCGTCGTCTATAGCAGAAATCTTCCTCGCGTCTGTGCTTGCTGCATACCCGAGTTGTAGCCGATGACTGTTTGCCGGTTTTATGTTTCGCGAGCCAAGCTTCACGCAGCTTCTTGTCCTGCGGCTACGTGTGAATAAGGCTGACACCAGCCTCCGTTACGTGCGTCCGGCCCTGCGGCACCGAGCAGTAGCCTACAATGTTGCGCGCCTTCAAAGGCAGCCACTACCTATTATTAGTGCTTTCAAGCGTTGTAAAGGAGACACTCGAAGCGGGAAAATTTCGCCACTGAATGAGGACCGCAGCGTACGAGGGAATTTAAACTCGTTTTCAGCTCGCTTCGGCGCGCCCGAAGCAGGCGACGCGGCCGCTATGTCCACGTGATCCCTCCTAGCACGTCACGCCGACGGTGGCGCCAGTTTTTCCAGTGGTGGAGCTCGAGGCCAATACTCACAGTAGACGGCTAGATAGATTGCTAAGCGGACAGTGGTCAATCTTAAATCTCGTGCAAATTTTGACGAAGCCAGGGATGTCATTCAGTACATCGGGCGAATTCCGCCGCATTGTCAAATTCCGTAATGACCACATTTCGAGCCAATCAGACGTTGCGCCATGGCAGGGCCAACTTCGTATAAATTTATAGACAGCCGAACAGTGAACAGCATCCGGATTTGACGTCTCCACGCTGAGTGACTGGGGAAGCTCAAGGGTCGATGAGTCACGGTGGTTACTTACTGTCGAAGTTCCACGTATTGTAAATAAAATTACGGGAATATGTCGAAGTTCCACGTATTGTAAATAAAATTACGGGAATATGTTCCACGAACATTTCAGTCCAAATTATCACGACAAAGCGCACATCAAATCACAGTACGACGCACACTGTGCAGCGAGAGGTGCACGCCGGACAAACATCGAGGGGCCTCGAGCCCTTCAATGCGAAACCAGAAAGAAAATGGCGCCGCATTTTCCAACAATGGTTGAACGAGCATACCATTCATTTGAAAGGATGGCTCATTAGCGTAAGTGGGGAAGGAGGTACGAAATGAACGTTGAAACATTGTTTCAATTCCGCTCTGTGTGTACATAGGTTTGTACCGGATAGCTCGTATCAAAGTTGAACCACGGAGCTGGCAAAGCGTTCTCCGACAGTGTTTCCAGAACAAGTCTCGAGAAAAATGCGACGCCAGAGTACGAGGCTTCCCGCAGTGGTGTACGTAGACATTATACAGTGCACCTTATGCACAGAAAAAAACGCACTACAAGCGGCAGACGCTATGTGGAGAGGCCTCTCTTCACACGAAATGCGAGTTCAACTCGAACGTAAGTTTTTCTATAGACATGCTACAACGCATAAACACATACGCGAGCTTTTCGTTCACGCAACGATGGCGCGTACCGACGCCATCGCAAGTCAACACTGCGTCGAGAGAGTGCTGGGTGAAAGGCAATACGCGATCAAAACTTCACTGAAAAAAAAAAAAAAGCTCGAACCTAGCACTGCAGTGGGCAGAAGAGAGCCGGATGATGGAATCCGCACCGATGTGCGTGAGCGAGCAAATGGCGAACGAAACACTACACGGTCTCCACCAATACGAAAGAAAACAGCCAATCCGAATTAAGGCAACCACCGCTAAAAGGGCACAGGCCGTGAACCAAGCTGGCTAAAAATACTTGCGGAGAAGCTATACTTGCAAAGAACGGGCCCCTTTGTGTCTTATTTCCGTGCAGATAGACGACGGAGAGTCGTGACAAGCGTCACGCTTGCTTTTGCGCAGTGCACAACGGCACGCAATGTGGCGATCAACCCATTGTTAACAGCACAGTTAGCTCTGCAGCTGGTGCGCTGTTCTTGCTTCGCCGCATTCGTTGCCATCGTATTGAAGGGGAAACTAACAAGGAAAAAGGCATAGAGATATACAGTAATCGCGATAATGACTGTCAGCCACCACATTTTAAACTGGCCATGTCGAGTTAAATAATAATCATAAAAATAATACTAATTCACGTGGCACACGTTTCGAAATCCCCCTAAACTTTTATGACCATACGAGATTAATGTATGTGTGGCCTAAATGTCACAATATCGTTTGCGTCGCCGGAAAGCCGGCTTTCCTGCAAATAGAATTTTCCACTGGACCATTCTGTTCCCCTCACACATCTCGGCTGGGACTAACCAGTGTCACGAAGTTGGGATTCCGTTTCGCGAAACTAAATATTATTTGTATTCTTCAATTCGTAGAACATCGCGTGAATGGAACCACTTACCTGCAGCAGCCATTGTCAGCCGTCGTCAGCTTCACAATGTTTTAGCAAACATTACTGCCTAAGGCAACTTTTGTCATTTCTCATCTGATTTATTGTACGTAATGTCTCACAGATTACTTCGGTTTGTTCATGATTGCTTTTCTGTTGACTATATCTTCGTTCACTCCTACTAGGCAAATGCTAACCGTTCCCCTTGTAACTACATTTGGCTGCCATGTAGGGAATTTTAAAGGAAGGAAGGAAGGAAGGAAGGAAGGAAGGAAGGAAGGAAGGAAGGAAGGAAGGAAGGAAGGAAGGAAGGAAGGAGATAGATAGATAGATAGATAGATAGATAGATAGATAGATAAGTTCACGCTGTAGAGTAATCGAAACTGTGCTGAAGTAGGAATAACGACGCCAAAAAAGAAAAGAAAGAAACGAAAGGAGCGCGAATCGATAGCCTGGAGAGTAAGTTACAGGACAACGCGTCGAGCTTGCGTGCCGGCGCACCTCGCCTTCACCGGACTGGCCCGCCGCAGCTAAGGTAAGCGGTGCACGCAACTGTACGGGGCCTGGACGTAGCCGCCGCCATCGCGGAACGGGAAAGGCAACTCACCTTGGCGTACTCGATCTTGAGGGTGCAGCATCCGGAATAGATGTCGGCCCCGTTCAGGGACTTCTTGGCACGCACCGCCGCCTCGACGCCGTCGAACCTTTTTTTGAAACGCTCAGAGTCAAGGCGCAAACTGACAGTACGCGCTTCGTCGGGCACGCAAAACAACCACAACAAACAAACTCGAGGACACACAGACAAACACACACACACACACACACACACACACACACACACACACACACACACACACACACACACACACACACACACGCGCGCGCGCGCGCGCGCGCGCGCGCACACACACACACGAGGCCAATGCGCACGAAATGAAAAGGTCACCTTGGAGGCACACACATCGCGCGCGCACAATGGTGGCGAAGTCTTGGTAGACGTGGCGTCACACGCGACAGTGATAAATGCTACTAAGGGAAAGTGAGCTCATTCGAAGCCGGCGAATGGCACGGCGAGCTGCTTTTGGCGTCGGTGAATCAGACTATCAGTTTCTCTTGTTTTTTTTTTTCCTTTTTAGTTTGTCCCACGCTCCTAAGAATATCGGCTCCTTTCGCTACTCCGATTTCACCACCGACGTGCGCTTGGAAGTTTGCGATCAACGTCTTCACCCTCCTCCACGCGAACGTATGTGTCGGAGAGCATCGCACACGTATCTTTACATAAAAGCTTGCACAAATGCAGCACCGTGGAACGCTGTATAGAGTTCTACTCTACGAATGGTCCGTAGGTTGCCGAGGGGAAATACAGTGACAATTTTACGGCGCGCTCAGATGTGCGTAAATTTATACACCAGACCTTTTATGCGCAGAACACGGAATGTTCTTCTATCTCAATCGACGTGTACAAAGTTAAAGGCACAGCTCGACACTGACTGAAACCAGAAGCGGGCGTGCAAGGGCCCTCCAAAACCGTAGCAAGTTTTCAATCTACGCTGACGATGCGCACGGCTGATGAAAATGTGAGAGATGCATGCCGCTTCAAATCAATACATCGAACTGTCTGCATAATAGTGAGACGCGGGAAAAAGAACACTACAGCACGAAGACCTTGTTTGTATTCAATGATTCGAAACAATGAAACGGCACTTCTGTATCTTTCTTTTTTCTCCTTGAATCTTTCAAGAACCAACAGAGGATTTTCTTGAACTACAGTCCTTCCCGCAACACTGGGCACAAAGCAAGAAACGCGTTTGCGCAATTCGCCGCAGATGAATTACTACGCACCGCCCAGAAGGATCTTCGCCGACTAGCGGATGTGACGCCGAGTTGAATCGTTCTCGCACGCTGGAGCTATTGAGTTTTTGAAGAGAGGCGCAAAACGAATGACAAACAGCGCGCAGAACCGCAAGCGCCGAGAGGAACTGGCACGCAAGGAAATGAATTATGACCAACTGGGGACGCCCCAAACTCCCGGGGAGAGAAGTACAAACTCGCCTACGAAGAAACCGGTAAAAATATACGCACATCGGCTATATACGCCGGCTAGTCGGCTACCGGCAGTCGTATCCATAAATAGGCATGTAAAAAAGTACCCTTTGGAATGACACGCGTAAAAAATATGGACGAGTTGCAGCCGGAGAACGAACAGCACTGCCACATACATAACGCCGCTCTCCATCCATTCCTCTCGCAATTCGAAAATGGAAGTATCCTCCTTGCTTTTGCGCATTTTCTCGTTATCTAGAGTAGCAAAAGGAGAGGCCCCCGATCATGCACTTCTCGGATGCACACTACACCTCCGGCACTACCACCCACCCCCTCCCTCCTCCCACAAAAACACGAACAAAGCACGAAGCGCGCTGCGAAACACGTTTAGGCGATCGCGTGGGAGGGGCGGCGAATCGATCGCAGAAGGCGATACGAATCGCTTCTACACAGTGGCAGCACACTATATAGCACTGTATATGCGGCAGTTCTTGCAACGCGCGCGAGGACAGCTGCGTTTTAGAGTCTCTGCGTCCACAGGACCCGCCCGCTGTGGGCAGCAGATAGGAAACGCACCGCACATGGTCGGCAGGACCTCCGCACCGCGAACAGGACCCGCCGCGCCATTCGCGCAGCCAGGATAGACGGGTACACGCCCCACGGTTTGAAAACGATCGAACGACACTAATTACAAAATAATTAGGCGATGGGGCGCGTCTGCGCTCGAAATGTACGCTTGGACGCCACCTATGTACGACGTAGAGAAGGTAGGGTTCTTTTTTTTTTTCCTGGTTTTGGAAACAAAACTCGAAGTGAACGTCTTCAGCGACCGAGGTCAATGCAATGGTTCCGTAAAATGTAATCGCGTAGGGAAATATGAAAGAAAAAGAAAGAATCGAACGAATGCACACTTAAAACCCTCGCAGAAACTTGTATGCTTTTCTTCGATTACAAGATTTTTCAGACGTTACGAAATTCGTTGCTCCTCGTATCCGGTAGCCCTGGTTCGGGCCCGTTTTTTCCCGGTCTTCCAATTTCGTTCGGCGCACCGAAACACCCGGCAATAGCCGAGCGCACGGGTAACACCCGTATCGAAAACTCTGATAACAGCGTCGCGTACCCGTGAAACCGCGCGGTCTAAGGTCACTGAGACTCGCCGCGCCGCTGATCTGGGGGCAACGGAGACGGCGCGCGGGCAGCCAGCACGCACGACGTGCGGCGAGTCACAACGGAGCGGGAAACGCGGGAACGGCTACGCCGCCGAGGCCTCGCCGCTGCAACGAGATACCCGGCGATAACGCGCGATTGCGTTACGGGAAACGCTGCGACGTGCACGCATTGGGGCTTCGCCGTTGTGGCGCACCTCATCACAGTCGGAACAGCGGTAGCCTAGCCGCCAGCGATGATGGGAGCTCGTCGGCAACGATCGAATTTAATCTGCACGCTGCGCACGTGCGACTAGAAGGGGAGAGCGAAATAAATAAATAAAAAACACCAAAAAGGACACACACACAAACGCTGCTACTAACAACATACGGGAGACATGTATTACATTGCGAGAAAGGAAACAACGAAGGTTACGGCAAGAAAGAGAACGGGCTTCCGACGAAGAAACACCTGCAGCGAACGTGACTGCACGGTTTGCGCGGAATTCGAAACAAAGAGGGGTTCTCCCGTGCCGAGGTAATCGAATTAGCCCTTGCGATAGGGTGGGGGCCGAGGCTGCTGCAGTTCCCCTTTTTGAGAACTCTTTGTAAGCGAAACAAAGAAGAAGGAAC
Organism: Dermacentor albipictus; assembly: GCF_038994185.2. NCBI lineage: Eukaryota > Metazoa > Arthropoda > Arachnida > Ixodida > Ixodidae > Dermacentor > Dermacentor albipictus. The sequence goes on from NC_091827.1 coordinate 13,350,615, forward strand.
GGAAGTGGGGGAATATTGGACAGTTTCGCAAATATGCAAATCCGGTGCGGCGATAATAGGCCGCGCGCGGAACGGACTCAATCAAAAGCACGCAAAAAACAGAGGCGGGTATTGGGGGAGGGGGGTCGGAAATTTAATCAAAGGAGCGGTTCTTTTCCTTCCAAGGCGTGTTTCACACGGAAAGGAATTGCGCTCTCATATACTCGCAGCCCAGCGGGGCGAGGATTCTAGAGTGTGCTTAAGCATATTCCCGGGCTTTCCCCCTCCCCCCCCCCGGAGCTGATTTATGCCGACCCGACGTACTTTCCGTCCGCCAGTCTCGAGGAGTGTGCTCGTAACAGTGCCCGTTCCTCCGACTGGCGAAGTGATTAAAATTGCAGGCCTGGACTAAAAACGTGGAACGCTCTGCTGAACTGCAGCGCATAACGACTTAAGGCTACAAGGGAGCGCGATTTTGCGCGTTTATTAAAACCCCTTTCAGACAATCTCTCGACCTTTTCTATTTTTGCCTTCGTTGAATAATGGCCGTATCATTTCCTCTATAAACAACATTACCATCGCGCTGAGCGTCGTCTACTGCGTCCTTCGCGCGTAAGCCAAATCCGGTTAGCGCGAAAAGGGGGATGAAAAGAGTTACCGACTTGCTTTTAGACAGTGCGTTTTAAATCCCTTGAAGTCCCGCATTACAATGGACAACGAAGAAACGTGTAAGAGCAAAATAATTTCACTCTAACGTGCTGCAAACTGCGTTGAGAACAGTGCTGTAAGACGATGTTTCATGCGCTTTCTAGCGAGTCCTCGTAGTTACAGCGCAATTATATCGGTAGTTAAGTCAGCCACGTGCCATTTATTTACTTTTTTTTTTGTTGGAGAACCGAAAAGCTGGCAGAAAGAACACTCCTTTATTATTGGCCGCACGTATTACCGGAAGGAAAGAGAAATCTTGCCATTCCTGACGGAGCACGTGGCACGCCATGCGACCTATCAAACGTGGCACTGCTTTCGTAAGGTGGCCGTGTGCATAACATTCCGGCCTTACGTAAGTGAGTGGTTTCAATTTGACCGGCGGCTTGATGTCCGCGCTATTTTTTTTTTTTTCCATTGACACTGCTGGACTAACCAATTCGTGCATACAGATTGGGTACACCGTGATTGCAGAGGACGTGACGCTACCCAAATACATTTAAAGTTGTACGTGGTACCGCGGACTTGGTAGGTTCGTTTACATGAACTAGGCGAGGTAAGAAGAAGGATAACTTTATTGATGAATAATACGCTCAATGGGTGGAGGAGCCACTAGACAAGGGCCGCCCGCACTGGCCTCCGCACGTCATCTCGCTTGTCCGATGATGGTCCTTTAGACCTGTTGTTGTGAAGTACACGGCCTCCCACTGGTTGCGCTCGGCTCGAGTTAGAAGCCGAGCCGACCCCAGGCCTACCCGACCGCGTTCCCGGACGTCTAACGTAGAAGATTATACAATTCAATAACCACCTCCTCCCCCTTCCAGCGCCCCCCTCCCCCCGCCCTCACCCCCGAGGGTTTGACTAAACTCGACTCGACACCCGCTTGGCCCGACACGCTAGCGCTCGCACAAAGCAGAACGCCGGATTTCGACCCGGGAAGCAGAGCCGACAAGACCCGACGTCATCGGTTTTACGTTGAAACGAAGCTATGTTGAAACGAAGCCCCGGTTCCGGCCTCTCGGCCCGGCGTTAAACTACAAAGGCAACTCGTATCCTACAACGCAGAAAACCAGCTTTGGAAGACGGGATAAGACGAAGGAGCGATGTGCGCTGGTAAACGAATGCGCAGTGATGTGTGCCCTCGTTTTATTGGCGCCGCAACTTTGCACCCGCGCTATCGCCTGCCATAAAGTTCGGACGTGCATTAGCACCCGCCGAGGGAGTAGCACGACAAAAAAAAAACATGACGCTCTGACAATCCGCTTATCGCCACTTCAACACCGGAAGCGCAGCGGATGCTGTAAAACGATATTCCAAGACGACCCGCGCGATGTCGTGCAAGTGTCCCCGCACTGGGAATGCGGCAACACACAGTGCACTTGACGAGCAACAAGAGGGACCGACTGGTCTTGCAGAGCGAGGGCACAGCTTGAATACGCTCCGTAGTGCGATTCCACCAGAGCATTTCAATGGGCACCGAGGCTTGGCAGAGACGGACCGCTCTTTGGCGATGCACAAAAATGCGGACGCGACGTAAGAAACTTCCGTCTGCGGGGCAGTCTTCCCGTCGGCATCGTCCTCGCGAAACTGATTTTGTCGGACGCATTTCCGACAGGAGCTGCCGATTTTCTTAACTGAGATTTTGGTACAGCAGGCCCCTTCTGTATGGCCTAACCCCACCCTCATGCTCCAGATCTAAAAGGAAACCGTTAAAAAAGAGGGGAAAAAATGTGCAGAAAACATCGACGATAATTTGTCGATGTAGGCGAAATCCCAAACTATACCATTACACTATGCCCGAACGAACGAATAACGCGCGACAGCAACTCAGCGTCTCAGCGCACTGTTTGGTTCGTGGTCGCTTGTAGCGGCGCCCTCGTTACGATCCGCTCTACTAGACTGGGCACTACAGCTCTACTTCCCTTAATAATCTCCGAGCGCTAGACAACTAGAAATTAGCGATCATCTGGCACCTGGCGAAGGCTTATTTCCCACGAGCCTTTACTTCGCAATTATCATGACATGGGCTTCAAAACTGTTACGTTACGTGTCCTCCTAAGTCTTTTTCCTCCTCTTATGTCGGGAAGCGACCGTTTGGGAACGCGTTCCCGAACGATTCTGCAGGGACGCTGGGACGCGAAACAAACCGAAAGCAACGGTGCGAAGTGCACCCGTTGCAGTAATAACTAAAAGGGGTAGAAGAACGCGAGGCGTGACCAAAGCGGAGGAAGGGACGCAACGCGAGCTACCTGCTTGCCGGTAATACGAGCGCACCCCGTCGGTCGCCCGTACCGTTGCCATTCCTGCGCTCCTCATCGTGAAGGGGCCTCGGTTAATGACAGCCCCTATCCGCCCCGCTCCCCCCTCCCCCCCCCCCCAAAAAAAAAGAAAAAAAAGGGGAGGTGGAGAGGCAGCTAATCGATTCCGCGCAGCCTCTTCCGCCCGCCTGGGCAGCCAGATTGGCTCGCGGCGCAGAGGAACGGTACAGGCGACGCGAAGCATCGACGCGACGGCAACAAAATAGAACGCCTCGGGGACGGAAACGGGCTGACATATCGCGACAGTGAGCACAGTATGCGCGCTCGACGGTTACGCGCCGTCGGCGATGACTTCAGAGCGAAGGTGCTCCGATTTCCCCGGAAGATATATATCGGGCGACGAGCACAATGGCCAGTTTTATTCCCGCTGCACCACGTTCGCGAAAGTGCTCTACCTAAAAGACTAGATACAGGTACTGTTTCAATCGTACGCATCAAGAAAAAAAATTTAGAAAGACGCGAATTTGAAGAGCCATCTCAATCGAATAGTGCTGATTTGGCGCAGAGAGGATTCTCAAATTTCGCTCTTCAAATGGCAGTGCCGGTACCTTAGTATAACTCCGTAACGTTCGTATGACGGCAGTTTGGATGTCAGCCATTTATATTCAGAACAAGTTCCCAAAGCCGACTCGGTTTAGTCTTTCGTTTCATCATCAAAATTCAATGTATAACTTCTTTATCGTCGATACACTCCCGAGGAAATACAGCGGGCACTTCAAACACCAGCTGTCTACTTTGGCGTCCATGCCAAGACCAATGCACAGCGCACACGATGCCCAATAAGCTCAGTCATTGCCCTACGCATACGCCTGCCTCGTACGCCCTTCAGTTGTCGCGATAGTGAAACCACCCTAGTAAATGTACAGAGATACTTTCATGCAGACCGCCAACATGTTCAAAGGAATGACCATGGTTAAGCTTTTCCTGCGGCAATGCCAACTGTGACAGGCCGTTATCAAGGCGCGGCTTAGCCACTGTTACAACGACAACACAACACGAGTGCACACATGCGCACAAATTACCGCCGAATTTAACTGAGGTTTTGTCTGTCCGTGAACGAATAACCGGTTTGCCAATGATGTTTTAGCGCTAAGCGGCCGTGTTTGTGGCGCTTTCCTGCGGCGCTGTGTTTGACCATCGAGGATGCGAGCTTGTAGTGATCAACAACATTCTAGAGACGTGCAGACGCGCCCGCGAATTAACAGGTAACACGCAGTCCCCGTTTACGTTTTCTTTGATGAGAACGAGCACGTGACAAAGCAGTTTCTCGCGTGTTGTGGGTGGAGAAGTAGCCACAAGATGTCGCCACCAGCCCTGCTATTGCCGTCAGCGACAACGATGACAGTGTAAACGTAAACGGTAGCATGCTTACAGACCAACAAACACTCTCGAATGCCAGCCACGACCCAGACACGCAAAGCGTCATCTCCCACTGCGGGTTCGGGAGGGAGCAGCGTTCGCCCATAGACGTCGCCTTTGTTGAGACGCGGACGAGGCCGCATTTGTCACCCGCAGATGCGACAGTTCGCAACTAATGCAATGCCGAAGAACGGCGAGGAAAAATAGAATTAACGAAAAAATGGGACGTACGCTCTCGGTTTAATGGCGACAGCGACGACGAAGAAGGGGGCTCGAAGGCGGGACCTGAAGGAACAAATAAGCGAGAGAGTGAAAAAAAAAAAAAAACGATCAGCCGCGAAAACGACAGCGTCCTGCGATCGGGAAGGAGAGGTCGCAGGACGAAACAAGGGAAAACACGATATGCCGTGAGCAGCACGAAAGCGAAGACGAATGGACGTCGCCATCAATTTGCCCCAGTAGCAGCAGCAGCCGGGGCGGAAGACGGCTTGGAGAAGATCGGAGCGCTTCAGAAAGAACAGTATATGGGCTTCACTGAAAAGAAAGAAAGAAAGAAAGAAAGAAAGAAAGAAAGAAAGAAAGAAAGAAAGAAAGGATCTTTCTGCCAACACAAATCATTCAGCCGAGCGCAGGCTGGCCCAGTGCAAGTATCCCGGAGATTTTCCACGCAGTCGCAAGAAGCAGGATCGCCCCACGGTACGAGACTTTGAAAGAGTTATGTAAAACAAAAACAGGGGAAAAGCACGTAAAAAAGCGGGGGCGGGAGGGAGAGGATGGGTGTAAGGGTTACGCTACTCGCTCTTCGAGACCAGACTGGTGGTCCGGAAGAGGGAGATCGCTGGGGAGGCGTCAGGCGGAGCCATTCGCAGACTCCACTGCGCGTTCGGGTTCACCGATCCGAAAGCAGCGCTGGAGCCACAACGAACTCGCGAAAGACGGGTGGGGTGGGGGTGAATACACGACGACTGCGTCAGCTCGAACTAACCCAACTTACAGAGCTGGATTCGGCAGTCCCGAAACAATGCTGCTCTTTTCGCCCAGCGTAATCCCTCGGGAAATGAGTTTCCGGTTGACTCGCTCAAAGATGCCCCAAGGGTGACGTAAAAACGGCAATGGTGGCGGGGGAGGGCCACGAAGGGTTACATAGGGTGCGAAAGACAAGCTCCCCATAGGGTACACTCTGAAAAGTACGCTTTCGGTGCAGATTAAGTTCGCTGACATTTCCTTTTCGTTCTTTTACGTACGTAAGATGTTGCCTCGAATAAATGTCGTTTGGTTAGGCATTTCGAAAGCCGCGAATTGCCTTACTAGCTAGCAAAGCCGATGAGAAAGAGCGAGTGTGCCAACCGAGCACTGTTGTCATAAGACGTAGTCAGAAGACCCATGCCGTTTTGGCATCGTTCCACAAACAACCAGTTTTCGAAGAGCGAACCTCCTTTCCAGACGTTTATTTCTATGCGACCACGCTCGACGAAGCTCGACCATGCACGGCGACGACACAGAACTCGCTGGACAGTACAGCGATTGAGTATTATGTACACGAGATCCTCGACGACTGCACGTAACAAATAGCCTCCGAGAACCCTAGAAAACTATACGACCATGGCTTCCGACACGTCGCATGGTTCCAAGCCCGCGAAAAGGCAGCCAACATGCACGAGGGGCGGGAAAACTCGGGGACGAACTGAGGGAAAGGCAAAAAAAAAAATCGCTGCAGGAGCAGGCTTCTGGACCGTAGCAAGCCCCGGCGGGGCCCCATTTATCACAGCTGCTGCGCCGTAGCCGAGGAAGGGGTCAGCGGGCGCGACCCGCTGCGTGCTCGCAGCGCGGGCTCGGCCTGCCGCCGAAACGGGCACGATGGCGCGCCACGGCGTCTCCCCGCCGGCTGTCAAATTTATCACGCCGATAAAGGCGCCCATCCGGAAGGCACCTGCACTGTTTACAACGTGTCCGGGTCGGGACAGGACGTAAAACACGAGGAACGCGCGCGGAGTGCGAACGCACAAAAGCAAAGTTCGAGCGAGAGGCGCGGCAAGGCAGGCGAGGGCTCTAATCGCACCGCTGGCTAAAGTTGTAAGCGATGGGAGTTTGCTAGCGTTAAACTAAATAAACAACGCCCATAATCCCATTACAAAACTTAATCCTGAATTATAACGTGCCTCGCTCTGGAACTGGAGGCGTCTCGTTCACGCTCAGTGGCACGCCAGTGCTTCGCGGCACCCTTGGCTTACCTTGCCCAACCACAGTGTTTATTTAGCACGTATCCTGCTTAGTTGGCGTCACTTTACAAACAGGACGTATTTGGCACATGCCAAATCTTTTGACAATGCGACCCTTTATCGTGGTGTCACAAACTCGCGTGCACAGAGGAAAGGCGAGTAACAGACGGAAGACACCAGTGCCAAATGTGGACGTCGCCTAACTGGCCACCATCCGACAGAGGCGGCTGGCCACGAGTTGGAGGAAGAGCACGCGGTGTCGTCACGGTCTTTGTCGCAACAAAACGCACGCAAAGAACGTGGACAAGACACAGCGGTAAACAAGACGGGAGAAAAATGAGCATCCGTGAACGCCGCCTTGCGTTAACGCGACTTAGGCAACTAGCGATGCAAGCCAATTTAAATAGTCGGGAGAGCCGATGACGAATAAAGTAGGAAAATGAATGGCTACCACTCCGCCAAACCTCGAGACCAAATAACCAACAATGGGCGTTCGATAGCGCTTTGGTTAGGAAGAAAGAGAAACGTCATTCTTAACAATAAAATAAACGTAGACGAAGCCAAATTGGAAGAACGAAGGCGGCGCATTACGCTGCTACGTTATCTGTTATTCATAGCAGTTCACAAGAGCCTCATTTACGGTCCCCAACCCAAGCGGAGAAGGCCTTTCGCGACGCGCAGTTTACAGCCACCCTAAGCTGATAACCCATGGGAACGAAAACGAAAGCCCATTAAATAATAAAAAAAGCGGGATAGGGGGGCTTAGGGGTAACAGTTCAGCGCGAAAGTAAAAAAGAAAATTCTATGCACGATTCCGCGAACTAAAATTATTTAGATAGCACGCAGAAATGAGAAGGAAAACCCAAATGTGTTTTTCCATTTAACGGCACTGCGATAGATAACGGCACAGCGGAGCTCAGCAACGCGAGCGACCGTAAAGGAACGCTGCATTATGCATCGAAACCAGCGGAGAATGCAAAGTAACGACGCGAAGGCAAACAAGCGGACGGGCTGTGCTCGAGCCAACCGTTGCCGGCGCCACAAAAACACTTAGTGCGCACGAGAGCACAGGTGCATACACAACTGCGAATCCTCGCCCCCCCATCCCACTACTCCCCCCATGGAGGCGCAGCCCCTGTAAAGCGTGCACCTCCACAAGCACACCAGGCATGCGGAAAAGCAAACACACCAGGAGTAGCAACTGCGCCAGGCTGCCACGGTAATACGCACTCGCGCGAGAACGGTGCAGCGTTGAAAGGGGCTTAAGGTAGGCGTCACCTGGTTAGAAACACGAGTCGCAAAAATGTGACAGCTCCAGAAGGTCCCGACATGGGTCGGCGGACCCGCGGCAGCCAATCATGTAGGTTAACGCGCAGGCGCCTACAATACAATATTTAGCTTTTCGCGATTGAGCACAATCGTCGTCCGACTGGACAGTTGACGGCTACTGTAGTTTCCTACACGACGCACACTTTTAGCGAGCGGAAACGCGCGAGAACCCCAGCTCGCAAAATAGCGTACTACCCTTTCTGAGGTTACCCAGGGGAGGAGGGGCCTAGGTCGCTCGAGCGCTAGGCTACCGAAAACGACCGCCTTGCGCGTACCACCACTGCACACACAGGTAGAGTGCAGGTAACGCTGCGGACTTGCGGGTTTTGCTTGTGTATACACAGCATACTTGGGCGAAGAAAAAAAGAAAGGGCGTTTTTTTCTTTTAGTTTACTGCCGCGCAGCGCTCCCGAAACTGTACATTCCGGCAAGCGAGCCGGCGGAACGAGAAAACGTAGGGCAACTTTACGGTGCCCTAACCGGAGCCAGCAGTGCTTTGGTTCTTTACGGGCGTCGGTCGGTCGGCCGGCGGCTGGGTGTGCCTGGACTATTGCGGGCCCATTCACTCTAGCGCGGAAGAAGTGAACGGGAGGGGGGGATGCTTTGGAAGAATGGGGAGAAACAACCCGGTCGTACATAACCAGCGGAAAGATCTCGCGATTAGGAGCACAAGTTACTCGCGCCAGGCACGAACCTCCCTCGCAAGACGACCGCCGTGAGCACGAATGACTACGAACGAACGAAAAAAAAAAAAAAACCAGAAAAGCCACTGAAGACTCGCCCTCGACATAAAAGTACAAAGAGACCGCACCGAGATAAATTCAGTGACATTTGCATTTCGCGGCGAAATTGCGGGAGAAGCAAAATAAGGCAAGCAAGCGTGGAAGAAGAAAGAAAAAAGAAAGCCAGGAAGGAAGAGGGAAGGAGTTGGGAGCCCGCTTCCTTTAGTGAATTTGAAGAGCACTCTAACCTAAGAGAAGAAAGAGAGACGTTCTAGAGGCAACAACCGTAATGACGACAAATGCTGCGACATTGCTTCCGCGACCACTTTTTTGCATAAACGCGAAAAGGACCAGAAGGCGAGTATGGCCCAGTTTTCATTTAAGACGTCGTAGTCATCACCCGACAGGGGCGAACTTGAGAAGCACGAACTCTTTGTCATTTAAAGAACGTGGGGCTCAAGTGTCTTTAAAAAGAAAAAAAAAATGGAGAGATGGCACACGGCTCCAATCAAAATTGTAAGGACTGGTCGGCGATTGCCTGAAACGAAGGGTTTATCTTTAGATGGTGAAATAAAGTGTGCATATCAAATAAGTAACGGTGACAGTGATAAATGACACTAGTAAAATAAATGACGCTAATTAACTCCTGGCCGCGATTCCTTCCAACGAGACCGAATGCTGAAAGGTGCTGATACAAACGCGTAGGTGCTGATACAAACGCGAGCACTGACGATCTTGCAAGATCGCGCTAAATTTACGGTAAAGGTTTCACGCTCGAGGCGTTACGACTAACACGGGTATCCTCATACTAATGCTACATATAGTGACCAGGACCACATCACTTAAATGTATTCGCGACGAAGCAAAATGACAGCACCCCGAACCGTCAAAGCCACGCGTGATACAACAGAGAGGTAACGCGTTTCAAAAGAGCGCCGCTTACACGCCGGTTGTGAACACCAGTGCGTTCCGAGTAGCGAATCTTTCCGAAACGATTCTCAACGCGAGAGGGGACGAAGACGCGGTCAAGCGGACGGAAGCTGAACCGACGTCAAAGAGAAGCGTTCAAATTCGCTTGATGTCACGACGGCGGTACGTGAACTGTTGCAGACGGGGCGCTTGAGAATGACACGAAAAAGATCACGCTCGCGCGCTTAAGCTGAAAGGCGTAGAAAGGAACACCAGAGGAGAGAAGCTTAACGTGCAACACACACACACACACACACACACACACACACACACACACACACACACACACACACACACAAAAAAGCGCATCAGCCGGATTACACAATAGCCCTCAGCACAACGTAGACAACAGCTGTCTTTCCCACACCCCCCTTCCTTGTTCTTTTCCTTTCTTGCAGGAGAGTGTGTCGTGTCTCCATAGGAACATAGGACGCGCACCGTTCGTCACCGCGGGGGCGTTCAAGAATTACTCGAGTAAACTTCTGCCGCAGCCATGAGTGGAAAATGGGAGAGGGAGAGAGTGATCGATACCCAGGGCGAAACATGGGTCCGCGGAAGGCGGGCCACCACGCTTGAGCACTTCGCTCGTTATCGGGAAGGGGTTCGACCCGGAGGGAGCCTTGCCGAGAGAACAGCGGGTCTCGCTCGCTCGGCTTCGACTCCACGTGGGCGATCGCGAAATAATCACAGAAAAAAGAAATAAAGAAGGAAAATTGCACTGCTCCCCGCGCTCGCGCGGTTAGGGGGCGCTGTCGCGCGAAAAAAGAAACGAACAAAAGGAAACACAGGAAAGCGCCGCGAGCAACTTTTAGGAATCGTCGAAATGCTCCTCCCACACTGCAGTTTCAAAGGCGAGGGATTTCATAACGCCGGCCATTAGGTGCCGCGTTCCAGCGCCCAAACTTGCAGGCAGTTCTCTTATGATCATCATGGCTATGCTCTTCTTCCCATTAGAGCAGGGTGAACACGGCCCCATTCGAAATCCCAGCTTATGAGCAGTGGTGCGAGGCTTGCTTTTTAGTACGCAAATGCGGCTCAAATCTTTTGCGACTGTAGGATAACGCGAGAAACCTTTCATACAACTGTGGAGTTTGGATAGATTTTCCTCCCTGCGATACGTAAAATCGCTAATAGAAAACGTAAACTCGCGGGATTGGATGGAGACAGCGGAACTAAGTGTCCGCAGCTCGCTCACCAAGCTAACCGCGCCGGGGGCTGTTCCGCTGGCTTACCCCGCCGTTAGATACACATTTAACGGATCCGCTAATCAAAGCCCGAGCCAATAAACCCACGCACGGTACTACGAAATCGAAATCCAGCTTCGAAGCATGGAGCAATCACGAATGCACATAGGCCGCTGATGCAAATGCAAGGGAATCCGGAGACCAAACAACGCATTAGAGTGAGTGGTTGTTCGCGCTTTAAATTTTAGAGCACTCGGCACCAGGCTGCGATGCGAGGCTGGTGACGCGTCCGACCTTCGCTCAGATCTCGCGGCCCGTAAACTTTTGCGGTCTACTGCACGCGTTCAGACGAGCGCGCAATCCATGCGCCCGAGGCGATCACGCGGTCGCGTGATCGGACGGCAACGCGCCGCAGACGTCCGCTATTTCCAGCACTACCTACATAGCGTGGCGACACGCCGGTTATCGACTACCTAAACCTAACATGCAGAATGCCGTGTAATCGCTTCACCGCAGCCGCACCGAGAACCCTGCAAACAGCTGACGCGACGTCGGACTAAGAAAAAAAGAAATGCGGAGAAAGCGACGACATACCAGTAGTAGCAACCGGCCGACCTTCCGTCTGTCAAGGGCGACATGGCGAAACTGTGTTCGCCGGTCCAGAAAACAGGAAGCCGGCAAATCCTATTTGGGAAGAGGGATTGCGAAGGTACACCCGCCGTGTCAGGCTGTACGGAGCCCATCGGGGTCATCTAATCGCCGTTCGATACGGCGAGCGTCCGAGCTCTGCCCGACTGTAGCCACGGGACGGTGACGCCTCGTGTTGCCTTATTTCCGTGTTCGAACGTAACGCACATACGCAGACACGCACACGCAAAAGTATGTTTCACAAACGTAGGATAGAAAAAAAAGTTGCACTTTTTACCGGCACACCAGAATGGTCGTTTCAAAGCGATGGCGGAGTGCTTTGATCGTCATGTAAAGCGACAATAAGCCTGTCTTACGGGGAAAAAAAAAATCATTTGCGTTATTCCGGCTTTCACAACACCACAGGATTGCGCTTGTCCCGATAAAGTTTAGTCACGCTGTTAAACGAGCTCTGAAGCTTTGTTGGAGTGCCCGGAAAGGACCATTCGAATGTGTCGAGTTTCTGGTGCGTGCGTAGCTCAACGTTACATCGGTACAGCGGCCCTAGGGAACAGGATACGACACTGCAACGTAAACTAGACGTAAAATCGGAGAGCAAGGAAAGCAAGGAAAAAGTAAAAGTATGTTCGCGCCACTGCCAATCTTGCGGTAGCGCACAGTGAGATTCAAAACAGCGATAAAACATTTTCAAGGATCACATAATTATGATTCCAGAGCTTGAAAACAAACGACTAACGAAGAGCGGACTTTTTAGGCCCTTTTCGCATTAACCACACCCACTTGTCACAGAGATGGCTTACTAGCACAAATATGCTAAAAGGATTGGATGGCCTTCACTTGCAAAAACCTCACGGTCAAGAGCACATGAAGAAATTCACAAAGCTTTGCGCGATAGCAAAAGCGAAGAACACTGGAGTTTTTTCGAGAGATGGGCGGAGATGAGCAGGGGCCGAGACAAACCGTACGCGACAACCGCTATACCCGAGGAAAAGGTGCCGACCCACGGCGAAAACCAAATGACGCACGTAGACGGTTTCGTACTCGCGGCTCCGCAAGATCCGAATTCTGCGGCCCCGAATGCGTAGATGCGACTCGAGCCGGCAAAATTTCCGCAATAAGTAAAAAGAGGAAGCTGGCAAGGCGCGTGCTGGAGAATTTGCGAGTATCCCCGCACGCGAGAAGACGAGACAGAAAAAAGAAACCAAGGTTTCAGCGAGGAGAGTAGCGAAGGAAGGAGGGGGTGTCTCTGCAGCCATCAGACGCGCTGCAGAAACGCAAATGGCCCAAGAGGAGAGACCGCGCGAGCAGTGCGCGTGCCGCCAGAAGAGGTGCCGCACGCATCATAGCGGAAAAAAAAAAAAGTACGCGAAGCTTCGCCGAAGCAAATCACGACCTATGCATCCCTGGACAAATAGCAAAAGAACTCCGGCGAAAGAGCCGAGAGAGGGGCAAAATATCAACAATACGCTCGAGCCAACGCAAGCCAGGCCAAACGGCCGAGCGGAGCTAAATGGCCGAGCCGAGCCAAATGGTGATCGCGGTGGGCGCTTCCGGTTGGAGAGAGAGAGAGAGAGAGAAAGCGAGCCGGGCCGGTGAGAAAGGCGGCCGATCGCGAAGCCGTAATGCGAGCAGGCACCATCAATCGCCGCCACGAGGCAACAACTTTCCGCGCGCACAAACACACACACGCCCCCCGAAAAGCGAGCAGCCGCTGTCGAAGCCAGCCGCTGCCGACGCAGTTCGAGCAGCGCAGCGCGGCCCACCGGCGGGGCGGGCCGGTCTCGATTGCGCCCAAAGTGTGATGCATCGCCGGCCGGGTGCACTATATGGAAGGGCGGAGGAGCCGGGTCTGGGCCCACGACCGTCGCCGGAGTTTTCTCGATCGGCCCTCACGACCCGGCGAGTAAGGCGTTTCGAGACTCCCAGCATTAGGGCACCGAGCTGTACACCCGCGTGTCTTTTTCTCAAACGGAACACTAATACTTAAGTCTGCCTGCCGTTTTCAGTGGCGAACTCGGCGCACCGCCTTCAGAAAATCGCTAGTCGGGTGAAGGCAAGAAAGAGCCCCCCCCCCCCTTTTTTTTTTTACCAGATAAAGGCACGCTTTTGGGATCTAGACTTGTGCCGTTGTCTTGCTTGCGTATTATATTCCTCGCTAGTTGTCACCTTATAGCATGCACCATGTGGCCCAGCTCTCGAACCTTGTTTCGGGAAACTTGAGTGGAACGCCAGTGTATTTCGAGGCGCATGTTCAGGCCTCACATCTCGGAAAGTGCCGCTAGCCTGAGGATTTCTGTTAAGCAGTTGTGTTAAACTAGACAACAGCTCCATTTCAATTTCGCAATTGCAACGTGCGCCATTAAGTTGGTAATTAAAAAGTGCACTAGCGCTTTCGAGGTAGTTAGCGAACTTATCGTTAACGTCCTTCTTGTTGCTAATGTCCGCTTAGCCACGGACGCTATCTGCAGAAAAGGAAATGTTCCGCATACGAACCAGAAGAACAGGTGATACAGAAACAGCCGATTGTAGGGGAGTCACATTTGTCGACCGACGCTTCGTAGGTACGGTTCACTAATTCCGGGGCCAATCGCCTTGTGCACTGTAACGTAAATTTACCACCAGGAGTACGTAAGGATATGACTGCGCCTGTGCTTGCACTTGCCAGTTTTTTTTTTTTATAACCTCAATGACGGCAAGAACGTCCTCGTTGAGAAGCACTAAACTGACTATTCAACGAAATACCCGGGTCTAGATGAACGTCATTTGCAAGCTACCACAAAGCCGACGGAACGGCAGAGTACGACGAACGAATAAAGAAAACTTTTCCATTTATTTTCAAAGATGTACACGGAGAACACAACAAAGCCACCTCAGCCGTCTTTCCCTATGCAACCGGAAGACTGCCATGTAGAACAGTAAATAACCGCACAGCAAGTAAGGAGTGAATCAAAGGCTAACGGCTAATCTAATGGCTAGAGCGATTCACAACGACCTTGCGTATAATCAGGGAGCCACTGAGGCGCAAGTACTGCCGACAAGAAGAAAAAGAGAAAGAGCAGCGGCGAGAAACAGCAGCAGCAGCAGACAGCGGCTACTAACAACGGGCCTCTATCATCACGGAACCCAATATATGAGAGCGGTCGGCAACCACTTTCCCGGATAATGCCCGTATCAGAGACCGCAGTCCACAGCACAGAAGGCCGCAAGACGAAGACGAACAAAACACAGGCACGCGGGTTTCCACCGCGCATACACACGCGCGCCAGTCTGCCAGCACTCGGCTCGGGCTGCTGCACTGTATCGATTCCCCAACTCCTTACTCCCGCGGCCTGTTGTTGCCCGGAGGAAAAAGCCAGGCCGGAGGAAAGCCACCGAGAAAGCGAGAGCAGAGACAGAGAGTGAGGAGAGAATTCCCTTTCGTGTGGACGAGAGGGCCCGCCGGCGTTGCTACGTGCGAGCGAGAGAGTGTGCAGGCGGCGTCAGCCTCGCGGGCGCGTTCGTCCGTCCGAAATCGGATGCTTCCCGCCGTGGGCGGCGGACCCCTCATATACCCTCGGGACCAGACGCCCTCGCGATGGGCCGCGCGTCCTGCACGGAAAGAAAAAAAAAAAATCGCTAGAGAGCCGGAGAATGAACCGCTGTGTGTGTGCCGCAGGGTCGCTGCCGCGAATGGCTTCCTCCTGGCTCGCACACCCACACACCTGCAGAGCATCTCACCTCGCAAAGCACAGCTACTCGTTTTTATAAATTTCTTTTCTCGAGCCGCCGCCGCCTCCATCGCTCGGTGATGGCGAACACCTGAGGCGAGACACTCGAGACGCTCCCTGGAAGAGCCTCCGCTATTAATCAAGCAGCCGCAAGGTGCGCTGATGGTGCGCTGGGCTCCACTCCAACGGAGTGGCGACACCATCGCCGTGACTTCTTTATTGTTGCAGTAGAGAGAGAGAGAGAGAGAGAGAGAGAGAGAGAGAGAGAGAGAGAGAGAGAGAGAGAGAGAGAGATGAGATGAGATGAGAAAGCACGACCACCTCTTACGAAACTTCGAGAGCGTAGAGTAGCTGGAGGAAACACGACACGCTCCTCGAATTAACCCGTCCTTTATCTCAACAAAGGCCACACCCAGTTTACTCCTATTTCTCTAGTGCTGCAGTGCAGGAAGAGGGAGAGAGGGAGATGAGAAAGTACGACTGCCTTTGACGAGACTTCGAGAGCGCGGAGTACCTAGAGGAAACACGACACGCTCCTCGAATCAACCCCTCATTTGGCTTAACGGCGGCGGGAAGATGGGGCCGCGCGTTGGCACGCTCTCGCGCCCCGCAAAGCGAGCACCTGAAATGCGCCTGCCGAGGACGGTGAGCAGCGCGTCTGCGTGCTGCAGCGTAGTCGCGAAATATGGCGGAGCCAGCCGAGGCGGCAGCCGCCTGCGTTAGAAGCAATTCGCAAGCAAAACTACCTGCCATTAGTGCATCGGGCTGTCCGACAGAAAAGAGAAATGTATAAGGCGGACGGGGCGAAACAAGCGACGCATGTCGGTCACAGAAAGAAGCGAGTCTAGGCAATAATTCAGAGACAGAACGAGATTCGCTGTTATCGCGAACATGAATATGAAGTAATAAAAGGAAACGGACAGTATGGTCAGAGAAATTCCGCCGAACGTGACCGCCCAACGTCTACACTGCAAGCGGACACGTGCGCAATCTAGAGCTGTGTTGGCTCATCTCCTCGAAAAAGAAAATGTAAAATAACTTCATCAGAACACGCAGAAAAGCGCAGGCGTCATCGCGGTTCGTCTGCTAGCAGCAACGGCCGCTGCTTCAAATATCGTCTGGAAGCCAGAGCACGCAACCCGAAGTTCGAGCGGGCTCTCGTTACCGCGACAGCAACAAGCAAAGACCGCAGCGAAAACGAGAGACAGCACCTGGTCACGACAGAGCAAACAGCGAAACGTCGTCCTGCCAGCTCCCCGTTGCCTCGCGCTAACAAGCCTGGACTGGCTCGAAGCCCTGTCGTGCCGACGAGACGGAAGATGAGCGGATGCAATGAGCGTAAAAAGAGGCGCCGTGCCTCAAAACACCCAAGGCCAGTGCAGCGCAGCGGAAGCCGGATTATGCGTCGCCTGCTCTGAAGAACGGCAAGCAGACGGCGTAACAAACGAAGCAGCAGACTACGGCTGGCATAAGGTGAAAGTGCGCTGTCAAGTTTCAAGTGCAGTCGTCTCAGTTCGCCAAACAACATAAGCTTCTCCAGACGGCTTTGCGTGCTTGGATACGAAACACCGCTATCACGTTTCGACACTATTTTGTGCCACCCGCGTTGTCTGTCAGCGTTCGTACAGCTGGCCCAACACTGCACATAAATATTCCAGAGGTGGATGATGAATGAGCTGGTGGTGAACGCGAAAGCAGAAGGGGAAAAAAAAGGGGGGGGGGATCATTCGTTGCAAGAGCCTGCTCGCTAACTTGGTTTGCGCTCAGAGAGAAAAGACGAGGAAGATCATAACTGGACGGACCCGTCCCAACACGATGGTAGAGGGGGGGGGGGGGGGGGCAAGGACGCGCATTACGAAAGTAGTGTATACCTGAAAGCCATACCAACTCACTTGCAGAAAGTGCTTCATCGATGTGAGTGAACTGAAGTGGTTGCCAACGCATTCCACATCAACTAACCCTGTTTCTTTGCTCTCTTTAAACTCAACGCTGATATGGTTCTGATCTCACCTGTATAAGTTTACTAAAGCAAACGTAGAGAAGGGCGTTATTTGCTAACCTACTCCGAAGAAAGAATGAAAATTACTCGAAAAGAAAGCAGAACAGCAGCGGAGAAAAGGAGATAACCGACTGAACGCGACGGGAATGCGTAGTCCTTATGCTGGTTCGAGTATTCAATGCTCCAGTGCAGCAGTAAACGAACTAGAGTGCGGGCGATTGTCCTCGGAGAAGAGCGCGATCGGAAGCGAAAAACTTCAGCCATAGGTTCAGACAAGCCCTTCCAACCCCGGCTCGCCTCCACCTTCTCCAAAGCCCCACAGAAGATCCCCCTCCACAGCGGTGACCACCCGGTCAGCAATCATATCTTCAGGATGTGCCACCCTTCCCCTCTTAAGACCTTATCCCACATCTTTATCCCTACCAATAAACCCAGGGTGGCTGATTACAGCCACTACATATCGGGAACATGAATACCTGGCAGCGTACACCTCATCCGCCATCGTGCACGATGACACAGGCGGCCTGGACTGAGGCCACCTGCTCGGTAATCCACTGAGCGACAATAAACTCTCTCTCTCTCACACACAAAAGCAAAACGGCGCACGGTCTGTTATATTGCGGTGGGGCGGTCGTGCTCCAAACTACGCACGCGCATCTGGCCTGGTGCGCACGACTACATTCACCGACGATCCAGGCCCCAACGAGCCTGTACTTTCGCTGTAGAACTATAACGCTACGCTAATTAATTACGTGGTTTTAGAAATCGCGTGGCAAAGCGACTGTGTATCTAAAGAACCAAAGCTCCCGTCAGCGCATCGTGCGTTATCTTGTAGAAATGGCCCACGTCGCCTTCCGCGGAGTCCCCTGCTTCTAAGAATCACTAAAGCATGCTCTTCCAGACATCCGCAACGCGACACAAAGCGTCACACGCACCTTCTCAACTAACGATCACAGGAACACGAGATGCCTCCTACGAGCCACATCTCCGTCGAAGGTAAGCCAGGCGCGCCTATCCGGGCCAAGTGGATTCCGACGACCGACGGAAGACGCCGGATCTGACAAGCCGGGAAGAGACCGAGACGTAAGCGTGACAGAACTGTGTCGCGTGACATAGAAAGGGGGAACGCAAATCACGCGCGCGAGGGTATCACCGACATCGAAGAGGGAACGTGCACGAAGTTGACACGCAACGGAGTCGAAAAGGAGGAGAGACGCGGAAGCGGAAGTCTCGATGACGGATCCAAAGCGAGTAAGAGACCAAAGCTGAGCGGCCGGGGGTGCGGGGTTCCGTGCTGCAGAGGAGAAGGTCGCAGGTTCGACTCCTGGCCGCATTCCGACGAGAGCGGAATGCAAGAACGTTCTCGTGCACTTACGCGCAGGGCAAGAACTGGCAGGCGGTCAACATTAACCCGGGGAGCTCTAGACTACGGCGTTTTACATAACTGACAATACATTTGGCAAACGTTAAACACCACTAGTGTGCATCGTAGCGCGACGGCTGGACGATCCCGACTTCCCTGTCAACGCGAACTCTTGCGCGAGTTTTCATGCTCCAGGGTCGTCGGCATAACGAAAATGCGCACGCGCGTACTTTTTAACACCGCCGTTCGGGGTATAAATAAATAAAAAAAGATGAAGAAATCCTGCTCGCCGACTGAAGTCATCTGTTCGCAATTTCCTCTTCGGTTGTTTTCTCTCTCGCAAACTTGACCGGCTTCCTGGACCCTTCGATGCGCCGAGCACACGCCGGTCATTCCGGTTTACAAGGACGGAAAGATTCAGGGCTCGAGAAAGAGCGGCGCATCGGTCTCGTTCGCGACTAGCCGACTGACGTTTGCACCCTCTCACACACATTCGCAATGCAAATGTCAGTTTAGGCAAACGAAGTGCCCTAATTACATTCATCTTTCAAGCATAGCCCTACGGCTTCAACAACTATGCGTGACAAGCGTACACCTGTGTTTGTTATTGATAAATTTATCTTTGCTTAAGCTTTCACCACCCAAGTTGAGAGCGTCCGCCTATGAGATCCAGCCATCTTCCGAGACGAGTTTCGTACCAGACAGTGCGCACGAAGACTTGGTAAAGCCAGATTCGGAAATAATAATAATTAATACCCCAGAAACGGATTACAATCCAGAACATATCTGTTCCACTGTAGTTCTCCCCGGTTACACTTAGCCCTTTTTCAACACCAGTGAAACGATGCATTAACTACAACTTACGGACTACTTGTACTCCCGCTAATTTTTGTATTACTGAGCAAAATAGCTTCAGAAGTCAACAGTGCACACAGCCGACGGGGTTCAGCAATTGTAATCGCGGAATGGCTACCCTACTTTACGAGTAGCCGCTCGGGGGCACGCCGCAGCGCTCATTCGAAACGTCACCGAAACTTGGCACCCTCGTTTCAAAGGCACCGAGCGGCCTCGAGGTCAGCTTTGGCTCGCGACACGCAACTCGTCCGGTCCGGTCGTCGGCGCCCGAGATCTACGGCAACAGAACGGTGACGGGATACGCGGCCCTGAAAACATGCCGCGTCCTTTGAACACCGTCCCGATCCGAGCACGCTTGCATCTAAGGCCGGAGAATACATTGACGCTTTTCTTCACTAGGCCAGGCCGACTTCTCCGAATTACATCGATCACAATCACAAACGCGTTTCTGGCAGCGAAAGCAGCGGCGATCCGGGAAAACTCGTCCGTGCGGCACCGAATGCCAGCGACCGAAGACGCACGAGCGCCAAGCGCGCAAATCGCACCACAATTTTTTATACGTGTAGGCGCTCAAACAAAGAAACGAGAGAATAGAACTGAACACAGGGAACACACGCCATAGACATACATTAGCGCGACAATGAGTATTAGTAAGAAATTTCTATTACACAGCTGTGTACAACGATGCATCAATAGCTCCTTAACGTACTCATTAGATGTACTGTAATCCATTAAAAAATAGGAACCACGTGTTTTTTTGTTTTTTGTTTTCTAACGAACGGCGTGAAGGAGCACAATGAACCAAAGGACGCCTCTTTGCAAATGACACAACGGATCGCAAAGAAAACCTGAGACTTCAAGCGAAATGTATCAGTACACCAATGTAGTCTGAAATGCGAGCAGAACTTCCGTCGCGTCATTTTTCAGCGCTTGCAGCTTTTTAAACGCTTCAAGAACTGTCGCTCTCACTATTTCAGTCTCCGAATAAGCGTGCGAGTAGGTCGGCTAAAGGTAGCCGACGAAGCCAACCTCTCGTAACCTTCGGCGAAGGTCTGCAACGCCACACCCGCATTGTCCACACACGTCGGTTCGTGCAACGAGAGGGAGACCAGGCGATAACTTCAGAGCCGCCGTTCGCACCCCCTGCTCCTTCGATCCACTTGATAGCCGGCAACTCGTCCGAAACGGCAACTGCGGCAATACGCCGCCGTCTACGGAGAAACGCAGCGAGCATACTAACGTCCGGAAATCGGCCAATCCCGAGAAAATAAGGAAAACACCGCTCGGCGCCTCGAGCGCACCACCGCTTCCGGTTTTCAGAGCCAGCGCACACGGCTGAACCGGTCTCGCTCTGTGACGTGAGCGAATTGGAAATTGGCTGAGGATGCGCCACTAACTGCGAAGTATGAAAGATCAAGCCGCCAAGCAAGAGGAGAAACGTAAGAGGGGGGGGGGGGGGGGGGAAGAGGCTTCTTTTCAGGCGAAAGCCAATTCTATATAGGTCAAACGTTCATTTTCTTTTTTTCTTCTTAGCTACCACTGAAGCAGCTTTTAAAAAAATCATCAAATCTCACTCGCAATTCCCCACGTGTCTGTAGGGTTACAGGAGATGTGCGCATACGCACTTAGTGTCCCCGAGCTGCCCGATGGCACTCAATTTTAACTGATCACTGGTTAGCGCTAGAAGTGGAAACGTTCCAATAGAGAACATCACGACGTACCTCCAGGTACGGGCGGAGCCGGAACTTGCCCCGAGCAAGAACATGCAACTTCTGGGTATTAGAAGCTGCAGCGACACTACTCTCCTCCCTGCCTTCCTCCCTCCCTCCCCCACCTTTAATTCTTCGGTTGCCAATGCACCAGAAAGCCGCGGCATGACGCGAAGCCTAAGCCGGGGAAAAAAAAAAGACATCAGAAGGTAGTAGGGTTGTGCGAGTTGGTACAACTTTCTTAACTGGATCTTGGCAGGCTGTGCAGGCAGCTACCGATATTTCTTCTACAGCTGTCTTTGTTTCACGAAACACGCCTTATCAAGAAAAAAAAAAAAAGGAACAACGCCAAACGCCGACTAAAGTGGTGTGGGTCAGAAGAGTCGGACTTTCCCCTGTTCATCCAACAACGAGGCTTCCGGGTGGAGGCCGAAACGTCGAACCCTCCCTTAGAGCACATCACCTTGGTCGACGTTGTTTTTCCTTCCCTTCATATGGATTTACTTCACCAGGCGAGAAGTCGTCCCGCGGCCCAGGAGGGCCACATTACGCTGCTGTAATGATGCCGTCCTGGCGCGTGTTTTGTGGATTATCTGCCGCGATTGGCTTCGACCGGGACCAAACTAAGTATTTAATTTCACGCGAGAGCCCCGAAACACGAACACGGTTGACCTACTAATTTACGCACGGATCACTCTCACGTCGAGATGGCACATACGAAAGGAAAATCCGTAAAGCTAGCGGAACAAAAAATAAAAGTAGCACATAACGACGTACAGAGATACCCGACGAACAGTCATGTAAATGTGGAAGTGAATGAATAGGCATGTTTTCCCAAGTAGACATCAGGCAAGGCTGCTGATGTTCTATTCAAGTAGAGCGGACGCGAGAGAGGTGGGCACGTCTGCAGAACTTTATCTCATTCCCGCGGACTCAGGCAGCAGGCACAACAACGCGTCAAGGTTGCGCGCTGCTTGACAGGCCACATTCAGCGTTCACACAAACTTCGCCTTTCACTGTAATACTCCTCCCCCACCCCCCGTCTATCTCTCTCTCCGGTCCTTTCTTTAGACCAGCGCGAACCAACATTCTCTAGCCTCTATAACACGCGTGCAAAAAGAGAAGAGCGAAGGCGAAGAAAAAAAAAGAACGAATGCTAAAAGAAAGCGCGACCAAACGCAAGCTTCCCCGCAATAGCCTCACGACACTCAAAAAGCGCCAGGCACGCAAGCGTGATCCACATCCGACGGCGCATGAAAAGATCGTTCGCGTCTTCTCCCCCTCCACGTGACCAACCTCCTAGCCCGTATACTCAAACCTTCAGCGACCAGCTGAGGAGGAGGGCACGTGCAGCGTCGAGTCGTTGTGCGAGAGGAATGAGAATGGCGCGCGAGCATGGCTAGAGAGTTTGCGGCGTGTCTGTGTGTGAGCTTGAAGGGGGGGGGGGAGGCAGGGAGGACGAGAGACACTCACGCGACACCGCGACGGCCATTCAACGGTCGGCGATCTCTCCGGCAAGTATGAATGCCGCCGCAGAAAGGAGCCAGAGGGTGGAGAGGTGGACGAATGCGGCCGCGGCGACGCGCGCGGTCCGCATTCTCCGAAGGTCCGCATCAAGCGGGAAATGGGCGGAGGGCCTTTTCACCGAAGCCGTCGCTATGCGCTTACCACACTGCGTGCGGGGGCTTGCATCGTGAATAAAGGGGTCGGCATGCGCAAAGACGTTCAAGTCCTCGTTGAAATAGGGGTAAGCGAGACGCGTCAAAGGCGGGCCAGTTTACCAGCGTTAAGATTACGAGTACAGAAGAAAGCGTCCTCTTAACACCGCTCAAAGAGAGAAGAAAGGTTCCACGTGAATCCGCGCGGCTTCAAATGGTCGCTCTACTCAGACGGCTGTTGCGTTTACCCGCTCGGTAAACAACGGCTATGCATAGCCTGGAAGCGTCCCATCATAGTAGGACAACCGCGCCTCTGTGTGGGCGACCAACAAAGTGCAAAGATTATGCTGCCTCAAGTTCACCCAAGAACGCACGGACAGCAGCACTGCTTTAGCATTAATCCTGTACCGGCGCAGAAGCGAGAACACGATGTGGGAGCGAAAAGAGACGAAGAAATCTGTGAGGAGTAAAGCCAGCACACACCGATACGTCCATCCCACACACTACAACAAATTCAGAGGAGCATCGGAAGCGCAGCATACCGTTCGGCGAATATGCGTACGCATGAACCGCTCGAGAACACCGCGCCACCCAGTGGAATTGCACGTCTCCGTTAAAGCAGTTCGGTTGCAGCGTATTTAACACGATCGAAAGTGCGCTTCGCATATTCGACGCAGGTCGGGCGTGGTATAACCAGAAAATATCCGCAAAACCGCACGTTAGTTAACGCCGCGTTTACAAATTCCCGAAAAGCAGAGATGGCGTCATCGCATTATCGAAGCACGCTTGACCGTTCACGACAAAAGAACTCCCGTTTCCGAATACGACCGTATTAGAAGGCTAATAGGGTTGTTAGGTGAAAGGCAGCAATCGAACATAACGCGGTTTAAACTGCCGGGATCGGCAAAAGCAAGATGTCCAGGCTGCGCGTTTGGGAACGCACCATCTTGACAATGATGTGGCCCGTTTTGTAGGGCGCGTAAAATTAGAGCGGCTCAAATCGATACCTTTAGGAGCCTGGCAAATGACACCATTAAACACAACGGCACCCATACGGGGAGACTCAAAAAACCGTGCAGATGAAGCCGCAGAAACGGTGGCATCCACTTAAATGCGCTAAATAAGACGGTCCCGTACGGCGTACCAAGGCAAGACGCCGGCGCACAAGACGTTGCATTCCGTGCACGCCGGAGTGCTAGCAGGTTTGAACAGCGGAACACGTACGACAAGAGCGCGGGAGAAGCCAGGGCGAAGAAAATGAACGACTCTCAACTCGAGGTACCTCGAAATGCGACATTAAATAAACGGCAATATTTTACACCGGGGGTGGCAAGAAACGCTCGCTACAGCTCCACTGATCAAGCAGCCATGACGCGTAGCCGCCCGCTCTCTCTTTAACATGAGCTCTGCACAGCTACGCGAAGTACGCCCCGGCAGCTTATAAAATAAAGTTTAACAGGGGCCAACCTTTGTTCGCTATGTATAGCCAGGACAATTAACGCCGCCAGTACAGAACGGCGAGCAATAATTCAACCACCGACTCGCCGCGATGCCGGGCCGAAATAAATCAGGGCAAGAGCGAGTTTCAAAGCATTTCTGCGGAGGAGAATAATGGGACCGACCGAGTGCGCATTTCGGTGGGTGTCACGCGCGCATCATTCATTTAGCAGTTACAGCCCGCGTACACCAGGGGGGCGAGACGAAGGGAGAGAGGGGGAGAGGGGGGTACGTCGAAACGCAGTGTGCGGGCCCATCTATTTATACGGGTCCGGCATCGCCCAACAACGCGGTTGCCTTGTGTGCGCCAGGCGCGAGTACGGCGCGACATCGCCGTGTCACTTGACGTGTGGCAAAAAAAAAAAGGGTTGGGGGAGGGGGTGAAAGGCGGCCCGGCCCGTGTCGCCGTTGATGGTGCGAGCCGCCGCGTCTCGCATTCATCCTGAGCTTCCTCCTCCACAGCAACCATGACGCCCGGGAGGCTCAACCACGTGGATGATGACGGCCCACCGTACTGCGCGCGTGCGTGATTGGGCGCGGAGGAAGGGGTAGTTCGGCTTATAATTGCGCCCACTTGGGTCGAGGTTCGGCAAAGCGCACTTAAATCTATGTACACCAGCGTAATCCCCCCCCTCCCCCCGCTTTCTTTTCTTAACGCATTCCTCTTTTTAAGCATGCCCCACACAGATGCGGCCACGCGATAACGAAACTGTACGCGGAAACTGTGTGCTCTACTCGTTCGTTCTATTCTACTCGTTACGTTCTGCTTGTTAAGAGTAGCGGTTACCGCTACTACGTTACCACCGCGAATTCTCTCGGAACGCACTGCGTTTAGCGCATCTAAAGAAGACAAGTTTGATAGGAACGGAGTGAATATAAATAAGAAAAAAAAATCGACAGGAGCGTCTTTGAAGACAGCATGACAAAAATATATAGAGTGACAGGAGCAGCACACGCTGCTTTTCACACGAATCCCAAATCACAACAGCTTCGTCAGTGCTCTTCCGGACAGAAGAACGAGCAGGGCTGTGCAGAAGAATCGAAAAAAAAAAAAATTCTCGATTTACAGGCTCCGATAGTACAGCATACTGTGTGGTACGCGCTATATGGACTTCTCCGCGCGCGGTGGACCGGTATCGTTTCCTCCTCCGAGTCGCGAACAAGTAATCGCAGCTGGGGCAACGAATGAAGGGAAAACTCTACGGCGACACGTCGGACCCATAAAGCACGGCTCGAGCCAATTTCGACGCGAGCATAAAACGCCTCGGGGAAAACGACCGAGTCCACAAATAACTTCGAACACGCGACACTGCATGCAGCAACGAGATACATCAGCTTCCAGGGCTGACAAGCGCGCGTATGCGGGTGTTTCGCGAGCGATTGCGAAATTCGAAACTCGAGCAAGTAGTTAGAAAGACACGACTAGACTTATTACCGCCTCGCACACACGCGCAAACATTTTTCGAAAAAGAAAAAGGAAAAAAAAAACCAAGAGTAAACAACCAAGGTAACACGCGTTAGACTGCTGTAAGAGGTGAACATAAAGAAAGATACACCAGGAAACACAGAAAGAACATAAAAAAAAAGAACGAAATGCGTCTAGTGGAAATGATGGAGGGATATTTTTCCTATTTGCCGCAACATCAATTTTCAAACCGCTGCGCCCTGCGAAAACTCAATCTGAGGCCCTCCGGGCGATTTCCGCAGGTCGAGTTACAGTAGACACCGGTTTATAGCCGCAGTGCCTCACACTTGATTCTTTTGACTTTCTGAAGTGCTAAAATGAAGAAGAAGTCTAATCGACAACGCATCGATTTTCAAAGCAGCAAGGAAGGCAATATGTGTTTTTTACGCATGAGACCGAGAATTGTTTTGCTCTTTCCAATTATCTTGCCTCGCAGTACCGTTCAATTTTCCGGACCGTTAAACTAATGCCCGGCGATGCGCTCTGACGACACAGCTTGGCACAGCCGAAAAAGGCACAGTGGTGCTGCATCGCTGGCGCGTACAAGGACCGTCAGTACTTGCCTTCTCTCTTTCCACCTCTTGAGAAATTAAGCGCGGAATGTGCAGCACACGGCCCACCCAGCCACTTTGCAACAGTGATGTTACGAAATTCTTGCATTTCAAGACAGTTCGAGGGCTGTCTACCACACTGCCACAGCGACTACGATGAAAACACGGACAATCGCAGTCTTTTTCCGGAATC
This sequence comes from Dermacentor albipictus, assembly GCF_038994185.2. Taxonomy (NCBI): domain Eukaryota; kingdom Metazoa; phylum Arthropoda; class Arachnida; order Ixodida; family Ixodidae; genus Dermacentor; species Dermacentor albipictus. The sequence continues at coordinate 13,377,044 of NC_091827.1, forward strand.
GTGACGTTAACGCAGAATTACAGGTGCTCCATCATTCCTGCGACTCGTGATTTTCTGCCATTTTTTTTTTTTTTGTACAGTGGCCGCTTACGGGGCGCATTCGAAATAAAGTCAAACTCCCATCCAAGCGCCACAATTATCAACTTCAAAGTACGCTTCAACGAAAAGAAAGAACGGCGAAAAAAAAAATGGCAAGCTCAGCCCTTTTCTTCTAGTGTCTCGGTGCAGTAGCTCATGTCAAATACTACCAAATCAGTGTCGCAGCCGAGACATACGTCAAGCAGCCCCGATATTAAGACCACTAGCAGTTGATAAAATTTTCGCAGAGCGCCTGTGCCATGGCACATAGCATGGCCGCATGCGCACATGCTCTGAAAGTGAACGCGTCGTCTATGCTTACGGTGGAACTGGACGCAAGAAAAGGCTCGGCGCCAGAGAATCGACATGCAAGAGCATCCTTGACCGTCCTCTCTCTCCGTTCGCAAGCCAAATGAGACACCTCACGGGTTAAAAATTACGTCGCCAGAATGCGTCACTCTGAAGAGACAAAGCCGACGGGTAACAAAGTTGATTGCCGTCTGCGCTAAGGAAACAGATGACGCGACGTTTGGATGCGCGCATTAGCTTTCTTTCCCTTCAAGGCCGGTATACAGATGCACAGCTTAACCAGAAAATGCACGGAATTACGGGGGCAGGACACCATTTCTTATCGCCCGTCGTCTGCTCGTAACTACCCCCTCGCGTTCTTCTGGAAGCCCCGTTTTGCAGACGGAAAAAAAAAAAAATACCCAGAGGTATCGCAACGTAACGCCAAACGTACTCTGCCAGCCAATAAAGCTTTTCGCCTCATTCACTTGATGCTTTTCTTTATTTTCGTGCTGTCTTTTTACACCCAAGGTAAGACCCACTGTAAGTCCGCGCTCATTCCCTGGCAGCCTTTGTCGACACACCGGCTTATTTCCTCGCGTCGGCGACTTCGGCCGGGGCCTCCTCCCAACTGCAACGCAATCTCGACGTCTCCATTCGTTCGGCGTTCACAAGTGGCGCAGGCGAACGTTCGGCAGTGCGTACGGACATAAAACGCACCGCCAACGCTGCAACGAAAAAAAAAAAAGCGTAGAAGAATCGCCGCCGAAAAATAAAAAGAAGTCGCGCGAACCGACAAGCTCCGGCAGCGAGAGAACGGTTTACTCAAGTGTTACGACGATACAAGCGTTAAGGAAAAAAGAAAACACGCAAGATGAAATGAGAACAAAGAGGATGAGGAAAAAAAGACGAAAGAAACAAAGAAGCAAGGAAATAAAAAAAGGAGGGAGCGCACCCAATGGGTCCGAGAGAAATTGCTTCCCTCGATACGGACGACGGGCTTTGTTTGCACCGGACGTATGTTACGACGCGCCGCTGGAAAGAAACAGCAACGCGAGGGGAGAGAGAGAGAGCGAGAGAGAGAAGCAATAGGAGGTTAAACTAATATCGCGAGAGGAAAATAAGACCAGACGCCGCGGAGGCCAGCTTCGCAAATCGAACGGAAACAGTTGCGAAGTCTCTCTTCTTGCCTCGAACAAGGAGGGCGGGTGGCGTGTGTGCACACACCCACACACAGAGGGACTCGGCATTTTCACATAAAGCCGTCAAGGAAGGAAGCCTTAAACGAACGGAATGCGTAACGCAAGGAACGGCTTTTCCAACAAAATCCAATTAGGTAGAGACGGCAGCGCGCGCTCTCTCGAAATGTTCCTGCAGGAAATATGCGTTGCCGTAACAAAACAAAAAAAAGGGAGATCAACAAGCGAAAAGACGGGGACAGATAACGTCACGCTCGAGATTAAGTATTTCAACGTCGCAACTAAATGACATCTGCGGCGCAGCTAGGGAGGGCCTCGGAAACGTTTCGTAACTACAGGAACGTCGACTACCGTATCGCATTTCAATTTCACCAGAAGAGACGTCTGCCTCTGAAATACCGAGAGCGCCGAGCTGTCGCTCGTTACAAAAACGACACTTGGCAAGCTGGCATGAAAAAAGAAAGGAGCAAAAAAAGAAAGACTGCGAAGCGGCGACCGAGAAGAGGCACATGTGGCGACACAGAAGCCGCAGACGCACGTGATTTGATGCGCTGTTCTCAATTTACGCGAAGTGGTAATGCTCATCGCAGTAGATGAAGATTGATGGTTTTGATTCAGACAGCCCCGGGCGACGTCCGTTCACCAAAGCTTAAACGAAAGGAAGAGTACATGCCGTCGTCGGCGTCATCGTAAAAAATTAGAAAATCCCCGCACAGCTGCTCTAAACCGTCTGCAATAGTTGACTCCGCGTTCACTGTATAGTGCTCTTTTAATTAGAGTCCTGTTACAGCTGGGTTGGTGGCCTATCATGACGTTCTGTGTTCTAGCGGCTAGGCTAGAAGAGCAACTGTTTCGTTTGATAAAGTAAATAAAACGCTAACGTATCTCGGCGCTGATGGCGTCGCTGCCGACTTGTGCACGCCGTGAAGTAAGGCTACAGCGAGCCATGAAAAGGAAAGAGCTCAGCAAGGTGTCGCCCCCTAGCGCTCGTTGCTTGGATCCATGGTAACGTAGCTCGGTACGACATACAGGAGTGCACAAACATACGGGCTCCCACTGTGTCAATGCTTCATTCACCGAGCGGATTTCCGCAGAGCACAGTCAGTCCACGCCTGCGCTAGTGTAAAAGTCTATTGCGATCCGCCAACGCCCGTTAAAAAAAGAAAGAAAAAAGAATGAAGGGAAGAAGTTTCGTAGGAGCTCCTGTGGGAGGGATGGGGACCGAGGTATTTTAGGGTTTTTAAGGCCCCGAGAACGAATTTCCACAATTGAAAGCACCATGATGCCGAACAGTTTTTGAAAACACAATGACTGCAACAACTAGAATTCTCTTTTTCCCTTTCACGCCACACAGAAAGCGAAATACATTAATATGTACGCTATCACATCAACGTGACGTTGATGAGATAACGAGCACCTTATTTGTTTTCCTTATTATACCTCATTTTATTATGCCGTTGGATACAAACAGTGGCTCCCTACCAAAAATATGTTGAACGGATGAGACTGCTTTCGACTCTTGGCTGACATAAGCCTCTGCCGTCACATACGCAAATAAAATAACTATAAGCTCAGGCCGGAAGTAGACAAAGATATTTAAGCACTCCGTGAAAGTTAAGCGCTATCAAGGCCTTTAAGATGGCTGCTCCGTATTCAACACTTTCGAGGGCAACTAGGTACCTTGAAGAAAAAAAAACCGAGGGGGTGAAGGGAGAGAGAGAGAGAGCGAAATCAAGTAAAAAGAAAAGCGAGAATTCGGACAGAGCAATACCTACAATGCAAAATAAGCCAATTACGCACGCGCCAGTATCGCCTCTCTCTCACGGCCCCCTTCGGGAGGAGAGTCACGCATGCATTTACGACGCGCCTTCCCACGCTCTGGATGAAACGCACGCTCGGAGAGTTTATGAGAACCGTGCACTTGCGCACGCGCGATTACCGTTGCGGAGTTCCAGCGAGTGGTCAAAAAGAGTTGGAGAGGTGCACAGGAAAAGACGGGCAAATGAGAGCCCGGTGATCACGATCGCCATTAGCGCGGGAGAGCTGCGCGATTACAGAGAAGGAATAAAGAAACAAAAAAATTAGCGCTGCCCTCCAATTAGGGTGAAAGCGAAAGAAGGAGACTCCGGTCTCGTCTCGTAGATAAGAGGTACGCCGTCATGCGAAACCCTCGCAAGCGGCCAGAAACGTGAGCGGCGTAAAGACGGGCGCGAGCGCGCATCTAAGAAAAAAAAAAACAAAAAAAAGGACGTGACAAAAAAAGAACCTCGAGCGGTACGGTAAATTAAGGCGGAACAATCGCAAAGCTGAGATTACCGGCGGTAATTGTTTTAACAAAAAAAAAGAAAAAAAAACGTTCGTTGCTATAGCAACCTACTTGTCCACTGCAGGAGTCGCAAGCTTTGACCCAATTCAATACTGCGATCCCAATTATGACACGACCTCGAATACGGCATGGTCCAAAGGCAACCTTCCAAACCACACCTCAATGTTACCATCACGGGGCAGGCAGATGGCGCCTGCCCCGTGATGGTAATTTTTTTTAAGTTAGTTTTTTGGTTAGACGAGTCAAAACTACTTTCTGATTAGGAGGCACGCCGTAGAGGGGGGACTACGGAAATTTTGGACCACCTGGGGTTCTTTAACGTGCACCTAAATCTAAGTACCACGGGTGTTCTCATCGCCGCACTCGCGCCGCCAGCTACACAGTGTACTGCAAAAGACCGCGAGTCAATGCGCGTGCGCATAAGACCACGCGTCGTTTCGTGCCGAGATGTCGCCGTCGGTAGCAGGCGACGCGCGTGGAGTGATCTGTCTGTATCGCGTGGCACCCGCTGGCGTATTTAACTGCTGTACGTACGTACTTTGGCTTTAACTGCCGCGATACGTACTTTGGCGAAGCAAGGAGGCAAGAACCTCTAAGCCTCGCCGACCTAATGTCGTAAAGCTCGCGACTGCCCCACTAAAAGGGGCGCAGAAGTATCCCGAGACTCGTGCCGACACTCCCGCACAAGACGCAGGGGCCACCCGCGGTGTGACACGTCGAGGAGTAAACCTAAAGCGCACGCGTTATGAGAAACGCAACGCCAGAATAGCCAGGCACGTTTAGGAGCTAAATATAGAGACGCGGATCGGTGAGCCGAAACCGCAGCAAGGTCGTTGCACCTTGCGAGTGCATTGTACACGACGCACTCGCACCCCTCGAGCGCGCGCTCCCTCGTCTCGAGCAAACAAACGTCCGGTGAAATCACGCCGTCGAGAAAGCGAAAGACGAGCAGCGAGAGAGCGGGCAAGGATCCCTAGCCCCGGCAACTAATTGTTGGCCGTTTTTCCTCATAAAAATAAAACGGGACGAAGCACACACTGAATAAGCTTACAATACGGTACCGAAATTTACGAGCTCTAATAGGTGCGCGTGCCGCTTCCCGCCGAGAACGCTGCTCTCTCTCCCTGGCGCCAGAAGCTGCCGTCTGCTCGGTCCACGCGACGAACGGGTTGGCCGCCGCGGGGCCAGCCAAACATCTCCCCGCGGCCACTTCACGCGCACAATATCGGTCGATGTGTCGCACGTGACCGGCGAGACTGGCATCCCAAACACGACGGCTACGAACGCGTGCTCGCCTGCCCGATTTTTTATTGCCACGCCAGTGGAACAGTTTTACGGGGCGACAGACGCAAAGAAGGAAAAAGAGGAGGGAAGACCGCTTCCCCGCAGTCTCTCTCTCTCTCTCTCTGCGCATCGCCGCAATGCGGACACGAAGCTGCGGCTCCTGCCGGTGCTATACAAGCAACGCGAGCAGACGAAAGCGGCCAAGGCAACAACAGCGTGGGTGGAAGGAGAACACACGCCGCGCGCAAACCTAATAACCGTAATAGTTCGACGGCCCGTCGGGCACGCTCGCCAGGCCTCTTCTCGCCGCCCCCGCATCGGCGCGCGCTGGCAGCTCAATGTGGCCGCGGCGGCCTGCCCCGGAGCCAAAGGCGTGCAGTGCTGTGAGGGCTATAGCCAGAGCCCAGGCGACGGACCGGGTACAGAGACCAGGCGGATGACACATTTGCGGCGCTCAGCGATTAGCGCGAGGGGCAGCGTAATTGCTTCCGCGTGTGTCAGCGTACAACCCCTTTGCGGATGACATACGAGGATAAGGTAAACTCGAACAAACAGTTGCGACGAAAAAGAAAAGGGGTTATCTTACGAAAAACCCGTATGTTCAGATATCGTACGCGAGACATTGCGCCATTGTGATCCACACGTGCGGAAGTCATTCTGGCCCACCGTCAAATTGCGCCACGTTTTCGAATTCACCAACTCGTCGGCTCCGATTGGTCCTGCGCGGCTGCTACGACCGCTATAGGATTGGCTCGAAACATCGACATGGCGGAATACCGACGCCGTCCAAAATAGCCGAGGTCCAAAACCTGGCGGCCAGCGACGAGTCTCCGGCCCCAGCGACCGCTTCCGGCACGTGCCTCCGGCAAAAGCACAGCAGACCTCCGAGATCCGTTTCCGTTACTCGAAGGTAACCCGTCGCTGGGGGCACGAATTTGGACGTCACCTATATAAGCGAGCACCCCTACGTGTCGTTGCTTTCACCGCACTGCACGGAGTCGACGAGACGGGAGTGTGGATGCCGACGCGGCCGCGCCTGCCTGTCCTCCGCACGGCGGGCACAGCGTTCGTTCATCAGCGAGGCCAACGACGAATACGCGTCCACTCCCGCTAATTGCCTCGCTCAGGCAGGTCACGCACGCAGACAGGCAGGCAGGCCCCGGTCATACGCGGGGCTACCACCCGCGGCCCAACGGCTGGAAGTTTGTGCACTTCACTGCCCCTCGTCTCTTCGAACGCGGGGGGCCTAGAGCTGACGTGGCAGCCGGCAAACACGCTTTCGGAACCCCGAACGTCACCGCACCACCGGAGCTACGCGCCTCGACCATTACAAACGACGGCAGCAGCCCTAGAACGCTTCGCCTGGCGCTGCCGCGTTCGTGGCATGTGTGTGCGCTGTGGCTCGTCGCGTTTGCACGGAGGGCTTCGGCGCTATTTATATGTGCTCTTTCGCGGAGGTCAGATCGAGAAAAAAAAACTCGCGGGACGAAGCCCGGACACACTGGTTAAACCCGCGGACCACCCAGGAGGCCCGGGCACGGCGAAATCAAATACATATATTAAAGTCATGGGTTCTACGTGCCAAAACCTGCACTCCGGTTATGAGGCACGCCGTATTGGGAGGACTCCGCGTCGATTTCGACCACCTGGGGTTCCTAAACGTGCACCCAATGCACACGGTTTCTTTCTTTTATGCGAAGCATATTACTAGAGCTCAACCCAGCTCCTCAGGCGCGGCGGTGTCGCCTTCAATACCACATGACACCGTGACGTCACGACAGAGGAGAAACGGGGCTCCAACTCGCGCCGTCGCCTTCAAAGCTGACCACGTGACACCGTGACGTCACGATAGAGGAGAAACGGGGCTCCAACTCGCGCCGTCGCTCGCGGCGTCGCGGCGGTATATAAGCAGCTGCGCTTGCCTCTGCTAGACACTCACGAGGTGAGATGCCTCCTGGAGACAGAGCTGCTCGTTGGAATGAGAAGCGAAGGTTGCGGCGTGCTACAGAGACTGATGAAGAGCGGGAAGAACGTCTGGCCAAGCAACGTGCTCAGTATGCGGCTCGGCGACAAGTTACTTACCAAGTTTAGCCACCAATATGCTTCGCATCTGACTAGGCTTAACCAAGCTAAGCCTCAGCCATTTTTTTTTTTTTTGCATTACCACCGAAATGCGGCCGCCGCGGCCGGGATTCGATCCCCCCCCCCCCCCCTCGGGCTCAGTAGCGCAACACTACAGCCACTACGGCACCCCGGCGGGTCGCTACGCGTGCCGTGTGCCCGTTTGTTGAGGTGCGCTACCATAGGCCACAAATGAAGGGGCGAGCCTCAGCTGCGAGCGGCAATCGTTCCCGTCTCGATATCGGCGACCCCGCAGTCGAACGCCGCCAGGTCCGGGAAACCACCCCGAGTGCCCTCGTGCACAAAGCTTCCGCCGCAATTTCCGCCCTGGTATCACCGGCGCCGCAGGTTCTACGTTGCGAGGCTAACGGACGTCCGTACTTCCACGGAGACGAGCAAAACAAAACGCGTATCGGTTGCTTCGCCGATGATCACGAAGTCGCGTGTCTGCCACGATCCTGCGCCGGCGGCGTGCAATAAAACGCCTGTGCCGATATAAGGACGCACGCTAAAAAGAAAAAAAAAGCACAGATTCTCAAAAAAAAAGAAATATAAACTGTCCCTCACTCCGCCCCCGCTGTGACCCCGGCCACCCCCCTTGCGCAGCCAAAGTGTGTCTTTGTGACGTAAAACCACGTTTATTCTTAAAACTGTACAATCAGGCACATCCCAAAGTCTTAGCGTAGCTGCAGCGTGCAAAGTTACAGAAAGGTTGTCGCTTGAAGTACAACGAACGTGGCCAGTTTGCCGCAGCGGTATCGGCAAAAAAAAAAAAGCGAAACTAGGAATATCGTTTCCATGACGCCCAACTAAGGTTTGTTTAATGTCTTGCACGTCTGATGCCCCTTCAAGATAACGATACACACCCTAGCATTTTGCAGCAGGAGGGCTTGTTGGCTAGTATTCGCGGTACTCTGACTTTCCTTCATTTTTGTTCACGTTGATTTTGCGCTGTTACCAAAAGTACGATGAATAGTAATTTTGTAGTCTAATCAAGGCACTTCTTTAATTTGGGTATCAATACCTTAATTTAGCAAACCCTACTACTCTGCCTTAAGTGTATTAAGTACACTTGATAACATTATCTTGGGTCCGTGTGCATGCCACCGAGGTCGTCGTAAAATGCAGCGAAAGGCTCGTGTTGAAATGTCACTCAAACAGAATGATGGCTGGCGACCAAGCATTTCTCAGTGCCGACTAAGTTCCACAATTTTGCGTTTTCGGAACTGGAATTCCACTTAGACGAGAATGTCGCGGCATAAACCGCCAGTCGTAGTTGCGAGGAGCAACATTGGGGTCTGAAAACTTCCCGGTCGCCGTCGCAATTTAGCTGTCATAACTGCATCCCAGGCGTGCAGTCCAAGGACACGAAAGACGCCCTCGCGTAGCCTACACCGCAGTGCAAAAGAAAAGCCACCGTAAGTGCACTCTCAGGAATGCGGACAAACACCCTCGCTGCTATACTCGCAGAAGGAAAGAGAAAAGAGCGAAGTAAACAGCGAAGTGCTTCACGCCACTGCAGGCAAACTCTGGCGACGTGGCGAGCCTTATTAGATAGAATGCACGAGCAGGGCATCTTCCACAGAAGTGCCGTTTTCCACGCGGTAGTTACGTGCAGCGCGTGGTCGAGCCAGACATCACACGGAATGCACGGCGAAGGCGGGGAAGGGGCACGAACGAGTTTTTTTTTTCGCAGAAGTGTCGCTTTCGGCGCGGTAGTTACGTGCAGTGCGCCGTCGAGGCAGCGTCCGTGACGCGCCAGTAAGGCGAGCGCACAACCGGGCAAGGAGACGTCCCGCGTATCGGGACTACAGTGCCGCACCAACGTTACCAGTCCCAAATGCCCGAGAGGCGTTTTCAAAAAAAAAAAAGAAAAAAAAAACCGCCGACAGAGCGGCGGCGCAGTTTGTAAGCGCGGTGTGGCTCCAGATAAAGGTCCCCACTCCCCCCCCCCCGCTCCCCCCGGAGGATGGCACGAAAAACTCGGCGGCGAAAGATTACAGTCTTGTTACAACACCGACTCCCCCCCTTCCCCCTACGCTTTCTTCCTCTCCTTTAGTTTAAACTTGGAACACGCATATGCACTAGCCCACGTTCCCTTTATTTTTCTGGACACCTTTAAGAGACGGCGGGATGTTGCAAACGCGGAACTCTTCACCTTGCAGAAAGCGCAAAAAAGAAGAAGCCTGCTACGCGATATCTCCCAGGAGGTCATTGTAAGGTTCGTCACAGCACAACACAAAACACGGACAAACGGAAGGTACAAAACGGCGACACATCGCCGGGCGTCTCCCAAGAGATGCCCGGCCGCCGCACGGAATTGTCGCGGCGTCAGCGCTATAGTGTTCCACGACATTACGCCAACGCCATCGTCGCCGACAAAAGCAGGCAGCGGGAAAGAAAAAAAAAAAGTGACGACGGAAAAGAACGCAACGGAGGCCGCTGCCATTCCCAAACTCCCGCACCCGACCCGGCGAACTGCGCACGTACCCGACCAATTTCGGAGCGCGCTTCGCCACGTCGCCGGCGTGCCGTGCGGAGAAAGTCAACCGCGGAGGGACGATGACGCACTTCCACACGGCACCTGTCTCGCAATCTTTCCCCGAAAACTCCAGAGGGAGGCATTTTCGATGCAGCCGAGCGAATCGGCGGAAGCGAGGCAGCGGAACCGAAGAGGCGCTGGAGGGTGCCACAGCTACGGTGCATTCGCATGCGCAACTACGGCGCACGAGGAGACTTGTGGCCAGGCGCGTGAAGTGCGACCAGCGTGCAATGCGAGAGTGGGTGAGACGCGGCAGCGGGGCTTACGTCGAGCGTGGCGGCGGTGCAGTACTTTCGTAAGTGCAGCGCGCAGAGGAAAGAGCCCGCAAGATCCAACTTGGGTGCAGCTGCGACCGAAACTTCGTCGAATGTTCTTCGCTGTTTAGAATATCTATACCCTGAAGGGTGCTGTCGTGTCCCGTGGCTAACATCCTTACGTTTAGGGCTACGGCGACGGCATAGATACTTGTAGATGAGGGGCCATGGTACTGCGCAAGCGCAGGCCCCTGCGTCTGCGCAGTGAGGTCACCTCCCAGTTCTCGCGTACGCAAGCCGCTTGCGTCCCCCCCCCCCTAACAAAAGCTCTCTATTATTACTGAACTTGCACTATTAGATCAACGAGAATATATATTGAACGAACTCGAACATAATAGGATAGTCATTGGTATTTTTCTTGATTTTTCGAAGGCATTCGACTTATTAAACCATACAATACTTCTTCGTAAACTTGAGCGTTGTGGCTTCCGCGGCCATGCACTATCGCTTGTGCAGTCATACCTCATGGATCGCAAACAGGCAGTAGCAATAAATGGTCTCCTCTCAGATATGCAATCTGTAGGCTGTGGCGTTCCACAAGGTAGCATTTTGGGTCCATTTCTGTTTAATCTTTACATCAATGACATTGTACATGCAACTCCATTCGTTAAATTTATCATCTATGCTGACGACACCAGTATTTTTCTTGCCGGAGATAATGCAGCCGAACTCACAGATACTGCAAACAATGCACTGAAGCAAATAGAAAACTGGAGTAGCAGAAATGCGTTGCGGATTAACACAGCAAAGACTAAAGTCGTTGTTTTCAGAGGTAGAAACAAGAAGGTCCGTCTCACTAAGAATATATTCCTTCAGTCCGTACCCTTAGAAGTTGTGCCTTCATTTAAAACATTAGGTATATTATTTAATGAAAGAATGTCATGGGATGATCATGTTAGCTTTGTAACAAATAAATGTTCACGTATTATTGGTCTTCTTTATAAGAACCGTGAGATACTACCGCGAAATGTAATGCTAATGCTATATAATTCATTGATACAATCGCATTTCAGCTATTGCCATTTAACCTGGGGTGCAACAACAGCAGGCAATCTTCAGAAACTACACTTGTTACAGAAAAAATTTCTAAGAATTGTTGAAAATGTTCCGCATACCTACCATACGGCCGCACTTTTCTTAAAGTATAACTTACTACCAATTACTAAACTTTACGACTATCGTCTGAGCAAGTGTGTGAAAAACGAGGTGTTGAAGAACATATCCTTTCTATCAAAATTAGCTGGTTTAGAAAAACGAGATGCAATGTACAGCACAAGAAACATAGCACAATGGAACGTAAAAACATACAGAACTTTCTATGGTAATCAAACATTAGAAAATAAACTACCACGACTTCTTAACAAACTCGCACAAAACGATATTGATCTCCAAAACACAACACGCCACAAACTGTTCGAGTATTTTTTACACTACACCTAACCTTTTCTTTTTTTTTTTCTGTGATTTGTCTACCCAATTCTTCTTTCTTTCACCATCATTGTAAGTTTTCTTTCCAGCCAGGACAATGCTGTTGATTTTATGCTGACTACTGTAACCGGATAACAACTCTGCTATATGTATTTTTTTTTTCCTTGTTATCTGTATTTCCTGTATTTTCTTTTCTTTTTCGTGTGTGTGAAAAAAAAAAGGGAAAGAAAAACAACCACTGTATTGCTGTCAAAGTGGGGGCCCGTGGCCTTGTCAAGCTGTCCAACGGCAGCTTTTACTACGGGTCCCCGCCATCATCTGTACCATGGTGGCAAAATAAAATTTGAATTTGAATTTGAATTATCTCAACTCAGAGTGCAAATAAAGGCCACGAGGCCCACGTACAGGTCTCGCCTTTCCTGCGTCAGGACATCCAGGCTAGTTCAAGGCAATGGAAATTATATTGTATACGACTGCGAGGTCTCAAGTGCTCATAGTTGTATTCTGACCCCACGATACAAGGGGACATAGGGGTACTGTCAACAACACTACTTTCACAGGTTTGACAGAATGACGAGTAAGTACGAATCCACTGATACAGAGACATTTTCCTAAACAAAGCTTTTTTATCGATCCCCTTGCGAGTTTCGTGTAAGCGCATTCTACGCGTTCGCCGAAGTCGCCTAATGAAAGCTAGAGAACATGAACGAACCGAACGTACGGGCGTCGGATGTGTCACGGCTTGGAAGAAACACCGCAGCAGCACCGACGAAGCCGGAAACCGCGCAAGAAAACAGATTTCCCTCGTCTTCCGCTCTTTTCTGTGACAGGATGAGATTTGGTCAAGGTAGAATGCCACCTCAAGAAATCGTAGAAGTACGACAACGAGGAACCCAAACTCGGGCGCCAGGAATAACGCGCACTGACGCCAAACATACGCGAACGTTTATTAGCCAAGCTGCACGCAAAGCGATCGCCTAGTGACGCTTCACCGAAAACACACGCATTCTCTACAACGACCAACCTGGTCTTGTATTCACCGCAAAGCGATTCACACGCTACGGCCGCACAAAAAAGTATACAATTCTTTCGACCGGTAGAACTACTTACAATTCTTCGAGAAGAGGAACTTGATTACTCGATTAGAGGAGGCCACTAAGACCAAAAAGCTTGACGTGATCGTGAGGTCAGGGTTTACACTCGGATTTGGCATGTCTTAACGCTGGAAGGGTCCCTGTATATTGACCCAGCACTCTCCGACTCTTGTAAAAGCAGCTCTCAGGATCACGTAGACGTTGTCAAAACAGGTCGCCAAGAGGAACTGGTGCATAAACTTCTCGCGTGGCGTGACGAACTGTTTTTCGTTCCCGACATCTCTTCCCTAGCACCGCTTCTGAAGACGACAAGGCTGCTTCATTTCGTATTCCGCTGCTGTAATCTGTGTAACCTACCAAGATGGAGCAAGATTTCCATGCAAATTGCGTTCGGTATGTTGTTAAAAAAAATGGGTAATTCGATACCAGCTTCCCAGAGGTAGGTGAATCGATAAAATCGTGATGAATGTCATTTGCGCACCACTTGGAAAAGGACGAGGGGACAATCTCAAACTGTCAACTGCTTTTAATGGTAGTCACTCGAATTCCTACCATTAAAACCAGTCGAAAGTTTGCGCTTGTGTCTGGTCGTCCCGCAGTCTTCGTTCCAAACGGTGCATAAGTAAGATTGATCAGGAATTGTAACCAACCAGCCAAAACCAGTACGCTTCTACAATAAAATCGACAACGCCCACCCCAGTCGACCCACATTACATTAGCGATCCTACTGCCGAGCAAGATTCCATAACCCTCACTCCGCGCCGTTAGTTCAAAGAGCTCGACGACAGAGGCGAGTTACGCAGCGGGAAGCGGGTGCTCTGTACCCGAGAGAGAGAGAGAGAGAGTCTCGCGAGAAAAGACGAGCGACATTCGCGAATCGGGCCGGACAGCGGAAGAATGCGCGCGCAATTAGGAGGGAGCCGTGCCAGACCATCGCGCGCTAATGACGAGGGCAAAGCGACCATCAAAGGCCGCGCGAGACTCATCACAACCGCGCGCGGCTTCGTCACCGCCGCCAGAGAGCGCTGTCGAAGAGAAACACAAGAGCCGCCGGTCGCGATCACTCGGGTGATACGAGCCACACCACGCAATTAACTCGATGTTCCGAAAGCCGGCCGGCCCCACCGCTGCCCGGTGGAGCTGGGGCGATGGAAACGCGCCGAGCGAGTGCTAGTTCGGAAAGCTGCGACCGCCATGATGACTCATACAGCGCGGCAGCTTTGCAACCCGCACCGTGCACATAACCCGCACACGCTGCGTCCGTGTGCCTGGAGTACGGAATGCTCAGTTACGTGTTTGTTCTGGAGAATCAACCCGTCGTGCAATTAAGCAGAGAAGTACACATAAATGGCACCCCCTCATATTAGGTCGCAGTGTTGGTTATAACTGAGGAAGCCGCGTTTATTCGGAATGGATTTGTTTCTTTTTAAAAGAAAAAAGAAAGAAACGCAAAAGGACACAGCGTTATTGGACGAGCCCTCGACGATAGTGAATACGCGCATGGAGAGCAATACACGGCACGTACGACATACCCGCGAACTGCACTAAGGCTAAAATGCGTAAGTTACGCCACTGAGTCGTGTTCCGCATAGTTTCCGCGCCACACCCCTTCGCGTATAGTTCAGCGTTTACAAGCACTGCGTCGGGCGCAGTCGGGCGCAAGCAACACAATAATTAAACAAGAATCACGCAGAAATTCCTCAGGGAGTTGCGTAACTACGCGTAAGCATTCCGACACTTGCTCAACGCCACGCAGCCTGGTGTCATTTTCAATGAAACTTGATCCGACCAGTATAAGCGACAGCGCTTCGGCGACACGAACTGCTGCGGACGGCGGCGCAAAGTGAATCGATGACGCAAGCAAACTACTGCGGCTGGAGGCGCCACGTGCACTGATGACGCTCCGACCATTACAAGCCGTTATGGCGCTTTTAGCCCTTTATCCATCCGCGTTGAACCATCGCCAACCGTCCTCCGGCGGCGGCGTATATGGCGCGGCCGCGCAGGCCTGTGTTCTCGCCGCTTAGCTCGCGTTGAAGCGAGACGCGCGGTCCCTATCTTGAAAGGGATCTGCGATGGGGACAGAGGGCGCCGAGTGCTGATAGCTTCGTGTGCGCTGTGCTCTCGCCGTTGAGTTCGCGTTGAAGCGAGGGGCAGCACGAAAGTCAATCCACTCGATGCTACTGGCCCTGTCTTGAAAGCGATTGCCCTATACGTGACGGACGGACGGGCTTCCTCGTAGGGTGCGCGTAGAAACCTTTGCGTATTTAAAAAGGATACCGCTGCGTTGCGGAGTCTGCTTTTGGTTGCGACCACCTCTGAAGACGTTTCATTCCGAGGCGCCCAATGCGCTGCAAGGCCACTGACGCTTTCATTCTAGAATGCGGAAACGCAACCAAAGAACGAAAGAAGTGCCGCGCTCACGGATGCGAAGAAAATAGTCCCGACTCCCGTCACGTCTCTGACAGCGCTCCCGTCACCGTGGGCGTATACTCAGCCTGTCGCTGCCGTACGAAGCGCGGCACCGCCTCGGGCACATGCCACAACGACGAGTGACCGTCGGGAACAGAGACATACACACACATACACGAAAATGAACAGAACGACATAAATAAGCTGAAGAAGAGGCGCATGTGTAGGGAAAGGAGGCGGGGGAGGGGGGCAACAGAGGTGCCGCCGCGAAGTGTCAACGTCAGCGTTGCTTGGCGCGCACTTGGCGGACCCGAGCACAGGGCGGGCGTCTCGACGAGAAGAGGCGCGCGGCGAGAATAGAAGGGAACGAGGGAAGAAGGGCCCAGTGGCAAGGAATGCGCCAGGAGCGAGAGACGCGAAGAACAAATGAATAACTGTTGCCAAGTGGCAACGGGGACGGCCTCTCAGCTCGGGCGCACGACTTATAAAAACCGCCGAGGATGAGACAACCAGCGGTTGGGAAAGGACCGGGGAGCGCGCGCGCGCGCCTAGTGGCGAAACCGGCATGGTGGGGGCAGTCGCACAGAGGCCCACCTGTGCCGGGCTGGATGGAGCTGCAGCACCAAGATGGATGATAAAGCGGCGCGCACAAACACACAAGGGCACACGAAGATGGGTGTCGGGTTCCCGGGGTGGATACAGGGTAACACATTTGGTGCGTAAGGTGCGGGTAGCGGAAGAGCGCGAGGTTTATTTTTTCCCGAGTTGAGTAAGTCTTACCGGCGCAAACGAAGACGTGCGACACGGAGATGTTTTTCAATCCTCATGACTCGCGAGAAAGTTTGGCAACGCCCATTGCACGAGGTCTGAGGAGGTGGCGGCATTCTCGGACGATCCCTTTCGGGGACGACTTATGGGGATCACATATGGGGTATTTCGCAGGACCAGAATCGGACGAGTCGCGGAGCCCGCGGGCGACAGCGTTCCTAGAGTACTGT
Organism: Dermacentor albipictus; assembly: GCF_038994185.2. Taxonomy (NCBI): domain Eukaryota; kingdom Metazoa; phylum Arthropoda; class Arachnida; order Ixodida; family Ixodidae; genus Dermacentor; species Dermacentor albipictus. The sequence goes on from NC_091827.1 coordinate 13,393,128, forward strand.
AGTAAGACAGCGCCCTTGGCATCGTACCGAGAATGCTGTCGCCCGAGAACGCCGGTACGTCCGGCGCTGACGTCACGCCGGACTCACCTCGCGAAGGTGAAGGTGTCCCCGAAAGTGATCCCCCCAAAAATGAGGCCTCTGAGCTACATTGAGAACAGGTAGTTTGCGCAGTCGGGAACGAGCAGCGAACTATCAGTTGCAGTCCAGGCAACCAATACATTGTAGCGTTAATCTCTGCTACTGTTAAAGTTTGCACGACGGCAACGGTCGGTATTCTTCGAAAATTGGGGTTCGGTGTTTAGATCCCTCATACGACGAGCATCCATGCAATCCGGAGAAGCCGGCAGCTACGAACGACGCGGATACCTTGTCACCGCCTCCGGCGCCGGTTCGATCCGTCAGATTTTAACATCCAGCACGTCCAACACTCGGCAACGAAAGGCACGTACGAAGAACGACAGTAAAGCGGAAGTAAGAAGGAATGGCGAGCGAGTCATGGGCTTTCCGAGCCGCGAGCGATTCCTCTTGCGTGCACGCAGGCGATACACGGCGACAACATGAAACCAGACGCGCTAACAAATGCATCGGGAAGTGTTTGGGCTACCGCGCTCACGGCGAAGAAACGATGCAGCGCCGAAAGAACAAGCGTGCTATATTATAGTTAGCTGGACGCATGCCAACCCAAACGGTGCGAACACGACGCGACAAAGCGTGTCGAAGCATGCGTCAGAGAGAGAGAGAGAGAGAGAGGCGCGGAAGCAGTGGTAGTGGAGCGCGACAGAAAAAAAAGCGGAGGCAGGAGCGGATCCGGCAGTCATGAGAGAGAGGAGGGTTCGCGAGGGCTATTTTTGAAATGGAAAAATAGCTGGAATGGGGGTGAGCAGCGAGCGCGTGTACCAAACGCCACGGGCCTACCCCCGCCTCCCCTGGGTCGTTCGGCCGAACGACAGACCTCGAGATGTCGTCTCGGCTGCGAGAAAGTGCGTGTTTGAAACAGCAACGAATGCACCCGCGCAAACGAAGAGCGCCCGCCAAACAAAACAGGAATTTGTACGCGGCGACAACGAGACTAGGATTCCGGGGCGAAGAGCCGAGGCCAACGAGAGAGACGGGCCCGGCCAAAAGCGTTCACGCGGAGCGCGTTTAGCAAGCTCGTTACGGATAATCTGCAGAAAAAGAGAACCGACGTTTATCTAAGAAATGTGCGGAATGAATACACCATGAACATTCGCACCATTTTTTCGATTAATCTCCACCGATTTGATCAACAAACTCATTTGGGCTCGTACCACACATGAGCCGAAAAAGGACACTAAGGGCTAAACAAATGTCTTTTACTAAGGATAGACTATAGATATTACATAGCTCAGAGGAAAGTAGTTGAGAAAGCTAAGCAACTACTCTACACAGTCTAGAAACTACCTTTATGAGGGCGGCGAATTACCTTTATTTTGTTTCGTTTATTGCAACCTTAAGTGACCGTAGATGTTGCATAAGAAGAGATTCTGTCATCCTTGCATAGGGGGCCACGATGACCTCATTATTGTTCGAATTTTTAATGCGAACAGCACTCTAAGCTTACTTCAGCAACTTTTGCCATTGTGTATGTGCCCGAATCGACAACTTCCAGCACAGGCTGTTGCCAGGCGCAATGTAACTCGTTGAGAGACTTGATATGTGCCAGAAAAGACGACTTAACACTCCACCATTACATAACAAACATTATCAATAAACTATCTGCCAATAATGAATTTCCCATCAACGATTTACATACGCGCCACCGCTTGGATGCTAATCGCATTAACCTGGCTAATAATCTACTTTTCTACCTGGCTAATCTTTTTTTTTTTTTTTGAGCAAGCGTACTTTGAGTAACACCAGGGCCGCGTCGGGTTACATCACGGTCCCGTGCTCGGAACGGGTGAGAGGCGAGATGCGCACGAGGCCCGATAGCAACGGCTTCCCCCGCTCGTCCCGGCGCTACTTTTAGAGGAAGGGCCCGACGCCCGTGACGACAGCACGTACGCACTAAGAGACGAGCGACGACGACGACGCCGACGACGATAAGGGTGCGAGAGATCGCACGGGGACGGAAAGCACTCGTTAGGCGCACATCGTCGGAACCACTCGAACGCACACCGCTTTCTGAATAACGAGCGGAAGGTTAACGACCGACGGCTCCAATGCAGATGGACTTAAGGGTGGTGCACGCGACTAACTCGGAGTGAACGGGAACAACAGGAAGTTGGTTCCATTTACCAAACGATGCCTCATACAGCGCGTACTGCGCGAACATTAGGCGATCGCTCCGTTGTGGCCCGCTCGACTTGGGCCGAAACAGAGGCCCGATTTATCAATCGATCAGCGATGAATAACATCAACACACGCACACTTTGCGTCACCCTGCAGGTCGCTGTTTGCGAAGGCCGTGGGAAAATCGCGGAGTGAGCGGCCCGTTTTAGGAACAGGGGACGCTAACGGTCAGGCGTATCAAAACGCAAACGCCGGATTGAAGATGCTATCGCAGAAAAAAAGACTTAACAATGAGCTGTGCTCACACTGTACACACAAGACTTAGCAGGTGTTGAGGTATTCATTATCCGCTCGCATTAAAAGCTGACCAGTGATTTACTCAAACAGCTCCCACGGCACAACAAGCCGCGCATATACTGGCCACCGGCAGCACATAGACTGGCACAAGCAGCATACGATGGTCGATGAGAACCGTTAGTAAACTGCTTAAGCAGCAACGTGCGGTACCAGGAGGCCTGCCGCCCACCAAAAATAATATGCGATTGCAAGGGGTCGCGAGCGAGCCTAGCGGTCGCACCCAACAGGAAGGGAAGAGACCGGATATCACACGCTCTTACTCCTACGGCGGCGCGCGGCTTCTTCAGCGTCGAAAATAGCAAGCAACCAGAGCATACACACACGCGCGTACCTCGGCACGTGGGCCCATCCGTCTCTGCTGCACACACGCGCGCGCGCTCACCACAAAGCGGTCCATTGAGAACGGAGGCCATCCTCGCCCGCCGAAAGCACCTAAGAACTCGCCGCGTTTGCCCCCGTCTCGGTTAATTTCCTCCCCCCCCCCCTCTCCACGTGCCAGCGCACGCATCGAAACCAAACAGAGATAAAACGCACTGGAAGGGCATTAATTGAAGATGACGGAGCAGCTCGCGCTACTCCGTCAATGCGCGGTAGCACACCGACAAGTCTCTCATTCGCGTTCCTTCTCCTTTTCAAGCGCAATTAACCTCGGCGCAAACACGGGGAAGGCAAGCTAGGCCCCCGGCGGACTTCCACCTCGATGCGGCGCCATTTCTTTGACGCGCTGCTTTCCCCGCCTGTTTGTGTTCCGACATAAAGCGGCGGCGAAAGCGTTCGACGCCATGCGCCAGTGGCAGCCCCGCCGACGCTATCTATATTTACACACCCACAGGCGAAGAAGATGCAGCGGTGGTGTTGTTTTGAGGCGGCAAATTACCGCACGCTCCCCCCATCCTCACGCCCGCCCACCCTACTTCCACCTGTCAACCAGTCACGACCTCCCTTTTCCGATGACAGGAGCCAGCACTTCACTCGGTTTCCTCTTTTTTTTTTTGTCGTTTTGGTCGATCATGGGACCTTTAATCTCAAACGAGTTTGCAAGCCCGCTGTTCAACGCCAAGAAAGGGGGGGGGGGGCGAAGGGGGGAGGATGTCGCTTCGCTGAACAGCAACCGTGCTCCATCCACCACGCAGGGGGCGCTCTCGTCGCATCCCGCGTGCGTGCGACGCTTAAAACTGGAGCTGTCCCGGTGTCATCGACCAAGACGCAGTTTCGTTTAAGCGCCGGCGTAACTGTGTATAACAGTGTATAAACCATGGCGGTCATTAAGTGTTTCCTACGCTCGCAGAGCCTGCGGCGTAGGTCTGACTTGGACGCTGACCAATCTAGACTGCAATAAACTGCGCCGTGCTGGCGCTTTAGGCAAATCAAAGGAAGCCCGTAGCAGCCGCGCAAGTCTATTAGAACTGACAATGTGGCAGAATTCGGCGGTCTCCAGAATGGAAAACGGCCAACAGAGTTCGGGAACACCAAGAACTTCCACGCCATCTGACGTGTCGATCCCGGGTTAAACAGACTCGTTGGGATTCCCATCTTACTGCGCAAAATTCCACCCTAGTTCTTTCGTTCCTCCACGTTCGAAGCTATCATTTCGCTTTCCTCTCTGCAAACGGCCGAGCACCTACGCAGTCCACCCGACTGATGGCCCCGCACAAAGAGCGACCGAATACCAACGGTCAGCGCCGACGCCAATGCTGCCCAATGGACCCGTCTACGTAAATGCTTAAAAAAAAAAAGAACGAAAGGGGGGAAGCAAATGTAGCAGAACCCAGTTACGGCACGGTGGTGATGGGAGACATGGCCCAAACCCCGAGGGCGCCGTTTTTATCGCGCTAATGACGCGAACACGCCACGACGCTGCCGAGTCGGGCGAAGCAAACGGAGGGTGAGAGAGAGTCTCTCGAGAACCCGCAAACAGCTAGTCGCGGGCTGTGTGAAGCATGAACAGAAGAGACGCGGCCGAGAGGGGCGAAACAAAGGGGCCTGTTGGGGACGAGGAGAAGGGGGACGGGGGGGGGGAGCTAATTAAGCGCGCACGTCGACCGATCCACGCCGACTGAAGGAGCGTTCTCGTTTACCACGAACTTCTCGTTCTTTCTTTCTTTTTTCTTCTACCCAACTCCCTCCCACAGCTCAGGCCATCAAGGCATTAGATCGCCCAAGATCTTCACTGAGAAATTAGGAAGAAGGAAAGAAAGAAGGGAAAAGAAAGAAAGAAGGCCGGACCGAGCAGAGCGGCCTTAAAGATGCCGCAAAGCCGCTTCCCTTGCGGTGCAAGCGCAGGCCGCCTTTCGCGCAAGAGGCCGCAAGAAAGTATAGTGCGACGACCCGGCAGTCTCTCGTTGGCCCTCGCTCCCTTGCGCGACCACAGTGGCAAGGATTAGCTCCAGAGCAGGGCCATAACGAGCTCCATTAATCTTTAGGTTCTTCTTTACTTTGGAGAGGCAGATGGTTGTGAGCGGAGCGGTCAAGCCCGAAGCGATGTGATAAAATGATCAAGTCAGGAAAAAGGCGTAAACGGAGGAGGGAAAATGTTCGGAAGGTGGTAGCCTCGACATAACAGCTCCAAAAGGCCTAATTTATGCCCTCGGACAAATGTTAACGAAACATCAAACTTCACAAACCAACTCGGGGCAGTACTTTTGTTAGGTTAAATTTAGCCTCACATTCTCCTTGCCCGTGGTTAGCCGACACGTCGCGAGTCGAGAAAAAAAAAAGTAAAATGAGATGGAAAAATAGCGCCTAGGACGCGACCCAAGTTATTACGCTGCAACGCTGCACGCTATTGCAGTCTAGCGACGTGAAAGTAAGGCCTACAACAGCATGCCCTTCCGAACAGGCGACATTGCAGCGCAAAGCAGCAGCTGCAGCCAAACCATAAGCAAAACCGCAGAACAACTCGCGCCAAGCAGCCCAGCAGTAAACATTAAAAATAATAACAATATTTGGGGTTTTACGTGCCAAAACCACTTTCTGATTATGAGGCACGCCGTAGTGGAGGACTCCGGAAATTTTGACCACCTGGGGTTCTTTAACGTGCACCTAAATCTAAACACACGGGTGTTTTCGCATTTCGCCCCCATCGAAATGCGGCCGCCGTGGCCGGGATTCGATCCCGCGACCTCGTGCTCAGCAGCCCAACACCATAGCCACTGAGCAACCACGGCGGGTAGCAGTAAACATTGGCCGCGGCCACCGCAAACAAGTGTGGCTGGCGACGCTAAGGTGGGCCTTGTGTGCCGAGACACACTCGACACGCGTGCAAGCACTCCACATGCCCCTTGTTCTTTTTTTTTTCTTTAATGATAAACCATTGTATGTCCCGTTACGCCAAAATCCATCGGCGTAACCAAAAGATGGTGCCAAAAATTGCTAACGGCGCGAAGACTTAAAAAACAAGTGAAAAAAAAATGCTAGAATCAAGTAAATTAGTGGCTTCAGCACACTTCACCGAGGCCACTCTGGCTGCACGGTTCCGGCTGACTAAAAGTGTGCCTAGTAGGAGCGCTCACGAGCGTGCTCGTAACGTTCCCAGGTCTAGAAACGGTATAATGCTTTCGCATTCCCACATCTTTAAGTGTGTCTGCCGAACTTTTTTTCTCTCTCTCTCTCGTCCGCGCTCAGTGGCGCCCGAACGCCAACAACCATGGCAACCGCTAAAGTACGAGCCCGGGACGCACCGTCCCCGCCCAGATCATTCGTCGGTCAACCTCGCTGTCGTCTCGCGCGGCGGGCCTCAATCAGCGAAACCGAGGTCAATCGATGAGGGCGACCCCTTTCGCCCCCGACTATTAACTGCTACACGTCGCACACAGAAAAGGAAGAGAGAGAGAGAGAGAGAGAAGACTAAGCACAGTGCTTCGCTAATGAAAAGGGCTCGACATGCTTCACCAAAACGGCCGTGCCCCATGTATACACAAAGCGTGTTGCCCCAATTGCGACACAGGGACGGTTGGTACAATCCGCCTAGCGTTTCTTCTCGCAGCACACACGAAAAAATGAAAGCAAACACCAAAGCAACATGGCGCAACAAACGACCGCGCACGCGAGAGCAGTTCTCCGCTCTGTCGCACCGGGCTAGATGAAATGCGCTCGCGCCGATAAGCGCGGACACGCGAAGGAAAGAGAAAAAAAGGCAACGTTACGGAGTTTACGTTCTCGTTACGGAGATGCGTAATGAGGGACGCCGCCCACGTGCACCCAAAACGCGGTACACAAACGGCGGAACGCTGCGGTCCAGCGGGAATCGATCCCGCGACCTCAGACTCGACGACAGAACGCCACATCCATGCTGACGCCCACCACGGCAGATCGACGTGAACTAGGTACTAAAATTGCGTTAAGCCCCGACCACACGCAACCAAGTAACCAACACAGTTTCGGCGTCGTCAAGAGCACTGCGACGCTGGGGGTAGGGGGCATGTCGAAAGCCGGCCGACGTTCCTTGTTCAAGAACTTGTTCCTTGTTGTTGGCTCTTAGTTAGCTGAAGTGCGTAGCCAGCACTGTACCAAACCGGTCGCTATGGAAATAGGATTCACGATCGCCGCCGGCGATGGTCAGCGTCGGAAACGCAACAGAAGTTTCAACGGTGACACCAATACTAAGATTCCAGGACATTTCGTATCACCACAGGGAGACGCGTAAGGCTGTGCGGTATTACGGCAACCCGCTGCGCGTGCATGCACCACTCGCATTTTCGTTATTCCGTGCGTTACACCTCGAGGTGATGCGCCACGGCTGAAACGCACTACTTCATCGTCCGAGCACTTGCGCAAATTAATACCGCGTTAGATACCGCGCGTTGTCAGAAAGGTCACGTCCAGAGCGAAGCTGGCGAAGCTTCCTGCACCGCCTCTGCTGAAGAAAGATCGCGGGCAGACCACGAGCGTTTGCCACGACACGACGTCATTACATATTCCAACGGGCCGGCTTTATCAGCCCAAGGTCTCCCGCACACTGCCAAGTGCTGCTGCTACTACTCCGATCATTATCCGCTATCGCAAGCTGGATCTCATGTCTGCGAGGGCCTCGCCGGAGCGCACGCGCGCTGAAAACGCTGCCACTTCAACGGGATACAAATGGTGGCCTAGATAAGAGCGGCTACAGCCGCAGCCGCTTATCTTATCTCGACCGCCACTTGTATCATCTGCCTATACGACATGCGTGCACGCGTACACTCGCTGCATGCCGGCGCGGCACAGCAAGAGGACGCGCGATGGAACGCCCAAGCACACGCGAAATGTCGACACAGCCCGTCTACAATGAGAATGGGGAGAAAAAGCGGCTCTTCGCTCTATATTTTCATATTACGCAAACACAGACGTTAATCACACGGACGCCGAAGCACTATACGCTCAAGAATACACAAACAGACTGCACCACGTTCAATTCAGGGTTGCCGAAAAAAGGGGTGCCGAGTGCCGTATCGTGCGGATCGAACGACGTGAAGAAATTGGTGTCTTCGAGTGAGATACTTAAGCGGGAACACGGCTCTAGATCTCGTGTTCTTTTGAACGTTGACTTGTAATGTCCTTTCCCATTTACTAGTAATCGTATTCGAAAAAAAAAAATCAGCCCTGCCGCAAGTTCCAAGTGCTTGCTTTCGATTAATTAAAGAATATCTACGTACAAAGTACACTACAGCAAGCGGTAGAAATGTATCGAAAGGGAAGAGTTACTTACAGCGTCTCGTCTGTCCGCGAGGGCAGATTAATACCCCTGTAAAAATAAAAAATTGCCACCGGACCGCGCCACAAGAGGAACAATACCAAGTTATCGACCCCTTTTTTCGCAAGATAGACACCAAATAGCTGGCTCCTACCGATTCTCTTTTTCGGGAGTTTTATAAAACAGGTTTATTATACAGGAAAAAAAACGATACAGGTCGCACCGCACGCCATACCGCACGCCGCTACCACGGAGCGGACTATGTACTAGGTCGAAACGAAGCGGACCGGTTGCCAGAACTTGCAATATTCCAAGCGGCAGCCACGAAGAAGCATATTATAAAGTAGGCACTGGGAAAAATGAAATAAATAAATAAAGCGCATCGTGTTGCCAGCAAGCATGCATGTGCATAATTTCCTGCGCACTTTACCGAAGAGAACGAAAGAGAGAGAGACAGAACAGTGAAAAACGAAATCAAGAGCGGCGACAAGCTGAAAAGTGGTGGATCTTCGAAGAGAATGAGTTGCCTTCCACACGTAGTAAATTTATCGGGCGCACATAGGGAGCAAGACGTGTGAGGGTTGTGCTGGCGAATCAACGAAAGGGTGCACAGCAAGAAAACGAAGAAGCGCCTAAACGCACAGAGGGCCGACATATCAGCGCAGGCGGGAGACGCGGACACCAGAGAGAGAGAGAGAGAGAGAGAGAGAGAGAGAGAGTTGATGGGGGGGGGGGGTGCAGCTTTTGCCGATTCTGTGGGCAACGAAATATAGCTTCTCGACAAGCGATGGGCCCGGGGAGAATATCCATAGAAACAAAGGAAAATATGCTATTAAAAAAAGATGACACTGCTAAATTATGTTTCAGGACAGATTAACGCAATATGAAAGCCAGACACGGTAAAGAAGTACGAGGGCAGAAATGTAGAACGGATAGATCACATAAGACAAAACAGCAACAGATCGAGGAAAAAAAAATAAGGTGAACATAACTGCAATTATTGGGATCCTTGTATCCACAGTCAACTGTGAGAAGCAGAAAAACTGTCATAGACAGAGAAAGAACCCGCTAAGCAGCTGTGTGTGTTCGCGCCTTGTCCCTCTACGGTCGCAGAACTTGACCACCGACAACAAGCCACGGGGGATCCCCGAGTTACATCTGCGTCACTGACCTCACGCGACGTTAAGGGGATAAGGTGGTATCCTGCGAGCGGATTTGCGCTGCCAACCGCGAGCTTTGGAATGAAGATTATTGAGGAAAAGCAGAAACTACACTACACCCCACGCCACCATGCGCCGTGCCTGTCTCACCAGCATGGCGAGCGGTAATAAAAGAGAGAGAAAAGCCACAGATATACTACTATGCGGAGCGGAAAAGCCCGGCGAACGAGCAGCAAGACTCCACCCCACGGACGAAGCCCTGTTAGCTGGAGACAAATTACCCGAGGGTTACTTTCCAGAGAGAAGTCATCACACGCGCAGAAAACGTGTTTCCAGCCCCGCTAGAAAAAGAAAAATCGCAGAGGATTACGATACTCCCTTAAAACGAAATTTGTGCGCAGCTCTGTACGTGTTCTAGTTTGCAATTTATTACGCGCGATTTATTAGGTATTTAGCACGCGCAATTTATTGGCTGGCGCGGAGAACCTACGACGTGCGGCCCGCTGCAAACGGAGCGAAGCGTTGCAAAACAAGCAAGACTCGAGCGATAGCGGTCAGCAGTCGGCGAGCGTCGAATATCTGATCTGCGGGTCAAGCGCGTCGTCATTTTTATAATGCGCGACTCGTCGAAGGTTACAGAGCAATCGCAGGTGCCCGCGTGGCGTTCAGAAAGTACTACACAATTCGCGTCGCGCATACAGTCACGTTAAAACCGTTTTCGTGACAACCAACAGATAAAATTATGGCATTCGAGAAACTTCGCTTACATGCATGCGAAAAACAAAGCACCCCTTGCACCCACATAAGGGTGTGAAATGTTTGCTCGCGGTTGCTAGCTTCATTGTTAAATTCCTGTCGCACATTCGTTCCCAGCGCCCCTATAGGCAAAAAAAGTACTGAGAAAGAAATGTGGAAAAAAACGTTAGCCACGAATGTTTGCTTTCCGCGTTCACACGTGCAATCCCCACCGATTGAAGGACGAGCACAAAACAGCGCGCACGTCACTATGTATTTATTTACTTATATTGTTTATTTAGACATACTATGTGTGCAATTCTCTTCAGAGCTGGCCAGCACTTCATGCGGCTCTAAGATCGTGTACCGCGTTATCTCCGAACGAGGAAGAGGAGGAAAGGTTTGTTTGTAGCGGTGGCTCGATAACAGCACACACACACGCACGCACACACAGGACAACGAGGACGTTCAGGTATCGCAGGCACCGCCGATGCAAGCTTGGCCTAGCGTGGGTAGAATGACTGCACGGGCGGAGTGCTATACTGCAGCTCGCCGACACACAGCCTCTCCCGGTGCCACAGAGCTCACGTGTACCGCGGGGAGAGCTCGACACGCGCGAAATCGAATGTGTCACACGATGTCGGCGCGCTAATGCCTCAGAAGGGAACGGAACGCCTTCCGTGGGCTTCTCGGGTGCGGAACTTTATCAAATGCCTTTAGAATATCGATAAGCAAAACAGCTAAACACGGCATAGAACTGCGAGCCAGTACAGGCAGAGGTAACTGTGCAATAATAGCGATAGAAATATCGATGAAGAAAACATTTCAAAGAGAGAGGCAGAGGGATGATCTGCGAGAGCTGCTTCAAAGGGGGAGACCAACAAATATAACGGTTGATTCCGGTGCCCACAGCATGACGTCGTCCTCGGAACAACATCAAAAACACGTGCACAAGGCAATCGAATCATGCGAGTGTTCGCAGTTCTGAGGTGGGGATCAGCGTCGTCTCCAGCGCGGAGCACGGAACGTGGGACAATGCACGCGAGGCCGCACGCCATCCGTCACTGCGGGCGACGGCGGACGACGGCGGTTAAAGCGGGCGAACGCAAGAGCGCGACCCACACGCACTTCCGCTGCCCATTAATTCACCCATCGGTCTATATACATTCTGGGCGGATACAGAGCCGCCGACACAATGGCCGAGGGCATTTTTCTTTCCCTCTCTCTCCCCCCCTTGGCGGTTCGATGCAAATGTGCCGACAGGAACGCAATTCATCTTCAGCGACTCAGAGGGAGCGGGTGGGAGGTGGTATGGTCTGCCACGATAGAGATAAGGGCGTTGCGGGACCAGCGAGACAGAGATTCGCTCTTTCTTTTTTTTAAAATATAACCTGATGTATCGAAAAGCACATACAATTCAGACACCTGTTAGGGGCTTCAGTACCACTGTCGAATAATGAATCTACTAAATACTCAATACATTCCGGAAACAGCCTCGGTAAGCAAGGGGTTTGCGTACAGTTTCTCGCCTAAAACCATCTCTCATAGTAGCCGGACTAGGGACCCCTGCAGCTCTCACTCACCCTCTTTTTTTGAACACTAATAACTCTCTCTCTCTCTGGAACGAATTACGTACAACAATCTTTGATGTCAATGTCTACGTGCACGAATTCACTTTCGCGGCTGCCAATTTTCGTGTCATGTAGATGTAATAAATTTCGAATATTTGGTTACCCTTTTCTGTGTTCCTCTTTGTACGAACCAAGTCCCTAGCTAGGAAGCATAAATCCTAGACAAACATTCATATCCATTCTAGACAATTGTAAAAGCCGTAGCAAAGTACTCGCAAAGTCCGCAGGCCACGTGTTTTGGCGGCGACACGCACACAAAAAGAAAAAAAAGAAGAAAAAAACGGTAACACATTTCTACGCTGTCAACATGACATGTATGTCCGTTGATAACTCCCTACTATTCACTGCCCACGACACGGCGATGAAAAAGAAAAAAAACGAAGACATTGTCAAGCCGAGCTAGAGCGGTAGTTTATGTCGATTTCCATTAAAGGCTTCTCAAATGCACAGTACAAAAAAAAAGAAAAGGAAAATGGGGCGCAACGACGAAGTCGTCTACGAAATCCGGACGACCGTAAAAGACGACAAAGCCAGACCTCCGCGGGTACTCGTCGCCGCTTTCTAAAAGGTGGGAGAGAGACAACCGGCCTTCCTTCTCGGTCGGCACACACAAAAGGGAGCAGGCTTTTCGTAACCGCGGCGAAATGTCGGCGCTTGATCTATATATTGCGGCCGCAACTCTCCCGTATACATTCGCCACGTTTACGACCGACTCCCGCAGACGCAATATTTATACTCGGGACAAAAGACGTGGAACGGGGTAGCCCACAACAGAAGCGCGCAGATATAGAGACCGCACAAAAGCGCTCACCGCGGGAAGTCTTTATTCGGGAACGGGGGGCCATCAGCCAAAACAAAGGGCCTTCCATTCCAGTACCTTTTTTCCCCCAAGTTCCCAACCTCGTGGAGATGGAAAAAAATAAAGGGAGAGCAAACGGGGACAGGTCGTGCTTCCTTATACGAGGGACAACGGCTTCTTTTTCGTAACTTTCCCGCTAGGGAAAGACGATCTCGGCTTAACCCGCGCACAAACTACGCAGTCGACGCCCTCTCCTCCAAGATCCCGCCGCGAAATCGAAACGACGGTCATCAGGCGCTGCCCACCTTTCGGAGGCGATTGCTGCTAGCTGCCGCTGCTTGCCTCGCGCGATGACTTTCGCAGGAAAAAAGAACGCCCCCAGCTAGCACTAAGTAATAAAAAAATCAACGTCACTGTCATCGTAACCGCGGTCGAGAAAAGCAGACAAGATTGAGAAGAGACAATAGGTACAACGCCCACAGGAAGCTAACCACCATTGATTCTGGAGTAACGTATAAACAAGGCGTCTATCAACACTTCCAATTTCCCTGAGTGTTCAAGGTTTTCCCCGAGTGACACGGAACGTTGTTGTATGTGAAGACAGGTTGAAACCATGTCGCCCGATGTTATCACTCTCCCGTAATTACCCGACTTAATCCAATTTGAATAGTAAGGAGTAACGTCCATTTTACTCAAATAAGAACAGAAGGGTCAGAAAAATTAAAATGCACAACAAATTCGACAAAAATGGTTAACCCACTGCAAATCGAGTCGAACATGAAATACGAATAAAAAGAGATGCATACAGGAACGAATATTTTCGAATATGAGTGATTTCTATCAACTCGTAGCAAGCTAATTTGTGTGAGGCCCGCAATTTGTCAAAAGTTTGATCCCCTTTCAGCAGCTCGAAAGTCAACCTCAACTATCCTGACGTACTTCTCAAGCCCACGCACTCAGTGTTGCGTTTCACTGTTTTAAAGACTTTATTTTGGTTCGGATGGGAGACACCTGCATCTGCCTCAGCCAACACTTTTGTTTTTTGAGCTCAAGCTTCTTTAAAGACGGGGCGGCACATTCGGCAGAAAATGACAGTTTCGGTAACTGCACGCGCGAATGCACGACGTGGGAACAAGCAGACGAAACGGAAGTACATCTCTCTCTTACTGCGGTGCGAAGTAAATAAAAAATATGCATACATTCGGTTTGTGTGTTTTATTATTTCTCTAAACTTTAGTTCGTATATTCTAGCAACATATTACACAAATACCATATGCTGGCTTGAATAATTCTCGAAGTCACGTCTCACCACAAAAGATGTCACAGCGCGAACACGTGCACGTAGGCGCACTAGCACGTCATCCTCCGGCTTGGAGTGCGCCGGCCGCGAGAAGGGAAAACGGCGTTCGGTTTGAAATTTCAGATCTCTCTGCGGCGCGTAGCGATGGAATACTTTGCAGACAGTCGTTATTGCGCATTGTATGCTCTGCGCTTGTCAGCTCAAAATGACCAGAACTGGTGAGGGGCCCTTTAAAGACTGAAATCGCCACAGGCACGCCCGGAAAAGCTTGGAAGGCCTGCCAATACACTTATGCATATCGGAGCTCGCACTGCGACATGAGACGGCGGGTGCACGCGTGTATAGTTAAGGAATACATACTGTGTCCCGTGCCAATTGCCCCTTCTTACGCTTTTTAATCTTCGCCGCAATACTTCGCGCATGCTTCACCGCGCAACTCTGCTGTATCGAGGGGAAGATTACTTTCGGGAACCGGCATTATGCAACGCGCCGTGCTTTCCGAGTTCCGAAGTCAATCGCGAGGATTATGAAGGCGGAGTCGGTGCTGTTGGTGACAGCGACGAGTTATTTCAATGAGAAAAACACGGCTCCGAATGGCAATATGCTTAATAGCGAACGTCGAAGCAGCTAGGCCTAGCCTAGCGTTGCTACGGCTGCCAGCGGATCTGCACATGCGAGCGCCGCTTCGAGGCGGCGAGATAATGAAAATGGCGGCGGTGGTGACTGATTAATGCCGTTTCGGACTTGCAGTCACGGCGAAAAGTCAGAAAAATTGGCCGGCGAAGGGCTCTTGCGTCCGAAATTTCGTACGTTCTTAGCCATTGGGGTACGTGGCGATGCTGCGAAGCCGTCCGAATTATCGTGCATTAGCCGAAAGATCGGGCGCCCCGAAAATCGGTCCTCGACGGCACACTGGCAACTCCTCCAGCCGACGACACGGCGTCAAAGACTATTCGTTACGATTCCTCTCTTGTTACTCGAGTCAGCATTTGCGCAACTTTCGTTCCCTTTCATTAAAATAACAGCTAATTTTTCGTGATTGAAGCACAAATTGCCTGCGGTTTCCTTGAGTATTTCGAGACTATTCGAAATCCCTGAGAATTCCCGGTCTTCCCGGTTTGTAGACATTCTGTTAACGCAACCCAGGGAACGATAAAAAAAAGAAAGAAAAGGCACAAAAAAGAATCAACTGATCCATATGTAAGCTGATCAACCTACCGCTGAGAGCCCAGAATACTTTCCCTGTCCATATAATCTCTGACAGCGCGAGCTTCCGCATTAAAAGCGGAACTCTGCGCTGTAACGCGACGCGGTTACGAAAGACAATTGGCAACACTGCTTGCTTAAGCGCCGATGCACTCGCAACCCCAATCAATACGAGCCACCACGGTTAAAAATAAAAAAAAAAGCACGGAACTCGTATTGGGTTGCGGAACTAACGCTATTCGCGTAAGCGCCATAAATTCCCACGCGGAGAAACTTCGCACACGTTGCACAACGCAAGGTGCCACAGCGTGCCGCCAACTGCTCGCTCCTTTATAATTCAGTTACGAAAGCGAAAGGCGCAATCGTGCAGCGCGATGTCTCCGCCTACCCTTTCACCTTCTCCAATTGTCTCTCTCTCTGTATGTGGAGGATGAAATTTCTCATCGACCACGGAAGACGCAGAATAAACACGCACAACAGCGCTGGCAGAAGACGCGTTGTTCTCGCGGTGACAAAGACGCGAATGCATGCGAACAAACGACCGGTCAGGAAATAGCTTCACTCAGAGCGAACTTTACCCAGAGAAGACAGGAACACGCACTCCCCCCCTAATTTGTGTGTGTGTGTGGGAAGGAAAGGAGGCTGATGGAGTAATTTCCACACAGCCTACATACACTGTCGTTCCTGCACATATGCGCCAAGTATTTCGAACAACCGCGCGCCCGACGGAACCAAAGATGCCCCGGCACGTGAGGTAATTAATGGAGGGCTCATTACACCGTAAGGAGACGAGACACTTGAATCTGCCGATATTACCTGCATCCTCGCGCAGCAATGAACGCCGATTCTTATTATTTCAGAATAAGCATGATTTTTTTTTTCTTTACACTTCCATTGCGACCTGGTCTGTTTTCGATGCACAAGCGTACTTTCGCGCGCTGGCGCCTGCTTTACAAGAAACTGTGCCTGTCTTCTCCGTATTCCCATTTTGCTGAGAAAGACGATATTTGCCATCCGATCGTTTGCCTACAACGTTTCGAATATTTTTCTCCCCGTGAGGAGTTACTATCCCTGTGAGATAGTAGTGACAGATGGCGGGTTCGTGCGAGATCCATAACCGGGAACGCGGTGCCCGGATGCTCCGGTTTTCAGAAGTGCGAGTCAAACACGCGCTCCCCCCCCCCCCACAGATTAGATAGATAGATTAGATAGATTAGATTAGATAGATTAGATAAGATAAGATAGATTAGATAGGTAGATTAGATAGATATATAAATTAGATAAGATAAATTAAGATAAATTAGATAAGATAAATTAGATAAGATAAATTAGATAAGATAAATTAGATAGATAGATAGATAGATAGATAGATAGATAGATAGATAGATAGATAGATAGATAGATAGATAGATAGATAGATAGATAGATAGATAGAATAGAACCGGACGGAGCAAATGAATTCGGAGGTCCGGAGTGACGCACGCACATGAAACGGGGAGCGGCGAGGTGAATGCCGGCGCTTATTTCAAAACTAAATCACCTCATTCAGACATCGACAAAGAGCCGAGAGGAAACTTCGATCCGAACACCCTCCATCCGTAACATGGAAACCTTTGACACACACACACATCCGTTGCGGCGTCCGCGCAAGGGAGACGGCCGAGTTCCTGTGTCTGCAGGAATGCGGGAGACGAATTTCGGCCCGACATGAAAGAGAACGCCTCGTATCGGCGACGATTAACACAGTGAGAACGAGCTTAATCACTTGATTGGACATGCAGTCCCGTATGAATGTTCGTAATGCGCAAGCCTTTTCAATAATTCCGCTACCCGAGTTTTCGTATTGACACAATGAGGAGAAGGCATATGGACGATGAATGAGGGGGCGCACTCATTCATTTAAACGCTGTGCAATTTCAAGTATAACGAACGCAATAACGACCCAGATAAAGCAAGTGAGTGGTACATGCGAGAGTTCGCATTAATTTAGAACGGCAACGAGTGCATTATAATCTATTTGGCTGAACAAGTGTCACGCCCGATGTTTATTTTTCTTTCACTTCACAAACTTTCTTGTATGACGTAATCACGGCTAATAACTGCTGTATCCGTTGCGCGAACTTATTGGACGGAAATTCTGTGCGAAGCTTTTTATCGCAAATATATAAACTGTGAAGTTCAAATTTCCCTCAGCAGGCACAAAACCGCAGCCGAGCTTCTTGAATTTACATTTTTCCGGAACTGGTTGCGCTGTAACATCATCGTCATCAGCGTATCTTTATGTCCACTGCCAGGACGAAGGCCTCTCCTCCCAGCGATCTCCAATTACCGCTGTCTTGAGCTAGCGGTGCAACTATTTGACTCCGACTCGAACGGTTCGCGCACACAGCGACAAGGCGCTCGTGAAAGTCACGGGCGAAAGGAAATCTCCTCCGCCATTAGATAAAGAGTTCAGGCGCGTGGGAGTAAGAAGTAGAAGTGGTGCTCGTCGAGATCCAAATGGAACGCGTGCATACACACAGCGTACAATTGCATTCGCTTTGGCTGCAAACGACGCAGACGCCGTCATTCTTTGTAAAACCTAGCGCTGCACGTGGGACGTCATTCGACAAAGCCGCGCGCGTACGCTTTAAAGGGATGCACGCTGCGTAGTCTCTCTTTAAAGATGCCACGACGTCTCCCTCGCGAAAGGGTGAGCGGCAACTAAAAAGAGGAGGAGAGCGCGCTATGCGAAGGGCTTTCAGAAAAACGACTGCAAGGGCACGAGCTCCGGTGATCATTCGAAAGCGTCGCGTCCGCGGCGGAGATAGCCAAAGAGCCCGGAAACCTGCCACGTCTGCGCTCTTATCATGCGCTCTTATCACGTTTTCAGGCGTGCCGCCTCGGGCCCGTCCCGCTCACACTGGCCACTCTCTCTGGTTTTTAACAGGGGAAGATAAGAGTCGCCGCTGCCGACGAGCCGACTCGGCTGAAGTGGTCCGTCGTTCAGAGGCGCGACGGGGCATGGGGAAACACTAAGCCCGGCTAAGACGAAGGGGAAAAAAAAAAAGCTCGTCGTTATCCCGAAGACGCCGGTCGAGAGATACCAGAGACGGACAGCGAACACTATTCGTTCGAGTGACGGCACGCACGAAACTTATGTAGCTACGCGTACGCTGCCAGTGTTAGCAATGTTTTTATGAGGTTTTTTAAGCGCCAAAACCGCGTTAAAGAAACGCAAACGAGGTAGAATGGCGATTACTGTGGTGGGACAGGCTCCAAAGGGTACAAAAGAGTTTTAGGAGTGCACGGTGTTACGCTAGTGATAACCTCGATGAGGACGGCATTCTCTGTTCCTCTTCATTATGATAGTTAAAGTGCATGGGAAAAAAAACTACATCAGACCACGTGAAAAAAAAAAATAAGGGTCGACTACAGGCGTGCCACATCTTTTTCCCCGCGCTAGCCAAACAAGCACGCACAAACCAGCAGACGCGCAAACTAGGCAAAAAGGAAACGCGCGCCCGGACACAAGCGAGCGGGACGCGTGGATGGTAATAGTTCGAAGAAGCGCCCGCGTACAACCGCGCGAGTGTGTGTCGGGCGCATTCAGCAACGCTCGCCAACAGCGCTTGTACCAATTGCACGTCCCGGCGCACGCGCCCGACTCCTACGCAATCGAAAACGACAGGCGGAGGGGGCACGCGCGATAGCGTTCCGACGCGCAAGCAAGCAAGCAAGCCAAGACCGTCACGAAATGGCAAGGAAACGTGAAAGTGTCAACCATAACTGCAGGCGAGGCGTGCTCGTAAACGAGCGACAGACTTCTGCATTACATTTTCTTTCTTTTTTTCTTGTTTCACTCCGGCACTCTTGCTGTCCCAGTTAGCGGCTAGGAATAAAGACATTCGAGAGCGAGTCAGTCAAGTAAAAAAAGAAAAATAGAGCCAAGCAAGCTGTCCGCCTTCCGTGACCATTGACCCGAAAAGGATGCGCCCTCAGGAAGCGAAGAAAAAACAAACAAACAAAGACGCACAAACAAAATCACGTAGACGTCAGAGCCGAGCGACAGCTCGTGTTTTTTTCTTTTTTTAGTGGAGTTTTTCTCAAGCGGTGAAACAACACCCGGCGACGCAAACCGAAACGGTTGCCGCAGCCGTCGCACCGACAGGCCCGCTAAGTTAGCACTGTCAATCCAGACACGGAACAAGGACGCAGAACACTAAGTACGGTCGAAATAGAATGGCTAAGACACTCGCTAGAAGTAATATAAAAGCGGCGGACGCCTAGCGACACCGCACGCAGCTTCAGAGAAGAGCTCGAAAATCATTACGCCGCTGCTTCGGATTGAAGGTGCCAGTGCATCCCGAAAAGTAACAATGGAAAGAAAACAGGTTTCTGGCATCGCGCTAGAAGGTCGGGAACCGTTGCGAGTAGTTTATAATAGGAGCAGGCAAGTGCGTAGACAACGGTGTTGCCTACGCACTCGCCTGTACCTAATATAAGCTACTCCCGACTCATCCGCTAAGCCAACGTCAGAGACTTTTGCGCAGGTCACAGCTTTCGACGCTCCCCTTACCCAATGCCTCATACGAGGCCTATGAGAAAATTATAAATAAGGAATAAGAATGAACTTCTTAGAAAGTATCGAGAATAAACGCATAGCCACTTCTCCAAATATTGTGACACACAACTCCAGAACTCGCCTGCATCTTCGATGACTACATCTGGCAGGTCGCTTCAGTCCTTTGAGCCTCACTATGCTAGCAGAGGCAACAAATTCCGCCTCTCGTCGCAGAGAGAGAGAGAGACACAGAGAGAGAGAGAGAGAGAGAGAGAACTCGGAACGCAAGATTGGAATGCCTAAAAGCAGGAGGGGGGGATAAAAACGCAATTGAGGGACAAGAGGAAACGAAACGCGAGAACCATCAAAAAAGCAAAAGCGCGATATCGACTCGACTACTACTGCTTACAGATGACGGGACTGGTGAGCTCCGCATTCCCGAACACTGGTGCGCAAACAAGGCAGGCACGCAGCGAACCTGAACAAACAGTTTCTCTCCTGTTCGAAGAACAAGCGTCTGAGAAATGAGGAAACCGGCGAACGCTCGGGCAAAGCGAAATTTGAATCAAGTATTTGGAGCATTCGGGGCGTTCCCATTTTTCTTTCATCGTCAAATGTCCACAAATAAAGAAGAAAAAGTTATTACGGCACGCGGCTGCAATGCCGTCTATTCCCTGCTACACGGACGCCGAAGGCACAGCGTGCTGCTCACCGCTTTGACGACGCGAGCTCGTCTTTCTGTCGAGGCTGGCCGAGGAATAACAATGTTGAAAGAGCTGAGCAGCAACCTCGTCAAAACGGGCGCGCAAGGATTTTTCGGAATGCCGCGCAGGAGACATTTCGAGGCCTCTCCGCGCAAGAGCGACGAATGCGTAAACACGAAGCAACAAGTTCGCTCGCCGAGTTTCAGGTCGAGAAGTGACAAATCCAGGAACGGCTCGAGGGTTGATCGAGAGAGAAACGTCTGTCAGATGCATCGAAACACGGGCGCAGCCGTCAGAAGGACATCAGCGTTCCTACACAGGCGAACGGGCGCAGCGGTTGCAGACACGTGAACGAACGGGCTCTCGAATTGAAAAAAAAAAAGCACGAATATGAAAAAGGAAAGCCTTCCGTGCTTCACAATAGAACATTCGAGGCCTATTATCTCTGCACGCACCCGGATCGATAATAAATGTGGCCGATATACGCCTATCGCAGCTGCAGACAGCTTCCACCAGCCTTGAAACGAGCGCGGCTGTCACGATTCGTGCCTCTCTCTCTCTCTCTCTCTCTCTCTCTTTCTCCAGTGCGTGCGATAGTACCGAGCATTCGCGTACGCCCGCGAAAGTGGCATGCAGCAGAACACTAGACGAGCACACCACATTGCCTATACGCCTTGCAGGCAACTGCGAGATCGATTTAAATGGAGTGCTGGGCCTACAACGTGTACACATAAAACAGGAAAAAAAAGAAAAATAAAACTGAATACGCGCGTACAGTCTCGTTTGCTCCTGCCTGAGTGCGTGTGGTGCCACCGATGCGTACCTTGCTGCGGCACCGTGCCTCGAGTTTCGGGGAAAGGCTGACGCCAGAGAAAGCGGGTACGTGGCGCTTCGTACATCGCAAAAGTACGAAGGAAGTGACATCGTCGCAGATGTCGCAACAACGCGGATAGGCTCATCGAGGGGTATGTACATCCCACGTGTGCGAGTGGTTCCGAACGCGTCGAGATGCTGTGTAGTACTGCCCTCGCCGTCGGTATCGGTACGTGTTGCCGCATTTAAAGGAAGCACACTCCCTTTTCCATCCCTTCACAAATGCGACTAGCAAGACAGGTCGTAAAGTTTTTAACACACGTACACACTCGTATGGATCGGCAGGGAAATGACGCGCGATGCTCGTGGGAAAGAGGCGCGAAATAAAAATCCTTTTCGCGCGGCATCTTCTTCCACGGTGCGTCCGCGAAGCTGTACTTCCGGCACCGCTTCAGAACCTGCTCAATTTGGATTTCGCCTGCGATTACGTAAGGGCGCGTTGAGCTGCGAAATGCGTCGACGAAAGGCGCCGCCGCTAACCAGTCCGAATGTTTATTCCAATTTTTTTTTTCACCGCACCCGCGACACAAAAGCATGCGCCAAGGGCTCTCCGAATACTTGGAAGACTTGGCTGCACTCGAAACCTTACTCTCATTTGAAAACAAGGGGAGGAACACAAGACCTTCGGTGTCAGTCTCTGCACTTCCGTTTCCGCGGTAAACGCCAGAGGGTAAGAAGGTCGGCTAACGCAGGAACACTCGTTTAAAGTTAAGCCTCAGTGCCTTGGGAAAGGGTGGGCACTAACGAGCCAAAACGACTCGGGCAGACAAATAATAAACACTCGCGAAAAAATAAATAAATAAATGGATAGATAAACTCTACTAAAAGGAGAACAATGCAGAGACAAAAGGACCCCCAAGAAGTGCAAGAATTAAAGTAAGAAAAAACGAGCAAGGTGAGAACCGCACCACTGAAGTGAAGAGGAGGAGAGAGGCGGCCACTTAGGTAGCGCGCAAACCCCGGGGACAAAAGCCCACGTGATGCCAGGTGCGAGCGAACCTACAGCGTCGACGACTCTACAAAGTCTACTTCGCAGAAAAGGCGGCACGCGAGCTTAATTAATTACTGCGCCGAGGCGATCAATGCCCACAATAAGCTAGTTGTCGGCTTTTTCGCCCTGGAGCGGCGAGAGAGAGACCAGACGTGCGAGCAAAGCTACGCGCCTTTGTGGAAGCTGTAGGCTGGATAACTAAGCTTAGCGTTAATTGCTGCGCGACTGACTAAACGACCGACAAATCCTCAGTGTCACATTAACGTGCTCGGCATATGGGACCCGATGGGGAGTAGAGATCACAGAGGAAACCCAGGTGCGCGGAAGTGCGCCACCTTACGCTTCAAATTTAATCAGAGACGCGAGGGGATTAGGCCACACTGCACGCTTGAAGAGTCTTTCCCACAAAAGCGCGAGCGCAGGTGGGTGTTACAGCCACTTTATCTAGGTTCCTCCAGGACGCTTGCTTAGAAACTTGCGACATTTCGGCAACGACAGCTGCCCGCGTCGTTCCAAACGTTTTTGAAGGATATCGCTGCAGGTTCTGAGGCCAGAATCACTGCCCCGCTTAATGTCGGGCGCCATCTTCCCCTCGATACGCACGCCACCTGGGGAGAGAGTGAACTTGTGTTGATGCCAGCAATTACGGGGGCAGCCTCCCTCCGCCTAGCAGACGGCCGAGATACCCCGTGTATCAGCGGCTGCCTCGGCTAGCTGTACGGCCCAGACCTGCTGGTGTGTCGCTGGTCTAAGCTGAGCAGGAGGGTCTCCCTCCCACTGCTGCCGGGTCTGAATTTCGCGGCCCTCGCAAGGAGCTGCCTTCGAGCATGCACATAGAATATGCGGGAGATCCCGCCCTACCCTTACATAATTTACACTCAACAGTGTATTGCCCTGGATAGAACCTGCTGCAGGCCACCGACATAGGATACATGATTGCTTGCAGGAAGCGCAAGGCCGGGAAAATTAGAAATCAGAGCGTAAATTCCGGGCGTAGAATTGGGAAGCGACCGACTGCACGTGCGCCGTTAAACTGTGGCGTTGACAACGCAAACGTTACTTAGCTAAGCCATGGTGACGGCTTCCCCGCGGTGCATGGGTGCTTTCGGACAACGCGGCACTGCAGGGCCGCCTAATAATCACACACTGGGGCCTTCCTCTCGGGAACTTTGGCCTCGGGATGAATTATACGTTACGCTGCGCCGTTCGCACGAATGGCTCGATGAATACGTAACGCGGCGAGCATATAATAACGGCGCGTCGTCTCGGAATAAGCCTTCGCACCCAATCCGTGGCAAGAGATTCTCTGCTTGGCTCATTTGTTGCGTGCAGCGACTCGTGTGTTTTCTTTCACCGCAAATAAAATGACGAATAGGGTTGTACACGCGTACGGACACCAACAGACAGAACGGTGCGCGACTTCTAAGCGTAGTTTTTATCTTAACCCTGTAATGCTCAACGTACATGTATTTTACGCAGGCACGGGTTATTTCAATTGAAATTCCGATTCAACCCAGATCCTATAATAACGCTCTTCTACGCTGGGGCGAGTTTTCAGTTCTTGATATCGGCAACCGAACCGCTCATTATTCACTGTACTAATTAAGTTCCACTGTACTAACAAAAATCTCCTTTTTTTCTGTAGCAAATGCACAGCGAGAAATGAACGCAAACAGGTTCTAGTTTTCCTTTGAGCGAAACTCGGCGCAGCGATCGTTTGCCTTCCCTTTTGTTCCGCCATTTGCCAGATTTCCTCCCGTTTAACAAGACGGCCGTACGCGCGCGCACTCTACACGCTAAGAGCCGTTTAATAAAACCCACACGCAAGGAAGGAGCGAACCGTCGTCCCCAGCGCACCCACGACTCTTGCGCGTCTCCCGTACTCGTCGTTACGCGCGACTACACACGCACAATTCTCGACGCACGAGCCAACCACCATCGCCTCGCGAGGGTACAGTTCGCAACAAGCCTTCCAGCGGGCTGCACGGCATTACAGAGAGGATGCGCAGGGAGGCCTTCTTCGGCCCAGATGCCAAGTTGGGTCCATTATGCGTGGGCCCTCGCGCGCGCGCCTCCGCACTGAATGTTTTTGTGCTACGTAGACGCGCGCGCGCGCGTATTACAATACCGGCCCGAGGGCGCCACGAGTGGAAGCGCGGAGCGGGCCGCATTGTTCTCGGCGAAAACCGCCCAAGGGTGATGACGACGACGACGAACCGTGGAAAAGGCGCCGGCACAATGGGGAGCGATTGTTTTGCGGCAGAGCGGGGATGGCGGCGACTCGCTCGCCGCATATCTCTGGGTGATGTCCATGCCCGCGAGGAGGCACCGATATATATTCATATACATACATAGAGGGCTGGCTGTCGGTAGCAAACGCCAGTTGTGTTCGACGGCGCCGATTGTGAAACGAATCGTCCGGAGCAGCACAGATAAAAAAGCGCAACGAAACACCCCTCCGGAGAGCGGTTCGCAAAAGGTCACCGATCTGCGCACGGCAGCTTCGTAGACCGCAATTGAAAACGGTGCCCGAGGGGGCAATTGTGCGCGCATGCATTGTAGCTCCGGGGCGAACTAGGCGTAAGGCTTCGCTCGTACGGTTTCCATCTTGCCATGCAGGGAAGACAGTCGCACGCAGCGAGCGCGCCAGTTTGCGCGATGTTTCTCCTGTGGCAGCTACAACCGCTTGCAGAGGCTAGAGAGCAGATCATTTAGACAGTTCTGCACGAGACATCCAGGGCAGAGTGCTGAACCAGCACGTACTAACCAGCCCAACTGCCCGCGCCGTTAACTCACGGACGCTATCGGAATATTCAGCGCTCTAGGCGGCCCCGTTCACCCATTTGGCACGCTGTGCTGCCCCGCTGAAAGGAAATTTTCCTTTTGTTCCTTTATTTTACCGTCTCGAGTAACGTACAACGATTCCGTGTCTGCAGAAATGATAACCACTAACAAAACCAGGTCGAAATATTCGTCTAGTTGCTTCAAGTTACGGAGGAAGAAAAAAAAAATAAAATGCGAGCGAGTAGAGCTAACGAAACACCACCAAACCAGGAGAGTGCTTCGCATCGAGTGCCACGATAAGCGTGCTAAATAAGTCCCGACGTTCATCGACACGCCGGGTCGCGTGTCAGATACCACACACCGCGTTACGTCCCAACTCTCTCTCTCTCCCTCTCTCCACAGAAGCCGACTGGGACAAGTAGCGCCGTCGCAACCCCTAAGGCGGCACTGAAGCCCAGCCAAACGTGCACGCGGTATATCTTCACGCCGAGATTACGCAATACGCCAACGCGGAAATGAGCCCGCCGTACGCCGGCAGAATCGACAAACGCCTACTGACGAGGACGGGCACACACAAAAGGCCGGCACGAGCCGTCTCAAGGACAGCTCGCGCGGGTAACCGGGTGGCCGACAGAAAAAACGAAGCGGCCAGCCGGCCGGCCGACCGTGCTCCCGCTCGACGAAGGAGGAATCCGTAATGACGGCACTAAACCGGAGCGGGGGCCCCGCGAACTGCCCGGGCAGACCGCGCTAATAGCCTGCCTGCTGAGTGCGCGCGCACTACCGGCATCGGCCTACGTGCACGACACGGTATAATAACGCTCTCGTGAGAAAGCCCGCGCCAGCCTGCGCACGCGTCGACTACCGGGACGAACCCAACACACACGCCGGAGGGGGCTCGCAAGGTCCACGGATTAGATAACCACGCAGCACGAAGCAACGGCCGCACCGCGCTCGCTATCCCTGTTTGCACTCGAGCCGCCCATCGCCGCACGCCGCACCGCACGCGTGCGGTCGCGGGAAAAATTGCACTTGTGGAACACTTTTGCACAAATTTCGGTTTACCATGTGCACGGTTTACACTATGCACACCGTGTAAACGGAAATTTGTGCGCAAGTGTCCGATATGTGATATTTCTCGCGCGACCGCACGCGTGCGGCGATGGGCGGCTCGAGCGTAAACAGGCCCCAAGCTCATCCCGTGCCTCGTTACCGATATCTGGCGCAAGTATCCGGACTATACGCGGTTGCTCCCCACTGGAAAGGCAGAGCAAGGGCAGACTCGAACGCGTGTTCAGTTTCAAGTAATCCAAGAAATAAACGGTTTCTGGCCCTACACACTCCGCAGCCAGCGGCAGAAACCGTCACGGCGCTATGCCGTCTTCTGTAACGCTAGCTATTATGCCCCGGGCACTTGAACGGGGTTTGGACACCGGTACGAACGCGTGGGAAGGCATCCGTCAGCCCGCAGGTAAGCCAGGCCTTCGAGCCAGCCAAGGGCCGCCAGCTGGCCTCGAATCGATGGTTACGTAGGAGATGGACGGGATAGCGAGCGGGTGTCCGTGAGCGGGTGTCCGTGCTCAGCTTAGAATACCCGCGTAGTGGCTCATACCGGCTCAAACGTTGCAATGCATCGTGGCTCTGCGCCACGACGTACAAGGATAAACCGGTGTCTCTCCCTCAGTAAGTGGTCCAGTGTTGGACCGAAGGTGCTCCCGAGTCGCGGGGTGTAAACGACACACCGCGAACGGTGGCAACGCCGTGAGCCTTCTGCAACCTTAGCAGCACGGCCACAGGCGGTTTTTCTCTCCCTCAATGTCACCGTGGAGTACGCCACGCGAAACGGCTGCGGTTACGCCGACACGTGTAAACTTCGCAAACTACCGCTATACCACGTCAAAACAACCAGTTCACTTTTTGTACTTTCAAAATGCTATTCTCGTTGATTTCGCTGTAAGATGTTCGTTATTAGCAGAGAAAATGAGTCACATTCCATTTTTTCTTTACTTTCGCGCGAAAAAAAAAACGAAAAGAAACCCCAGCGCCGGCACCTCGGTGACGTTTTCTCATATTTGGGCAGTTCTAGCTCAAAGTTCCCGAAACTTGTTATGTGCTGCATTTGCCTTTTCGAGACTACAGTGAAGCCCTCCCAACCCCTTTTTTCTTTGAGTGCGGCTACAAAATTAACGAAGCCAGACGCGTTCAAAACCAACGACAACGCGGCGGGCCGGTTCCACAACTTCCAAGGCGCCGCTGCCACCAGTCTTTTTTTTTTTTTTCACTTTTCTGGCTTATCGGAGCTCTCTACTCAGGGCCAAAGTGACTTCTCTTATCCTTTTATTAATTTTTCGTACTGCAGAAAGATAATCTGCCAATGCAGTCCTACTTGGCATTAACTAAAGCGCAAGACAGCGGCACATCACGAAGACATACGGAAAAACAGGAAGAACAGCAACTAGGCCAGCGTCACGACGCAGTGCCGCATTCCTCATCTCCCCTTGGACGCGAGTTCCCAAACACCTGCGCCCACAGCACACACGCGGGAGGAGGATCCCTTCCTTTCCGCTTCCACACAAACGCGATCTGACCGGAAGAAGTTCTGGACAGGCGACGCGCGAAGGGATTCGGACTGGTTCCGCGCTCCCGGCGATTGGCACGCACGTTTCCCACGCTAGGCCCAAGGATTAGCGATGCATGCATACCTAGCGCGCGCTAGGCCTCCCCCGGCGACCTTCGTAGAAAAGAAAAATAACAAAAGCAGGGTGGTAAGGGGGGGGGGGGAGGCGAAATGCATTCGGAGGCGAGTGCAAGGGCCGCGAACGCGCGCAACGGGAGAGCGTCTGTGAAGGGGCCGCATAACAATTTCGTGAATGCCGCCGGGCGAACGGAATACTACCGCGCGGGTGCGCGGGCCACCTCGTGTCTTGCGGAAGGGAGCTGGGATCTCGCCGCTAAGCTCTACCGAGGCTACGGGCAGCGCTGGGCGAGAGAAACTTTCCCGGCGTCGGGACGTTGCGCAAGTAAGGAACGTTCGGGGCTAGCTGGTCCTGTGTCGCGCGTTACTTATCCGGGGCGTCCTGCACCGATGCATCCCGCAGTTTGACGGCAGCGCCGGAACACGGCCCGTAGCGAGCGGTGGAAGCAGCGAAATTGCATGGACGCGACGCGCACACACCGCGAAGGGCCCCAGCATCGCTTATCACGGGGCCAGACCAATTGTAGAAGAGTCTCAGACCGCACATTGGCGATCGACCCGTTTCACCAGTGACGAGCCACCGTACCGGCTTCGAGGCGACATTCGGTACCGCGAGTTTATCGCGCCCAAAATCTGCGATGAAACATCTGAA
This sequence comes from Dermacentor albipictus, assembly GCF_038994185.2. Lineage (NCBI taxonomy): Eukaryota > Metazoa > Arthropoda > Arachnida > Ixodida > Ixodidae > Dermacentor > Dermacentor albipictus. Next base: position 13,421,479 of record NC_091827.1, read on the forward strand.
ACATCTAAAAGCGATCGCTGCACGACCCAAGCGCGCCCTTCCCTCTTTGCCGGGACGATGTCGGTTCGCCGACCTTGCGACGCCGCATCTTTTTTCGATCAAGGTAAGGCGACAAACGCCGTCAACTCGGCGCTGTACACATTAAGACGGGCACCATTCGTAAAGCCCCGGAGTCAAATCGTAGTTCGCGAGCTGCGGGCCATAAGCGGCGCGCAACCGCTACACACAGGGGGCCGCCATGCCCAACTCCGCCCCTCGATGCGTCGCCCCAGCTCTCGACTTCTAAAAACTCGTCCCACTTGACGGATCTCCCTCGGAATTAGAAACCGCTTGGCCGACCGGGGGGTTCTTCACGGTGCACACACACAAACTCGACCCAGAAGCAGGAGCGCACTCACTCAGCGCGGGCGACGTTTACCCGTTTCCTTCCAGAGCTACGGCGGCGCCAAGATCGTAATTTCTTTTCGTGGAAACGCGTCCCCGGAAGCTTCGCAGCAAACACGCAGGGCAACGCACCGAGCGATCAACAGCTGCCCATCTACACACGCTGCGTCTCGCGAACACGACCGCCGAAATGGATGTTTTTTTTTATTTTTACAAGATCACTGCGACGTCGTCAACGTGGCATGCGCGACTGAACACTTGCGCAAGGGTTGGGCGCGCCTACCCCGCTGCCCTCGAAAACTTGATTCGAGACAAACGACGCGAGAATGCCGCAGAGAAGCTATACGTGGCATCGTAGTGGCCCTTTCAAATCTTCCCCCTAGGTATAAGCTCTCGGCGACAAGTGAACGAGCACGAACTAGGCTGAGAAGCTCTTCGGACGCGCAACGTCTACACAAATCCCGTTCCTTACTCATAACGAAACCGGACCGTTCATCGCGACCGACTTGAGGAGCCAATGGACACGAGCGAGTCATACGAGCTATTTGACAAGCGCAGGCTTGCTGCGCCGAGATTCGCCACTCTCTCAAACTCGTTCATTTGAATACTCCAAGTAACGCAACGGTCGGCGGAGCTGCAGACCATTGCGCCATCTATGGGAACATTCGCTCAATAAGTAGTGGTAAGAGTATGGTAACAAAGTATGATCGTAGATAAATTATATTCATCTGCTAAGATTGTTGATTTGGTGCAACCTCCCAGAGGACGATAGATATTAAGCTGATGCAGACGCATAACCGCTGCCACATTGCCGTGATGGCAAACAGCAGCTGTGCGTGGAAGCGCTGATGGCAGCACGCGTAAACCCGGGAGCCGAGACAGAAAGCCAGCGAAAAGGGGATCGCGAAGAGCGAGGTGGGGCCATGACGGCAACCAACACATCTGAAGGCCAGAAGCCGAGAGGAGAACAGTTGAGAGGCTGAAAGATTCCCCCCATCAGGCGAAGAGAACCGGAAAGGTAAGCAAACGAGCGGACAAATGCGCCGGCTTTGCCCTTCCATTTGATTATTATTGGCGTTTTCCTTCCTTCCTTCCTTGCATTCTCTCTCGGCCGTCTTCCGCACTGCAGAGAGTCTCGCGTTTCCTACGAGCTCTCCCACCGCACTTCGGCACAAACGCGGCGAACGGCCATTTGCATTACCGCCTTCCCTTGCAAGGACCTTCCCCTTTCAAGTAGAGAGAGGCGCCGAGTGAAAAAAAAAAAACGGAGAGAGAGAGAGAGAGAGATCATTCAAAGAGCGTCCAGTGCTCAAGGCGGTGGTGGGGTTGTTAAAGCAGCGGCGCTTTTCGTTGCAATTGTTTTAGTTTTCTCAACGAAGGTGCTTGGAGGCAGGCAAACACGTCTTCGCCCCCCCCCCTTCCCTCGTCGATATTATTATTCTAGATCTTGGTTTACGGAAAGAAGCCAGGGCTCCACCGGCTGCGCCAGAAAAACAAACGGAGACCGACCCGGTCTTCGCATGGCCGAGCCAGGCGTCATGCCGGGCTGCCTCTGTTTACGCGGCTGGGGCAGAGCGGGGAAGCCAGGGAGAAAGGACGATCTCGCGTTCGGAAGTCAAGCACGGGCTCCTACTAAAGGCACAGCACAGCGCCTTTGCATATGTTGAGAGAGAGAGAGAGAGAGAGACGCAGGCATCAAGCTCGTGCTCTGGTCTTCTTCTCTTGGCCGGATTGCGTTGAGAGCGCTAAGTAAATAAGAAATGCGAAGGATGAAATACGAGATTTGATATGCCCAAAAAGGTTACTTATAGGGTTACATCTGGCTCAACTACATCTCAGATCTGTGTATAGTTCGGCAGCCTCAACAATAACGAGAGACCAACTCGAAATGCACTATTTTAGGCAAAAGGTACTTCTTGATCGCGTCCATAAACCGCCAGTTGCCGCCCGATAGTGGTACGCTCCCTTCAAATGATGTTAAACAACTGAAATAGGCACAAAAGAAAACATGACTGCAGATAAAAGAGTTTAAATTGCAGTTTTACGGGAAACAAATAAGCGAGATTCGTTTATTGCGCTGTCGTACCAAGGTCTTAAACCGCCTAAATGTACACGTAGGCACTGGTAAAAAGGGGAGCGTTCACGAACTAAGAAAAAAAAAAGGAAAAATCGAAAGAAGACAACGGCCCACTTGTTCCGCGCGAATGCTGATCATCACGAAGAAAGCGAGGAACCAAGCCACGAATAAATTTAAAAGAAAATGAAGCACCGACGATGGGTACGCTCGTAACAGCTGTACGGCAGGAAGGCCTTCGAGTGCATTTCGTTTCACGCCTGCCCGAATTGCTAGCACGTCACCCCGCAAACTTCGATCGTAAATCTCCGAGTGCCCTTTTTCGAAATAGCGGACGTCCGTTAACCGCACGTCAAACAAACTGCCGCGATCGGATGAAGCGGCGATATTCTATTGGGCGAACTGCGGAAACGCACAGCGAGTGCAAACATGCCGCCAACAGAAGTTTTCCTTGCAGAAGCGCATTCGAAGACGAGCAGTAACATTTATTTATTTATTTATTTTTTCAGACCGGGTAGTAATCAGTAAGGAAGGACGGAGAGGCCTGCGCACTCGCGAGCAAGCCCGTTAAACGAAGGAACGACTGCCTCATCAGGCGTACATCCACGACCTTAACAGAGCGCGGGCCTAATTTACGACCGGCAGTCGGCGACGGACAGGCGGCGAACGGGTCGCGCGAGCGTGCTCCGAAGCAGACGGCGCGCAGAAGTCTCCGTAGAACCGTGCAGTGTATCAGAAGCCGCAGCACACACCAGCAAATCGAACACCGACGACAATTTCGTCTGTTCCAGAAGGCAGTGAGCAGACGGCAAAATAAAGAAAATCTGGGAGGAAATGGTGATGTCTATTTGCTTTTTTTTTCCCCCTCTAGAGGAAATCCGAGCTTCACAAATACGCTCACCAGCAATTCGACCAAGATTTAGCACAGAGCGTTACTTCGGTTTTCGAGGTGTGAAATGAAATCACGTACAACGCGGTCGTAATTGTAACGGTACAGTACGAGTGGCCATGGCTTGTGAGCGCTCTTTACGGATCCTCCGGGTTCGTTCCGAGAGCGCCAGGCT